>NC_064243.1:112305729-112610000 GCF_003254725.2 Canis lupus dingo
TATTTCTAAGCTTTTTTTTTAAAAAAAAGATTTATTTATTTATTCATGAGAGACACAGACTGGGAAAGAGAGGCAGAGACATAGGCAGAGGGAGAAGCAGGCTCCTCGCAGGGAGCCTGCTGTAGGACTCAATCCCGGATCCTGGGATCACGACCTGAGCTGAAGGCAGGTGCCCAACCACTGAGCCACCCAGGCATCCCTAATTTTTTTAAAAAAACAAGGTGTTTTTAAAAAAATAAAACAAGGTGTTTTAAATTTCATTTCAATCAGGGGATCTGTGGGTGGCTCAGCAGTTTAGCACCTGCCTTTGGCCCAGGGCATGATCGTGGAGTCCCGGGATCGAGTCCCACATCAGGCTCCTTACATGGAGCCTGCTTCTCCCCCTGCCTGTGTCTCTGCCTCTTTCTCTCTCTCTCTCTCTCTCTCTCTCTCTCTGTGTGTGTCTCTCATGAATAAACAAATAAAATCTTTTAAAAAATTTATTTAAATCCAATTTGCCAACATATAGTATAACACCCAGTGCTCATCTTATCATGTGTATTTTAAACCTTGATGTGATGAACACTTTGTGAACTTTCTGAACTCTGTGTGCATGGTGGCAAATATTACATTTACAATTAATGACGTTCCTGTCAGCCCATGGTACTGCCCCCATTTCACAGAGGTGGAGCCTGAGGCTCAGAGTGGTGAATTCACTGCCCAGAGTTAAATAGCAAGTGAATGGAAGGACTAGTTTGTAGATCTTCATACATCTGACTCCCAAACCAGTGCTTGTATAGGCTGTACAGATAATAACAGTCTGCAGGGTGGGTGCCCTAATGCAACAAACATTCCTGAAGCCCCGGCTGTCTGCAGGCCCAGTGCTGGGCTCTGACTCCACAGTAATGAATCGGACCCTGCCTTGCCCTCAAGCCCTGCCCTGTGGGGCAGCCTGAATGGGAAGTAATTGCAATGCAGGACCACTGGTGCTAAAGCCCAGAATGCTGCCTGGACTGTGGAAAGACCAGGTCATTACTATTAATTGGGCCTCTGGTGGAGTCAGAGATGGCTTCTGGGGGGTGGGGGGGGGATTTGAGCCGAGGCTGACAAAGGAGGCAAGAAGGCTGGGCACATAGGGGAATCCAAGGTGCTGACCAGAGGAAGAAGGTGAGCTCTAAGGGCAAAGTGGCTGCACAGATTGGCAGAGGCCCTCACCCACTTGGGCTTGGAGAGCCAGCCTTGGACTTCATTCTGTGGGCTCTGGGAGCCCCAAGGGATTTACTCATTCAACAGAGATAGTTGGACACCTGCTGTGTGCCAGGCACTATTTTAGGTCCTGGGAATAGACCAAAAAAAAAAAAAAAAAAAAAAAAAAAAAAAAAAACCAACCAAACAACAACAACAACAACAACAACAAAAAAACCCCACAACCCCACCAGTTTTCAGAGAGCTTCCATTTCAGAGGGGGATCCAGACAGTAAAACAAGCTGATGATAACTGAGTTCCAGAGAGTACTACGAAGAAAATGAAACCGGTGAGAGTGGAGAGAGACTAAGGGAAGATCTTTCAGAGGAGGCAGCCTTTGAGTTGGGTTCTCAAGGACAAGAGGAATGGGAAGTGATGGGAACAGCATTCTCAGAGAGGGGTAAGCAGGGTCAAAGGCCCCGAGGTGGGGACGACAGACTCAGCTTCCACCAGTGGGGCTGGTGGGCGGTGCTTTCTGTGGGGAGACATGAAGTGAAGTCCTGCTGGGCCTAGGAGGCCGTGATGGTGCAGGCACTGGGCTTGTCCCAGAGGCAGAAGGGAGGTACTAGAAAGCTTCCAGACCAAGGACGATGGTCCCTGCGCTTCAGCCTTTGGACAGCTCCCTCCCTGCTTGTGGGACAGCGGTGGCCTTGAGCCTGCAGGCTTGCTGGAAAAGTGGGAAGTCTGGGCTGGATTGGTGTGGACAGCATGGGGCGGTGCCTTGTCAGGGGAAGGGGCCAGGCATCTGCTTCTTTAGCTTCCTTGGCGGCCCTGGTGGATATGTGTTGATGGATGCCATGGACCCTGTTCTCAGAGGATCTACAGTCTCAGAGAGACACACACTAGCCAAGAGGAGCAGTGAGCCCAGCACAGCAGTTTGGGCACAGACTTTGGGGTCAGAAAGGCTGTGGGTGTACCTCAGCTTAGCTGTGAACACAGCCCTCACTTTCCCTCATTTCTTTAAAATGGGGATAACATGCCTGGATGGCTCAGTCAGTTAAGCGTCTGCATTCAGCTCAGGTCATGATCCCAGGGTTCTGGGATCGAGCCCTGCGTTGGGCTCTCTGCTTGGTGGAGAGTGCTTTCTCCCTCTCTCTTTGCCTGCTGCTCCCCCTGATTTTGCTCTCTCTCCGTGTCAGATAAATAAATAAAATCTTAACAAATAATAAAATAAAATAGTCATAACAAAAGTCCCTAATAAGAGGTGAGGAGTCAGTGGAGCCCTTAGTATCCTTAGCCAGTCCTACTTAGATTAAGCCTGTAATACATTCCCTTTCTCTCCTTGTATTTGTCTTACAGCGTTTATCCATCAGACTATCTTGCCCATTCTTGTTTCATTCAAGCACAGACTGTTAGAGCTGAAAAAAGCCTTTGTGAGCTCCTCCAGCCCACTTCCCACCTAGAGACAGGGAAACTGAGGCCCAGAGCATGCAAAGGGCTGCCCTTGGTCACCACGTGGCCAGTTCAGAATGGGGATCTGCTTGGTCTTATGACTTGTCTTCTTTAAGTCATATCACAGTGCTCGATTTCTTCTGACTTGAGGTAAACTCTTGATAATTCTGGCAGGTTTTGGGTAATTGGTGTCATGAAGTTGAGGGTGGTACATCGAGGCATGCTGTGTCCATGTGAATTTATTAAGCATCTGTTGGCTTCCTGGTCCATAGACCTTGCTGCTTCCGAGAGGCCTCTTCCTGACCTCACCCCCAGCACTGACCCGAGCGTCTTCTCCCAGCCTGCTTTCCTTCCCACTGTCCACTGATGATGGTCTCAGTGTTTACCCAGCCATGTGACCAGTCATCCACCTGCAGGCCCGCTAGAGTCCTGTAGAATTTCCCGTGAAGGAAAAAAAAAAAAGAATTTCCCATGAAGGTGGACCCACATGGCCCCAATCTCCCTGTCATCTCACCTATTGTCCCAGCCTCCTCTCTACTCATCCTGACTCCAGATTCCACCCACTAGCCTATCCTCATGCCATGGAATGTCTTGCACACACTGTCCCTGCTCAAAAATCTTCCACCTATAACATCAAATCCAGCCTCGAGGCATTGTATGGCACCTTGCCTGGATCTTTCTCATCCCAGCTTGAGGTCTCCCTTCTCTTCAACCTTTCGATGGCAACAGAGGTACTTCTGTGTTCCTGGGCTTCATTCTTGACTCCTCCCCCAACTCCCACCTTCAGCAAATCACCAATCCTGTTGAGTCTACTGTCAAAATTGCTCCTAGGAACACGTGTTCCTCCCCACCCCACCCCCGCCACCACCCTGGTCCCAGCCACCATCCCCTCCATCTCATGTAGAAACCACGCATTTCTCACAGCTGACCTCCCTCACACTGTGGCCCTTCACTGGCCTCCCACAGCACCCCGTATTGTCTACAAAAACATTCACAGAATCACATCACTTCTCCGCTTGAGACCTTCCCAGTGGCATCCTGCTGTGCTTGCAGTAAAATCCAAAATGCTTACTTGGCCTGCAAGGCCCTGGGGTCTGCTCTGCCTCTCCACCTCAGTCTCCTATATCCACCTCGTTTGCCCTGTACCAAGCCATACACGCCTCCCTTCCTACCTCTTCTGTTCTTGTTGTTTGCAGTGCACTTCCCCACATCCTTTGCCTCACGAATAGCTCCGGACTGCCATGAAAACGCCACCTCCTCACAAAGCCTTCCATACCACACTGCCCACCTTCTGTCTTCCATCAGATCATCAGGCAGGGTTCAGCCCAGCTCATCTCTAGGCCCTCAGACCCCAGCCCAGGGTGTGGCACCAAGGGACACAGGAAACATCTGAATCAAAAGCAATGGAAGGGTTGGCCTACCTTCCGCCGAGAATTGATAAGGCAGAGAGAGTCCACTGTATTGCTGAATATCCAGACTCAGGGCTGCGGGAGTGGGCCTGTGGACTGTGAGATTTGCTGTTCCTGAGCAGACTTCCCTGCTGTCTGCTGGAGGATAGGGAGCATTTCAAAGCTCAAAGGAGACCCACGGTGCAGTAGAGAGAGAACAAGCTATGCAGAGGACTGGTCTGAGTTTCAATCCTGACTCCACCATTCATATGCTGTGTGACGTGGGGCAAGTGACTTCACCTCTCTGAGCTCCAATTCATCAGTAACATGGGGATGATAATAGACCTTATTTTCTCAGATTGTCATGAAAATTAGAAATAATGTATTGGCTCAACTAGCACAGAGTAGACAATTGCTGTTGCTGCTGCTGCTGGTGGTGATGATGATGATGGTAAAGAAGAAATATTTTTAAGTCCCTGGATGCTGGGTGTTCTTAGGCAGATCATGGGGTGGTTGCAGCTTGACCTTGACTTAGGGCCACTGAAGAAGCAGTTTTGAGGGCAGGGCGGAGGCTGAAGCAGGTGTGTAAACAGGAAGTGAAGGCTTAAGCCCAGAAACCAGGAAGGTGGGGGAAGAGGTGGGCAGGCAGTGCCCTGGGCAGGCCAAGGCTAGGTTTGATTTGAGAGTATCCAGGGCCCACTGGAAGATGACACAGCCTTGCAGTAGGACTAGCCAGACATCTCTCTGTCTCTGTGTCTGTCTGCTACTCCTCATCCTGTTTTCCTATGAGTTTGGGTTCCTAAGCCGGTTTTCCCTGACTGCCCCCCACCCCTGCACCCCCCTGCCATACCCACCAAGACGATGCCCGGCCTATTCTGTGCTGAAGGCTGATGTGTTGAGTAAGTGCTGGTATCAATGAATCACCAGTTCATCTCTTGGCCCAGCTGTTGACTCAGTGTGGCCTGCAGCCCTGTGTCCCTATCTACTGCCAAGCTGGGGGGTCTGAGGGGCCTCTCTGAGCTCCCACAAGTTCAGCCCTACAGATGAAGCAGCACTTGTGGAGAAAGACCCCTTGGGTCCCCACGCAGAGCAAGGACATGTGGGGGGCTGAGTGGAGAGGTCGCCAGAGACAACGGGAATCCCGAAAGAAGCCAGGGAACCAAGCCACAGAGAGGGTCCCCAGGGGCAACAGAGAGGAAGAGGCCATGGCTGGGGGCCCTGAGGGGTGAAGAATCCCGCTCTGCTGTCCCCGGTGGGCTGGCTGCTCCCCCCCACCGCTCCCCGCCGGGCCCCCGGGGGACCTCGCTCTAATAATGTATTTGATCGACTCGCCGGCCGCGTACAAGCGATTATTGTCTTGTCGGGAGTCAAACGTATCGATCCGGTGAGAAATATGAGCAGAGCAATGGGGCCCGCGTGTCAGTTACCAGCCCCGCTGGCCCTGGGGAGCCCCCTACGTCTCCTTTAATTACCGCTCAGCCCTGAGCCCAGCCTGGCCTCCCCTGCGCTGCCTCCCTCCCAGGCTCCCTGCACCCCGAGAGGCCCCCCAGTGCTCCCCAGCTCCTATGTCCTACCTGCCTTGCTCAACATGGCTTGAGGCCTCTTCCCTGACTGAGAGGCCACTATTTGCCCAGCCTGGGCCTCCCATTGCTGGCTGCTAGGCCCCTGGTGGTCCTGAACTCTGTTCCTCTGTCTTCTCCCAGCAGGCAGACGTCTCAGACCCATTCTCCTTCAAATCCCTGACTCTAGCTCAGGGATTCAGCCTGGGGGCCAAGAGGTATAGAGTATTTTCATCCCTTGGGAGAGCACCTGAGGCCTTGCCTGGCTCCCCCACTCAGCTACAGATCTACAGTCTGGCAGCGCCAGGAATGGGTGGTGCTTCTGTTCATGCTCACCATAAGGGGCTGACACCCAGTCATGTCCAAAAATGCATATCTGATATAGATGACATTGACTATGTCCATAGTGGAGCATGGGGGTGGCTTGGTAGGGTTCTGGCCCCTCCCCCCAATGTCCTTACGACCCTTATTTCCAAGCCCCTCAAAACATATATCCTAAATCGAAACAGAACCTATAGCTTCAAGACAAGGCTCCAGTACTCACTGCCACAAGACTGCTGTCCGAAGGCCCTCATGTACAGACACCCTGCATCTGAAAGAGAGATGGGGGTGGGGGGTGGGGTGGTGGACCCGGAGGCAGGAGGTCTGAGTTGAAGCTGGGTTAATGCTATGTGGTCTCTGGAGGTATGGGATGTTGTGGTGTGTAGATAGCTGGGAACTGTCCCCTCTGTGTACAGATGTAAAAACTGCTGGTCATCCCCAGTGAGTGGGTCTGCCTGCCTGGGAGGGTCTGGGTTCACAGGGTCTTGTGTGCAGAAGGAAGGGCACTCATGAAGGTCTGCCTGTGTGTTATATCCTGCCTGAAGGTGCATGGGTGTGAGCATGGCCCACAGGGCCAGGAGGCGTGCCTGGACACACCTGTGTAGATGTGCCCTTGTGCCCACTGAGGGAGCGGAGGGGGTTCTGTACACAGGAGTTAGGGATGGTGGATAGGGAGGGTTGGTCTTGGACCCTGGGCACATAGAGGGTTCCCATGTGACTGCGTGTGCACACGTGTGTGTGAAGTGCTGGGGCCCCTATGTATAAACACTTGAGTGTATGTGTCTGTCTGGGTGAGTCCAGGCATCCGTGTGCGCGCTTGTGGTTGAGGGGTCCCGCCGGCGTGGGGCGCCTTGAGTCCTGCGGGGCCTAGGGCGGCAGCGGGCTGCTCGGAGGAGCCAGGTGGCCTGGCAGCCTCGCACCGGGCGCGGGCAAAGGAAGGGGGCAGCGGGCTTGGCCGCGCCTTTGTCTGCGCCGCCGTGCGCTGGGAGTCCCGCGCCTTTGTGTGACCCTCGCAGGTGTGCGCGCGGGGGCGGGGCGGGGGGGGACGGGGAGGGGAGCGGAGGGAGGGGCTTCCTCCTCCGCAGCCGGCCCCGCCCTCCGGCCTATTGGCTGGGCGCTGCCGCCCTCTGGCGGGCGCGGAGGGAAACGCTGGGCCGGGAGCGCAGTTCGGAGAAGGGCCAGCGGGCAGTCCGGGGTCCCCGGGCTCCCCTTGCCGGAACCACCTCAGGCACCCGCATTTGCCACCCCCCCACCCCCGGCAGGCAGGCGTCTTGCCACTGCGGGCCAAGGCCCCGCCCCGTCGCCCGCGCTGCCACTGCCCACGGGCTCGGCTTCCTCTCAGTGGACGGAAGCCTCACCTGCGGACAGGTGCATGGCTGAGTACCTCCCTTCCCACAGCCTTGCAGGACCGCAAATGTCTCCTGCTGTGCTTCTTGGCTTCAACGCTTTGGGGCTCTGGGCCTGCTTTTGGGCTCTGGGCCTTGGGGAAGGCTACCTCGGCTCTCTGGTCCTCAGTCTTTTCGTCTGTAAAATGGGGCAAGTACCAATCGCCTCAAGAGATGGTGTCTGTCAAGCTTGGCATTGGGAAAACCCCTCCACCCCCAAAAAACGCTTCTAGCCAGTGTTTGGGATTATTGCCGTTGTTGTAATGGGCCCACCCTCTCTCCCAGACCCACATGCCCTGTTCCAGATGTGTTTGCCTTGGTGGAAGCAGCTGGAGGGCTGGGGCAGCTGTGGCAGGCACCTCCTGGAGACTCAGCTGGAGGAGTCAGCTCCTCCAGCCTATTTGCCCTGTGCCTCACTACCCCCACTTCCCCAACATACACATGATTTGGGGTCCACCGCCTCCTGAGGTGGGCCTTTGGGCCAGAGTATTTTCCCTTCTGAAGGGGGCGGACCCTGTGGTTTCCTCCCTGGGTGACTTCCGGCTGAGAGGGCTTGGCCCCCAGAGAGGGCGGGGAGATGACACAGTTGTTCCCCCGGCCCCGCGGGGCGGGCAGCATGGTTCACTCCAGCATGGGGGCTCCAGGTAAGGGGCCTGGGGCCAGCGCCTGCTGCCTGCCCTGCCCTTCCTCCTTAGCTGTCTCCTCTAACTTTGGCTCTGAACCTCAGCAACTCCCCTTTTCCCACCCTAGGTCCCCACCCTCAACTCCTCTTCCCTCTTCTCTTCACTCCAGACACCTGGGGGCTTTTGATCCCCCCCCATCTCTGCTGCAGTGTTCTGAGGGCTCTGGGGGTGGGGGTGGTGAGGATGGAGCCCAGTGCCTGTAGCAGGCTCTTATATGGAGGACCAGTGGGTGGGCTTCTTGGGTGGGGGCTACAGGGTGGTGGGAACCCTGAGTTGCAGGACTTTACAGTGTACGTGAGTTTCTGTGTGTGTGAATGTGAGTGGCAGTTCTGAGTCCTCTGAGTGTGACTGTCATGTGTCTGTGTGTGAAGGGCTGTTGTGTGTGGCATTGTGGGCTAGCCTTGGCAATGATCTCTTGGCTCACAGCCTCACTTCATTTGTCTCAGATGTCACCTCCTCAGGGAGGCCTTCCCTGACCTCCCTGTCTGGACTGGCAACCAGTCCCGCCATTCTTGGTCATCACCTTGCCCTGCTTTGTCTTTCTTTTATGACATGTATCACTGCCTGAAAATTTATTATATGATGGTTGACTGAGTGACTGTTGTGTGCCAGGCACCACACAAGATGATTTGTATTTGTTGGCTCATTTGGCAAAATGTGTCTACTTCTGCATAATGATAGTTATCTCCCAGCAGTACTGATGGGACAGTTAAATGAGGTAATGTGTGTAAATGTTTAACACTGCCTGGAAGACAGCAAGCATCAATACTGCATGATTGTTTCATTTGTGGCCATATAGGTGTGAGTGTTGGTCTATGTCACACTCGTGAGAGTCTGCAGGGACAAGTCCTGGTTGGACCTGTGCCATCCTATGTGCATCTGTGTGCGCAGGCATCCCTGGGATCTTTCAAAAACATATATTTATTGAGCAGTTCCTTGCTAGGTGTTGGAAATAGAACTGAAAAAGGCAGCTTTGGGGCTGTCCTGGAGCTCCCAGTGGGGGAGACAGACGTGTTGCCAGACAGTGGAGGAAGCACAGGCAGAGGGGTCAGGGCTTGGATGCTGGAGACATGGGGAGCTATGGGAGCCCAGAAGATTTGCCCAGTTGAGCCAGAAGGGTGTCACAGAGGGCTTCCTGGAGGAGGGGACATCTGGGCTGAGATGTGAAGGATGAATGGTATGAGCAAGGCAAAGGAGGTAAAGGAGGGGATTGAGATGGAGGGAAGGCTACTTGCGGGATGGCACGTGATTATTTGTTGCGGTGAATGTACATGCAATTGTATATGCGTGTGCGCACATACAGTGTAGACACAGAGATCCCGGGTGTCTGCACATGCATGCCATATGCTCCACCATGGACTCGTCCCTACCTGGGGTTGAATGGGAGCCTTGTACATGCTGGGTGCTGAGTTAGACCCCTTACTGGGGATTTTGCACATAACTGCGGTGCCTGCGAGGCCCACCTGGGTTCCCTGCCTGGATGTGAATGAATACACTGCATGGTCTCAGGCAGATCACTCATCCTGCCTGGGCTCAGCTCCACACCTGTGAATTAGGCTTAGGGGTCCACCCGGGCCATCTCCCAGGATGAGCTGATTCTGGGTGTGGGAGTGTGCACACGTGTGTGTATATCTGAGTTGCCTAGGTATGTGTGTGTCTGCATATCTGTGTCCATCTGTGTATCTGTCTGTGAGTGACTCTGGATGTGTGTGTTCACATCTGTGTGCATCTGAGTAACTCTAGGTGTGTGTATGCGCGCATGTGTGTGCATGTTTCAGTTGTGTCTGAGCGACCTGAGTGTATATGTGTATGTACATCTGTATCTATCTGTATTTCTGTCTGTGAGTGACTCAGGTGTGTGTGCATGTGTATGTGTCTGAGTGATCTGAGTGTATGTGTGTACATGTATATCTGTCTGTGAGTCACTCTGGGCCATGATTCGGGATGTGTGTGTGTGTGTGTAAGCACAGGTGTGCATTACATGTCTGGGTGTGTGTTTTGCATATCTACCCATGCCATTGTGTCTGGGTGTATGTCTTCTCTGCCTGGGATCTGTGCACACCTGTCCCCGTGGTGTTTGCATGGTCTCTGTCCTTGTCTGGGGCCCTGCCTGGCTGAGGCTGTGGTGTGTGTGTGAAGTAGCAGCCTGTTGTCAGCACAGCTGTGGGGCCACCCTCTCTTGTTGTGTCTGCTGCCTACTATCTCCATCCCTCCCTCCTGACAGCTCAGAAGTGTTCGCTCCCTTGAGGCCACCCAGGGACAGATGTGGGGTAGTGGGGGTGTGAGGTGCTGCTCCTAGGGACGCAGGGACCGGGCCAGCTGGGCCCACAGAGGTTCCCGGCAATGAGAACCCTGCCCACAGGGGCTCCCAGGCCACAGCCTTGATTGAAGTCAGCTCTGAAGGCAGGAGACCCAGGGGACAGGCTAAGAGGGGCCAGGAGGGGTGAGGGGCAGCCCTTGGGCCCTCTATATTTAGCCCCATTTTCGGTAAGTGCTAACGAGAAGCTGGCCCAAGTCTGCTAAAACCGGCTGGGGGAAATGCAGAGGAGAAGTGAAAGTCCGGGGAGGGAGGGGCAAGGGAGAGGTGGGGAGGGCGGAGGGGACCCAGAGTCCCAGGCCTGAGGCAGTGGGGCAAGCGAGTGTGACCCCAAGGGTGTGGGTAGC
Source organism: Canis lupus dingo (assembly GCF_003254725.2). Taxonomy (NCBI): domain Eukaryota; kingdom Metazoa; phylum Chordata; class Mammalia; order Carnivora; family Canidae; genus Canis; species Canis lupus. The sequence goes on from NC_064243.1 coordinate 112,316,346, forward strand.
CCTGGGTGTGTCTCACTCCAGGGTGGTGGGATACAAGGGGCCCAGTAGAATTCTGCATTGCTTTTTCCTGCCTGGTCCTCTAACGAGTTAATGCACTGCCTGGGATGGGAGAAGGAGGGTGACTAAGGTCATATAACCAAGCAGCCTTTCTGTGTGAAGGAGGCTTTGAGACGGCTTCAGAAGGCACCAGGGAGCCAGAGCATATTAGGATCACCTGGTGGGGGGTGGGGGTGGGGCTTTGCAAAATCCAGATGTCCCGGTCTCACCTTGTCCCTGTGAAAGCAGAGTGTCTGGGTGGGAATAGGTGTCCTTATTTTTCTCGAGTCAAGAGAGAGAGGGTCCTGGGCCAAGGCTGACAGCTGCAGGACAGGCACCTGGGCCAGCCTCCTAAGGGGATTGCCAACACCCTCAAGTGTTAGGGCATCGTTTGGCTTTGGATCTGCGGTGGAAATGGAGTTCCCTGTTCATCCTTGGTGGGGATAATTTGATTCTTTTCTCAGGCTGGGTTCTGATGGAGGAGGAGGAAAGAAAGCAGGATGAGCTTGGGCCAAGGGCAACACTGGCGAGTTTGCCGTCAGCCCAGCCAAATGCTGCTGTAGGGGTGCCTGGGCTGTGTGTGAGTCGGGATGGGAGAAAGAATTAGGGAGAACAAGGGAAAGAGTTTGGAGATTTCCTCTCATGCCGCCTTTGCCTCCTCAGCCACTATCCCTGCAGAGAACCTTAAAGCTTTGGGCTGGAGTTGTGGCTCAAGGTCATGGTGGCCGGTGGCAGCAGAGAGAGAAGCTTGTCTGGGACAAGACTGGGTCCTGATCCGTCTGAAACTCTTGTGTGCATTGCTTTATTCCAAAGGCACAGTCCCAGCCAGTGCTGTTATGACACCAGTGTGGGCTCTGAGGAGCTCACAGTCTGGGGCAGGGGGAGGCCACTGTCCAGGGAGACAGGGTGTGTTAAGGGGCAGGGGCAGGGGGGTTCACAGATGAGAGAGACACTGACCACCCGAGGAGTCAGGGAGGACCTCACAGAGGAGGTGATGTGTGAGCTGGGATCATAAAGAGGAGCAGGAGTTTGCAAGTGGAGAAGAAAAGGTCGCCATGTGGGAGAAGAGTGGAGGCAAAGTCCGCGGGGTACCCATGTTCACCCGACCCACATGTCCTGGGCTGGGCAGGACCCCATCTAGGACAGTCACAAGGGGAGATGCTCGGCCAGTGGGAACTGGGGTGGAGGGAGCCACCGCCAGAGAGGACAGAGCCTGTGCTAGGTCCTGAAGGATGAGCAGGAGGTCGCCAGGTGGACAGCGTGGGAGACAGCCTTCCAGGCAGAGGGACCAGCCCACGCCAAGGACTCAGGAAACTGTGTTAAATGGCAGAGAGACAGCAGGATGGAGGCAGGGGCAAGGAAAGAGAGAAAGCTGCGGGGAGGGACATTCTGCCGACATTTACCACCTATTCTGAGCTGGGTGATGCCAGGGACCCAGCCGTGAGTCAGAGCATGCCTGCCCCCCGGTCTGGTGGGAAAGGACAGGGACACAGAAGGCCATGGCCCTGTGGGCTCAGGGCTCGGCACGGTCGTGGGAAGCTGTATTATTTTCCCAGGGCAGCCCTAACAAAGTGCTGTACACTGGGTGGCTTAAACAACAGAAATTAATTTTCTTGAAATCTGCAAGCTAGAAGTCCAAGATCAAGGTGGCAGTGGGGTTGGTTTCTGCAGAGGCTTCTCTGCTCAGCTTGGGATGGCCGACTTCTTCCCTGTGTCTTCACGTGGTCTTTTCTCTGTGTGTCTCTGTCCCAATTTCCTCCTCTTATTAGGACACCAGTCATATTGGATTAAGGCCCACCCTAATGGTCTCATTTAACTTAAACCTCTTTAAAAACGCTATCGGGGCTTTACGTGGGGGAGATGGGGAGCCGTGGAAAGGTTCAGGGCCAAGTTGTGGGAAGGATCTCCTTGGGGCCAGATGGACACAGGTGGGAAGTAGGGGCTGGGGACAGGGTTGGGGCAGGGGTCTCAGGGATGCTAGCAGGGGTGGAATGCAGGACCACGCCAGCATTAGTGGTTGTCAGGAGCTGGGCCAAGTTCTGGGCCATTTAGAGGTAGGATTAAGCAGGACCCCTGCCTTTGGTGTCCCAAAGTCAGGAGTGGGGTCTGTCACCTGGCACCAGCACCTGGTCTGTCCCCCTGAGTTTCTCAAGATCATTGGCCACTCACTGCCATCCAAGTGCCTGGAAACAGGACACGAGCTCCCAAAGCATCCTGACCATCTGTTCCCCACGCTATCTTCTCACCAGTCTATGCTTAATAGTACTATGTACTGGCTTTTTTTCTTGTTTAGCTTTTAATTTTTTCTTCTTTTTTAAATGTGGAAACATAGCATACCAACAGCAAAGTGCTCAAATTTTAAGGGTGCTGCTTGATGAATTTTTACCTATGTGTGGAACCACATAGCCACCAAGCAGATCATGATACAGAACATTTCCCTCCCCCTGCAGGCCTCCTCACGCTCTTTCCCCGTCAACGACCCCTGAAAGTTACCCATAATCTGACCTTGATCATCAGATATCATCTTGCCTGTTTCTGAGCTTCCTGTAATTGGAATCCTACCATCTGTCCGCTTGTGTGTGATGTCATTCCCTTGGTGTCGTGCCTGCAAGATTTAGTGGTGGGTGTGAGGCAGGGGTTTGTTTCTTCTCTTGCTGTGGGGTGTTTCAGTGTATGGACGTACCACATTGTGTCGATCCACTGATCGGCCTTGGGGGCCATTTCGAAAGAGCACATATGTCCGTGGACTTGGTTCCATGGTGGGCGGGACGTTCCTCTGTCTCCTGGGGACGCTTGAGCCGACTTGAGCGGAGCAAGCCGAGCGGATGTGCTGGGTCCTGGGGAGGGGGTACCTCTTCAGCTTTCCTGGATTGTGCTTGTATCGATTTACACTCCCATGAGCAGTGTGTGACCTGGCTTTTTAATCAGGAATTTTAAACCCGAGTGGTGTTTCATGTCGAGTAACCCTCAATTGCAAAATTCCTGGACATTTTCCCCCCCAGTTGCTGAGGACGTCCTAGCTCTCTTTAGCTGACCTTCTTTAAATATCTTGGGCACAGAACACGCTTGATTTGGACAGCCCCTTTGATAGGGCATTGCGATTTAAGCAGGGATGTAGAGTGAGTTGTGGGGGAGACCTTCGGGTCAGAGTCAGGGTTATGAGTAAAGTCGGAGGCCAAACTGAGAGTCAAGGTCAGATGAAGGACTTGTAACATCTGGATGGGAGCTGGGATTCAGGTGGATCAGGGGACTGAGAATGGGTAGGGTGGAAGCCAGGGTTTGTGTGGGGTCTAGGACCAGAAGGGGTTGGGCTCGAGTTGGCCTCAGGGTGAACTTGAGTAGGGGTGACAGCTGGAGATGAGGTGGGTGGAAGTCACAGCAGGGGTCCACTAGACCGTAGCAGTCCTGATTAGAAGCGGGAACCCTGGAGTCATGAAGACAGGTGTCTAATCAGGGCACCTCTGCTGTCTCTCTGTGCTTTTGGGTCCTCAGTTTACTCCTCTGTAAAATGGGGGTAATATTAGCACTAAGCTCTGAATCATACTTAACGCTGTGCTCAGCACCGGTAAGCACACTCACCTTTCCATTATCAGCATCAGAGTGTTGTGAGGAGAGAGCGTTGCTTCGTGTCCTGGTGCCAGCTTGCTGTTTGCCACCTCCCCTCATTTCCTGGTTTTACGAGACTATGGAATGGGATCATGTTTGTAGGGTGGGGCATGCAGGTTGGATTTGGGCGTGCAGTTGGGATTCAAGGCGGAAGTCCTAGGTGAGGCCTAGGAATGAGTCTGAGGGCCTGGTCAGGGGCAGAGCCGGATGGTGTTGAGGTCGGAGTTCCCAGTTCCGGGTGGGGCTGCTGGCTGGGCCTGTGTGCTGGATATGAGAAGGGAGGCTGGGGGGCCGGGTGGGAGTCAGGTGTGGACAGGAACATTGCGGGCTGGGGGAAGGGCCGAGGGTGCCGAATCCCACGCAGAGATCAGAAGACTCACTCCTTTGGGGATGCTGCAGCCCTTCACACCCCCAGGCTCCACTCAGAGTGGAAAACATGTCTCACCCGAAACCTGGTGAGGCAGGACGGGTGCGCCTCAGGAGGAGGCCCAAGGCTGACTCGCTCCTGTGGAACATCACCCACCTCCTCCTGGGCACTGATGTCTTCTCACGACCACTGGCTACCTCCCACACCCCCCTCTCTGTGCCACCTTCTGCAGGGGTAAAAGGGACCAGGCAAGACTCCCAAGGCCTGAAGGCCCCTTCTTGTCTTGCCAGAGGCGCAGTAAGAAGGACGTATCCCCTGGAAAGAGGCGTTTACGAGGTGGCAGGGGGTGCAGAGGGATTTGGAGAGAGGCCGGGGTAGTGCTGGAGGAGAGTCCAAGAGCCCCCCCCACCAGCTTCCCTCACCCCACTTACATCCCTCTTCTGTCCCCAGAAATAAGAATGTCTAAGCCCCTGGAGGCCGAGAAGCAAGGTCTGGACTCCCCGTCAGAGCACACAGGTGGGTGGGTAGGGGAGCAGGGAGGGCAGAGGGCCTGTGTGATGGGGGAGCTGCGGGCATATGGGGGGCACAGGTGACAACTCACTGTTTCCCTCTCATTGCAGACACTGAAAGAAATGGACCAGACACTAACCATCAGGTCAGGCGGGAGTGGTGGAGCAGGAGGGGTGGGGAGGGGGAGAAGGGACAGAGGGCGCCCCTATGGGGGAGGGGTGGGGTGCCAGAAGCTGCTTCAGCTCACTCTTCCCATTCCCCACCCTTTTTCTCCCCAGAACCCCCAGAATAAGACCTCCCCGTTCTCCGTGTCCCCAACTGGCCCCAGCACCAAGGTAAGCATTTATCAGAACAGCCTGGGCAGGGGGACGAGGAGGGTGTCCTGTGATGGGTTTGCATCTGTGAGAGGGTCCCGCATGCTCCTGTGGGCCCTGGGCCTGAAGGGGGTGCACAGAGCCCTGATACCTTGGTGACAAGGCTCCTCCCGCCCCTTCTCACACTCGGCTCCCGCCCCAGGCCTGTGACTCACCCAGGCTCCTTCCCCTTCCCTGGGGGGGTGGGGGTGGCCAGGGAAATCCCCCCCAGAGCCCCAGGGCGATGAACAACAGGAAGCTGAGGGCCCCGCCCCCATCCCAACTTCCCTGACAGGGGCCTGCCCCACCCCCAGCCCCCCAACACACATACCCAGGGGCCAGCCGATGAGGGGGGCACAGGGGCGGGGGGACAGACCCAATAAGGATGGCTGAGGATGATGAGGAGGCTGGAAGTGGCCAGACAGAACAAATTCCTAATCCAGAGGGGCCCTGCCCGCTTCTGGGCACTGCTGGGCTTCCTGAGGTGTCTGGGGTTTGGGCCTCCAGGCCCCAGCCTGGTGGGTCCAGAGGCCTGAGGGCGGAGGGCAGGGCAGGGGCGGAGGGGTCCTGGGTGAGGGTTGGGGTTGGGGTAGGAAACTATTCTGTAACCTTGGGAAAACCACCCCCACCTCCACTGGGCTTCTCAGCTTCCTCTTCTCTAACACGGGGGGCTATCAGGTCCCGGGGCTTCTGAGGTACCCTGTGCAGCTTCGTGGGTGGGTGTCTTGTGCTGAGTGAGTAGGCCAGGGCCCAGGGGAGAAAGAAGGGCTCTGGCTCTGGCCTCCTTCCCTCCAATCTCAGGTGCAGTTCTGGCCTTAGCCCTTGGAGAGGAGCACGTGTCCATCGCCCTGACCATCTCCCTCCTCAGCTGTGTCACAGCAGCCCTGCTTCTCTGTGAGGAAGCCAGGGTGGGGGTGGAGGGGTGCCCTGAGAAGGAGGGGTTCTCCCTACCCTTCCCTGGCCTGGACCCCCGTTCCTCAGGAAAGCCCGAGGCAGAGAGGGTGTTGACCTCTGACTCCGGGCCTTTGTCCACACCTCGTCCTGTTCACTGGGTGCCTTTCTTTTACCCGACTGCAATGATTTACGTGCTCCCATCATGATTTCAGACACATTCACGCACCACCACGTACAACTACTTACATTGCACTTGTGTTAATTGGCTTCATTTTAAAAAACATTTTATTATGGAAAATGTGAAGCAGATACAAAAGGAGAAAAAAAGAGTATCATGAAAATAAGCCCCCAGGTACCCATCAATCAGCTTCAACAATTTTCAGCTCATGAACTGGCTTGCTTTTTCAACAGCTCAAATAAATGTTTTTTAAATGGAAATTTCACGAGTGGAAAATCAGAATCTCTTGCCATGGAAATAAATACAATGATTTTTTTTAAAGTAATCTCCACATTCAACGTGGGGCTCGATCTCACAACCCCGAGATCAAGCGTCGGTGCTGCACTGACTGAGCCAGCCAGGCACCCCAACACAATGATTCTTAAAATGTACCCAGGGACTCTTGCTTGCTGACGAGTCTAAGCCTGAGGCTTTTCCTTCATTTGTTTAAAAGTCAGATGAGTAGTGTTGGGGGTGAGGCATTAGAGCCATCTTAGCAGCTAAGGGAGGCTTTCTCAAGAGCAGAAAGGATGAAAGAAACCTGAAAGAGGACTAACATCCTCACCGTGTTGTTGGATGTGAGAAGGGAAGTTTCTTTAACTTTTAATTAAAATATGACACACACAGAGATCCTCAGTGTATGGCTCTGTGGATTTTCACAAACTGAATACCCGTGTTGCCAGCACCACTAGATCATGACACAGAACACAACCAAACTTCCAGAGGCCCTTGATTCCCCACCAGGGGTTGCTGCATTCCTGTACCCCTTAGACTTTCTGACATCTGTATCCATACCCGGGGGGCATACCCCTCACCCTCTGTTATCTGGCTTTTTCCAGGCCTCTGTTCATCTCACTCTGAAATTCAGAATGCCACACCCCCGCCAAGCTGCTGTGTCACCTTGCACAAGTTGCTTTCCCTCTCTGGACCCCCTTTTGCAAAATGCTGCTGGGACCTCTGCAAAATGCAGTGTCCCCTCTGGCCCTGAGCGTGTGATTCTTCAAGCCATGCCTCCTCCTCCCACCCTGACATCTCCTTTACCACCTGACCTCCCAGGCAAGCCCGCTGTGGTCTGGCCTTTCTGTCTAGGCGAGTAGGAAGGCCAGGACTGCTCTGTGCTGGTCTGGCCTATGTGTTTGGTGTATGATGCCTCTACATCCTACACAGAGAGATGAGGAGGGGCTCAGCGCACTTCTGGGGCAGAGACTGAAGGCTGGCAGCATCTGGACCACATCTGGCCTACATATGTGCTTTACTGGTCCTGCCAATGTTTTTGTTTTTTAAGATTGCTTTTTGTTATTGCTTTAGATTTTTGTAATGAGATTATTTATTTATTTATTTATTTATTCATGAGAGACACACAGAGAGAGGCAGAGACATAGGCAGAGGGAGAAGCAGGCTCCCTGCAAGGTGCCTGATGCAGGACTGGCTCCCAGGACCCTGGGATCACAACCTGAGCCAGAGGCAGACGCTCAACCACTGAGCCACCCAGGTGTCCCTTGCTTTAGATTTTGTAATGGGTGATTGGTGGGAACAGAGGAGGAGATGGGCAAGCTTAGCCTTCCTCTTCTGCCCATCTCACCCGTTTGTACTGTCTGTCTGTTTCTATACTCATTTGAATTCCAAATCCATGTTCCAAGGCAGTTTATATATATATATATATATATATATATATATATATATATATATATATATTTTTTTTTTTTTTTTTTTAATAACCTAAGGCCCTTTCTTCCAATGAAGCCTTACTCCATTAATGAGAGATGCACCTCCGGCTTTAGCCGATGACCAATGGGGACCTAGAATTCTATTATTGGATGTCATGAGCCCCCTACTGGCACATTTCCCATTTTACAGATGGGGAAACTGACACACCTCCCAGAGGGGGAAACTGCTCTTCAAAGGTGCCCCTCTCCTGTAAGGAGTTTGGGTGCAGGGGATGTGTTAGCTCTACTACTGATTGATGAGGAACCTGAGGCCAGAGGAGTGGCCTAAGATCCTGGCCAGTCAGTGCAGGGTCTTGCCTCTGTACCCCAGTGCGCTCCTCCTATTCCAGCCCAAGGCTGCTGTTGCCACACACATGCCCTCTCTTTGGTTCACAGGTGGGCATTCTCTCTGGCCTCCACTTAACATTCTGGGGTCCCGGACCCTGCCTCTCTCCCCCCCAGATCAAGGCTGAAGACCCCAGTGGCGACTCAGCCCCGGCAGCACCCCCGCCCCCCCAGCCGGCTCAGCCGCATCTGCCCCAGGCCCAACTCATGTTGACGGGCAGCCAGCTAGCCGGGGTAAGTACTTGGGCAAGGATGGGGATGTGGGCATAGACCAGCCACCTCCCATCTGTTACAGGACCAGGGGGTGTCCCACCAGGGCCTCAGCTACTCTCTCACACCTGCCTCCTGCCCAACTCGGTCCTCCTGGAAGACTTGCCATCTAACCTGCTTGGCTCGGGCACTAACCCCTGTCTGCCTTCTCTGCTCCTCCCTCTGTCCCTCCTCTGGCCCTGCCACCCTGCGCCCCCCACAGCTCACGGCGCTGATGCCAGCACAGCAGCAGCTCCTCCTGCAGCAAGCGCAGGCCCAGCTCCTGGCCGCCGCCGTGCAGCAATCCAGTGCCGCCGCAGCCGCCGCCGCCGCCTCCTCCACCTCCTCCTCCTCTTCCTCCTCCTCTTCCTCCTCTGCCTCCTCCTCGACCTCGCAGCCCCCAGCCTCCTCTGGGGGAGGCGACCTGCCACCACCACAACCTGCCAGCCAACCCCCTGGGACCCCACAGCTCACCCTGTCCCAGCCCATCCAGCTCACAGCACAGGTAAGGGCAGCCCTGGGGGGCACACGCCCTCCAGTGGAGGGCCCACAGAAGCCCGGTGTGCGGGGGCTGACTGGTCCGAGTGGACGTTTCTGACCACTGCTCATGTGCCAGGCAGCTCCCAGCAACCCTTGAAAGCCTTGGGGGATGCTGTCACCCGTCTCAGTGAGGTAAAGTGAGGCTCAGATTGAGACATCCTCTGTGTGGTGGAGAGCCTGGTGCTTTCTGTGTATCTCGCTGAGGGTTCCCAGCCACCTGGGAGGTTGGCACATTATCCTCAGTTTACAGCTGAGGAAACGAGGAGTCACCTCCATGGAATAGTGCCCATGTGGGTGCAAAAGAAAAGGCTGAGACTCTGAGCTAGTGACCTATAACATGTGCCCTGGCGTACCTAGTGAGAGATGCTCTTTCAGAAAAGGGGCCTGTGGCCTCTGGGTCAGGGAACGCTGCCTCCACTCTGGCCATTCTGGAAACTTCTGGCATACACTGAATCATGAGTTAGTGGCTGTATCCATTTCCCAGGGCTGCCACGAAAGAGCCCCACGAAATGGGTGGCTCTAGGGAGAATCTCTTGTTTCTTCTAGCTTCTGGAAGTGCCAGAAATCCTTGGCATTCTTGTAACTGGATCACTCCAATCTGCCTCCATGGTCATGTGGCCATCTTCTCTCTGTGCCTGTCTGTCCCCATGATAATATTTCCTCTTCTTTTTATAAGGACACCAGTCATTGGAATAGGGCCCATCCTAATGACCTCATCTAACTTGACTACATCTGCAAAGACCATGTTTCCAAATATGGTCATGAATTTACAGTCACCAGGGGTTAGGACTTCCAACAGATCTTTTTGGGAGATCCAATTCAACCCTGATAGTGGCCAACAAATTTCCTGTAAGGATAGCTGGCAGAACCGAGTAGGAGCTCCCCTCCTGATGGGTCTGCTGTCTCCACTCGGTCCACACTTGTCCCTGTCACCCATTTGTGCTATCTTCCTGGAGTTCCCTAAGCATTTGACTCTGTGGGAGTCTTTGTTCCAGGACAGTGAAAGTCTTCCCTTAGTCTTGTGCTTCCCACAATGACTGCTCTTTAGATTGCTGTTCTTTCTCTCTATCCGCTGCCTTCCATGGAACCTCAGGGTCAGATGCTGTCTACCCAGAGAAGATGCCCAGTGCCCACAAGGTTGTCCCTTGACAGAGTTCAGCTTCGGATGGGCCCATTCCACTACTGACCAGCGCTTCCACTGAGACTGAGACTGTCCTTAACCCTGAGCTGGTGTCTGCCTCCTTAGAGGTTCCTGCCTCTGGGTCTGGTTCTGCAGAGACACACAGAGCAATCTGTACCTACTGCTCTGTAATGGCTCTTCCAAAATCTTTTTTTTTTTTTTTAAGATTTTATTTACTTATTCATGAGAGACACACAGAGAGAGGCAGAGACACAGGCAGAGGGAGAAACAGGCTCCCTGTGGGGAGCCAGATGCAGGATTTGATCCCAGGACCTCGAGAGCACAACCTGAGCCAAAGGCAGTGTGATGGCTCTTCCAAACTTAGCCTTGTGGTGCTTGGCTCGCCACGGTAATTGTAACCAGAGTCTGGCAGGTGCTGCCTTTGTACCAGGCACTGTTCTAATGGTGATCTCCTTGAATCTACAAATCCTCATCCTAGGTAAGATTACCCCATGAGCACAAGTGGCAGAGCAGTCTGGGAACCAGGTCTGGGCTCTAACCACATGATCCAGGGCTGCTACCTTTAGCCATCTTCCCACCTTTCCCCACCCTGGCCACCAGAGATCCCAATAGCAGGGGTCACCTCTCAGTATATACAGCTCTTAATAGAGCAACCCCAATGCCCAGGGCTCCTCCCTAGGTCTCAAGATTGCTGCACCTGTTCCTATTTTCCTGTCTATCTGGAAGTCAGCTCCCTCCCTTATACCTGGACAGCTTCTCTTCAGCCTTTAAGCCTCGGCTTGGGAGTCCGCACCTCCAGGAAGTCTTCCATGATTTCCCCCTCAACAGCCGGTTTGATTTCTTGTCTCTTGCCTTCTCTGGAGGCCCCCAGCCCTTTCCTTTCCTTCTGGCCCTAATCGCCAGCACTGTGTCCGAATATGGCTAAGGAAGTATCTGTGGAAGGAACAAAGACTCCAGGGAGGGAGGAGGGACAGAGCAGCCTAGTTCAGACCAACCAGACCATCATCCCTTGGGAGCATCAGGCCTTCCTTCCATTCATACACTGCTAGAACCACCTCTTTCAAGTTCCTTGCAAGCCAAGGGCTGCAGCAGGCTGGTCCTCTACCACCTGCTGTCCTGCTGGAACTCGGATTCTCAAGGTCTCCTCCAACCTGCCCTGCCAAACCCCTTCCTCTCACTCCTCCCGCCCCAGCTCCCATCTGCTCAGGTCTGCTTTCTGCTATCGCGAAGCTGGGCCACGTTTGTTTTCTGGGAGTTCTGTTACCCTGTGACCTCATCTCCCTAACAGACCAATAGACCAATGTTTATCCCGTACCACCAGCGTTCCAGGCACCATGCCAACCAGCTGCAATGGGTACCACATTCCTCCTGCTTTCGCTGCCTACTGCAGCCACAGCTGTCTCACCCTTGGGCACGACCCCTCTCAGCCTGTGTCCTGTGCCACCGCCGATTCTCCCTCCCATACCCGCTCAGCTCTACCCTGTAGTCATTTCACAGACATTTCCGGGCCTCCTGTGTGTGTCAGGCCCTGGTGGGAAGCTAAAGACTTAAAAATGACTCACACCCTTCCTTGCCCCCTAAGGGCTCCCAGTCTTTTAGGGAAAGAAGACTCACCAATGAACCACTAAGAAATGTCTTACTTTAAAAATACTAAGAGAGTCAAAAACACCCCAAACCTTATCACTTTAAAATTACATAAGGTGCTAAGGGAAAATCTCCATCTGTCCCTCTAATGCCAGCGTCCACAGTTATGTCAGTTAAACAGTTTGGCAGGAGCCTTCCCTGCATTTTCCTAGCTAGTACAGAGAAGGGGGTGATCATAACACACTTCTATAATTTGTGTGTCCAGTGCTCGGCACGATGCTTTCCACCACGGGGGCCACATGGATGTTTACTGAATCAATGAGGGATGTTTTGCTGCAGTTTTTCAATCAAGGGTAGGGAAGACATCTCGCTGGGGGAGTAATTCAGAATATCTGGGGTAGGGGTAGGCATTGACTGAAAATTTACATTAACCAGTAAAACATCATTTTATATTTGGAGAGGAAAGAAAAAAAAAGTCCCTATTTTCATAATATGACCATGGCAAATAAAGCTTGACAAGATCTTTTAGGCTGGCAGGACCTAGTGACTACAGGGTCCCCAGAGAAGCCTACTGGATGTGGTGGGATTGGGGGAAAAGACAGATGACTTGTGTCTGAGGGAATCAGAGAAGGCTTCCTGGAAGAGGTGGTATCTGACCTGAGCTGGGACAAGTAGGAGTTTACCATACGAAGTGGAGAAAGCTGTTCCAGGCATGGAAAATAAAGTGAGAGTACGGTGGGCTTGGGGAGTGGGGGGTGGGGAGGGACAGCAGTGGAAGACAGTGGGTTAGGAGGGGTGGCAACTGGACCAAACCCCACGCCAGGTAGCTGAAGAAGAAAAGGGGATATTTGGTTCAGATCCCTGAAGAGGCCCAGCCTGGAACGTGGGTCCCAGCCCCAGGGGTCTTTTATTTTCATTCTGAGGCAGGCAAAATGGGCCCTTTTAGACTTGGCAGCCACTGCGCCCAGGGAGATAAAACCCTCCCACTGGCCAGGGTTGAGTTGGTGTCCTCAACCCCTGAGAAGGTAGTGTCAGCCCACCCTGGACCATGTTACCTAAGAATCGGGGAGGGCAAGTCCCCAAGAGAAAGAGGTGGGTCCTGTTGCTTGAAGAAGGGGCAGTGGGGGGCCAGTTCAGCCACACCTGGAGGTCCATCAGTGTACCCACAGGCCCTGGAGTCTAGGAGCTGGGCTGAGGGGTACCAGTCACTCCACAATGGTGGGATTGGGATTTGCTGTTGCTCATCTAGCCTGGCATTTTTTTCTTCCTGTTGGACAGGTCTCAGTTTTGTGGTGTTCTGCCCCAATTGCTGGGACTTTCTGGGCTCCATGTGGCAGGGCCAACTTTGGGGGAGAGGGATACATACAGGAGCCCATGTAGAGACAGGCCGCCTCTGCCCACACCATCTCCTCCCCGCAAAAAAATTTAGGGCTTCGTTTCTAATGAAGTGACTAGAGTAACAAAGTCGTTTATTCGTTCATCCATTGAGCCCCTTGTATATGCCAGGTGCCCATTCACGGCCCCGAGGGGACAGCTGTGAACAAGGCATAGGTGGCTGCCCTTGAGAACCTCATGTTCTAGTGGGGAGACAGTAAACAAGTAAACAAACTAACAAAACAAGACTGTTTTAGAGTGAGTGCACTGCAGAAAATGAAACAGGCTGGTGTCATAGAAAAAGGTGGTCAGAAAAAGTATCACTGAGGAGCTGGCCTTTGAGAACTGAGGCCTGAATAAGTCAGTGATGAAGAAGCCTGGGGAAGATTTTAGGAGATGGCAACAGCAAGTGCAAAGGTCCTGTGGTGAAAGGCAGCTTGACATCAGGGCACAAAGAAAAGTGGTATGGCTGGAGCACAGCAAGTGAGCAGGAGATAAGTAAGGGGTGAGGGGGAGGTAGACAGGACCAGGTGGCGCAGGGCCTTCCAGGCCAGATCAAGGGGTTTAGAATGTATGCCAGTTATGATGGGAAGCTGTTGGGGGGTTGTTCAGCAGAGAAGTGGTATCCTTCCAGCTTCCAGGTGGAGAATGGACTGTGGGGGACTGGAGTAAGCAAGAGGCCCAGTGGGAAATCCTGGCAGACATCCAGGTGGGAGGTGAGGGTGATTGTGGGGGCCTGGGGTGCTATTTTATATGGATAGGATAGATCAAGGATGACTCCTAGAATTTTGGCTTTAGCAACCAGGATGGTGGTGAGCTGGTTTCCTGAGTTGGGGAAGACGGGAGGCACAGGGCGTTTTGGAGGGCAGGAGTAGGGAACCAGGCATTTCTCTGTGGACATGGCAGGGGATAAAGAGTCTATTCACCATCCAAGTGGAGACATCAAATACACAGGCGGACATTTGAGGCTGAAGCTCAGTGGAGAGGCTGGGTGGGGACTGGCAGTTGTGAGTTGTCAGGCAGAGAACAGGGGCCCCTGCCCTTGAGAACTTATGGCTGTGTGGGGCCACAGGAGGGGAGTGACATGAGTACAGGGGTAGCAAATGTTTGTGCAGGGGGAATATGTTGTGATTTTCCAAACTCCTTGCAGATACTAATATTACTCAGGCCTCAGAACAATCCGGTAGAGTCAGTCTTATCCCCATTTTGTAGATGAGAACACCAAGACCTTATGAGAGCTATGACTCAGTAGTCATGACTAACATTTATGCAGGATTTGAGTGAACAGAGACCAGGCTCAACATGCTATGTGTGTTGTTGTTGTATTTAATTCCTATAACAGCCCCACGAGGTAAGAATTATTGAGGGGTCACCCAAGGATATTGAGGCATTCACGGTAAGGGATGCTCATGTCTCCCCACACACACTGTGTGAGGGACAGCCAGGTGTCTGGCCGTCTCTAGGACACTGTGCACTATCACCCTATACAATTAAGGAGGCCAAGGCCCAGAAGAGGGCTGGCTTGCCCGAGTCACACAGCAAGAAGCAAGCAACAGGCCCAAGGCTCAGACCTCCAAGATTCCCAGCTGGCAGAGACCCTGGCCCTCCTCCGACCACCCTCCCACCTGGTGTGGGAGCTCCCTCCGCACAGTTCTGGGCAAGTGGGGGTGCAGTTTTTCCCAGGTGGCTCCCAGGACAGGTGCCCTCTGCCTTCCCAGGAAGCCCCCCGACCCCACCAACAGGCAGCCTGACATGTCTCAGAGGGTCGGGAAGCCCGTCCTCATTCTGAACATAAGCGATGACAGTGTAGTTTACATGGTCCCCAGACACCCCCTTCCTGTCTTCCCCACTCTGGACTTAATTCTATACTGTCCATGTCTTGGAATGGGGTGTCCAGAACCGGTCGTAGTTTGCCATATCAGGGATGGCCAGTGTCACGCAGACACCATCCCAGTCTGGGTGGCTGCCAGAGCATGTGTGGGGGCCTGCAGGGTGGTGGTGGTGGGGAATCTGTCCTGTGCACTGGAGTGAGGCGCTGCACCTGGTCCCAAGCGGCCACAGCAGGGGACAGGCCTCCTCTAGTTCCTTTTAAAGGCTTTCTTTCCACCCCCCACCCCCACCCCCAGGTGGAAACAAGCCCAGATGGGAGAGTGGACAATTATACTCCGGCTCCCCCAAGTGTCATGTGAACTGAGTGTCAGTCTTTCTGCCCCACTGTGGCCAGGATCCCAGCTACTGCAAAATGGAGCCCCTCCGCTCTGAAACACCACCAAACAGTCCTAGGTTTTACTCATTCATTCATCGGAAATTCATTCATTGATTCATTCAATTCATTCACTAGTCGCCTGCTGGGTGCCTGCACTGGGGTGGTGGTGATTGGAATACAGCAACTAACAAGAAATGGTCTCTTCCCTTCTCAGCTTTAGTGAGGTGTGCTAAGCCCTCTGGGCTAGTTTTTCTCACAGGTTAGGGACAGAGCAGATGATCCACTAAATATCCTAGCCAGGGGCCCTTCCCCAGTGTCTCCACTTCCTCTAACTTCTCTACCATCTTGACTTGGTCCTAATGCGCCCCCAAGTGGCTTCAGATTGCTCGTTTCCTGTAGCCTATGGAGAAATGGGGCCTCCTACTGGTTAACCCCAGTCCTGAGCCAGCATAGCACCCGGAATCTCCTTTCTCTCATTATGTAATTTCGTTAGTCAGCACACAGTTAGTGAACATCCACCATGCCCCGGCACCTTTTTGCATGGGGGATACAGTGAGGAATAAGGCAAACAAGTCTGTGCCTTCACAGAGCTGGCACCTACTCATAGCTGATAATTGCAATGAAGAAAAGAAAAGGGTATAATGTAATAGAGATTGAGAAGAGGAAGACTCCTCATCAGAGCGGATAGCCAGGGGAGGCCTCTCTCAGAAGGGGGCGTTTTATACAGACTTGAATGATGAGGCAGGGCCAGTCATGTGCAGATCAAGAAGAGGGAGGGCAACAGCATGTGCAAAGGCCCTGAAGTGGGGACCTTTTCTGGGTTCAGTAACAGGAAGAAGACCAGTGTGATTGGCTCCAAGTTAGGGAGTTGATGAGGAAGGCCAGGTCATGCAGGGCCATGGCAAGGAGTTGAATTGTGTTACAAATGTGATGGAAATTAGTGGAGACTTTATGGTTAGATCAACATTTCAGAACAGGAACCCCCTGGAGGGGTCTGTGATAGAATTCAGGGGAGTCCGTGAACAAAAATATGTCTCAATTTTTACTATCCTCTAACTGAAAATGTTACATGTCTTTCTATTATGAATATAGGCAACAGACCACAGTAGCATCAGTGGGACTTTGTCACAAATGGAATCACAGATATTTCTATACACAGAGACCTCAAAATATTGTTTTCACTCATCATTGCTTTGAAATTACAGTAGTCATCAGACATATTGCTTGATCTTATTATTTAATGTGCTAATAAAGAAACCCATAGATTGTTATCACAATTCAAGATATTGGATGATTTTTTTCATATATAGTTGATTTCATAGGAAATTGTATCTATTTTACTCATTTTTTTAAAACTCTGAGAAGGGGGCAGTAAGTTTTGTCAGACACTAAATAATTCAGAGCACAGAAACATTGAGAACTTTTTTTGTTAGGGCTTGCAGATGTGTTGTATGGGATGGAGGGTATTGGGACTGACCTCTAAGTTTCTGGTCTCAGTGACAGTGAATGGGGGTGTGGTTGGGTTTTTCATTTGGACTTCTCACCATGAGACCCCCCCTACAAACTGGGATGCACTTCCCCCACTCTTTTCCTCTCCCTGCTGATTCAGACAGAAATCTGCAGACACCTCTCTTTTAGGCTTCTGGGGAGGAAGGGGGATTTTCACTGAGAGTCACACCAGGGAGAGACAGTGGTTAACAGATATTTTAATTACCAAGCTAGTCAGAAGAACATTGGTAATAAGACTTTATTTCTGGCTTTATTCTTTGATTCAGGTCAGTGGGCATTTAATGGGGGCTGACCAGACTGTGTTGAGGGTTAGGGATACAAGAATAAGACATGGCCTCTGCCCCCGAGAGTTACAGTATAGCAAGAGGAAAAATTGTACATAAACAAATGCACTGCGTTGCGAGAAATGCAGTGTAGAGCAGGATGGGTTCAGTTTTGTGGGGCCTGATGTTTATACAATTTTCAGGTCCTTTTAGAGAAAAAGAAGAAAAAATTATGGGATCAAAATTAGGTATGGGGACTTGGAAGAGTCCGTTATAAAGGGTGGGGGGCTGAATTCTAAGCTTTGCTCATGTTGTGGCCAGGCCTCATCTGGAAGGGACGCCTCTATGTGAGTTATCAGGTGGAGGAGTCTCAGAAAAGGCAGAATGGACACAGTTTTGAAGGATAGAGTGTTGGGGCTTCAAATCCCTTAAGCTGCATTCTTAGATGGTTAGCAGCTAGAGTGAAGAAGTGAGAGGTCAGGAGCATCTGGGTACTCTGTCCACTTTCTGAGGCACAGAGAGAAAGCAGAGGCCTTTGCAGTCAAAACACAAATAGCTGGAAAAACAGGGATGTTGGGCAGAAGTGACTGTTCAGTTGGGTAGGTGGGGGTGGGAATCTTTATTTATTTAGGCTAGGTAAATGTTCAAAACTCAAGAGATATGGAAGGATTTACAGTGTTGCTAGTTTCTGGTATAGCTTTCCAGGTATAGTCTATGCAAACCCAGGAAATACCTAGATATACTTTTTTATTTTTATTTTATTTTTATTTTTTATTTTTTAATTTTTTTAATTTTTTTAAATTTTTATTTATTTATGGTAGTCACACACACACACACACACACACAGAGAGAGAGAGAGAGAGAGAGAGAGAGAGAGAGGCAGAGACACAGGCAGAGGGAGAAGCAGGCTCCATGCACTGGGAGCCCGACGTGGGATTCAATCCCGGGTCTCCAGGATCATGCCCTGGGCCAAAGGCAGGCGCTAAACTGCTGCGCCACCCAGGGATCCCATACTTTTTTATTTTTAATCTTTTAAAGATTTCATTTATTTATTGATGAGAGACACACAGAGAGAGGCAGAGACATAAGCAGAAGGAGAAGCAGACTCCTGCAGGGATTCCAATGCAGGACTCGATCCCCTAACCCCAGGATCATATCCTGAGCTTAAGGCAGACACTCAACTGCTGAGCCACCCAGGCATCCCTAGATATATATATATTTTTAATAGCACAAATAGCAGCACATTAGACCCACTGTTCTGTCTCTTGAGCTCTCCACTCAACAGGACATCTTAGAGATTGTTCCATATCAGGACACAAAGAGTGTCCTCATTCTTTTTGGTGAATGTATAGTATTCCATCATAAAGATCCACCCTAATTCATTTACCCATTCCCCACTGCTGTGCGTCCAGCTTGTTTCTACTTTTGCTAAAAACACTCCACACTGCTAGGAATATCATTCCAGAAAGATCATTTTGCACAACAAGTGTGAATGTATCTCTAAGATAAATTCCTAGAAGTGAAATGGCTGAGTCAAAGGGTATATGCCTTTGTAATTCTGACACACATTGCCAAATTATCTTCTCAGCAGTGAGTGACATGCAAGACTGTTTTCCCCAGGGCAGCCCCAGTGGCGCAGCGGTTTAGCGCCACCTGCAGCCCAGGGCGTGATCCTGGAGACCTGGGATGGAGTCCCACGTCGGGCTCCCAGCATGGAGCCTGCTTCTCCCTCTGCCTGTGTCTCTGCCTCTCTCTCTCTCTCTCTCTCTCTCTCTCTGTGTCTCTATGAATAAATAAATAAAATCTTAAAAAAAAAACTTAAAAAAAAAAAGACTGTTTTCCCCATATGCCCCAACAGAGGGTGTTCTGCACTACTGTCATCTTTGCCGATCAGCTAGGTAAAAACAGTATCTCAGTGCAGTTATAGCTGTGTTTATCTTTTTGTGAATGAATCTGAATGTTTTTTAATTCAGAGCTGTTTGTATTTCTTTTGCTGGGCAGTTGCCAGACCTATGCTGGCCAGCTTACTATTGGATTGTTAGGTTTTTTTTTCTTATTGATTTGTAATCACTCTTTATATGTTAAAGAAATGAACCCTTTGTGTCAGGTTGCTTATGTTTTTCCTCAGCTTGTTCATTTCCTGGGACATTAAATTGGTCTTTGGAATAAAGATAGCATTGGGAGGAATTGAGGGGCATGTATCATTGCCCTCAATTTCTTGGAAGGAAAAAGAATGTTACTCCAAGTAACATAACTTTCGATTGTACATAAAAGTTGCTAAGTAAATCATGAAGCATCAGTATTGGCTCAATCAACAAATATATGTGGAGCACTTACTGGGTACCAGATGCTATTCTAGATGCTGAGATTATAATAATGACCAAAACCATCAAGATCACACTGTCGTGGAGCTGACATATCAGTGACAGAGATGCACTGTGAAAGAGTAAACAGAAAGAGAGATACCTACCTTGAGATGGTGATAAGTCTTACAGAAGAGGTGAAATGGAGATAACAAAGGGAGGGGTGGTGGTGGCTGCTTTAGATGGTCAATGAGGGCATCTCTGAAGAAGTGATTCTTTTTTTTAAGAGAGAGAGCATGTGTATCTGGGTGGGGAGGCAGAGGGAGAGAGAATCTTTTTTTTAAGGATTTATTTATTTATTTATTTATTTATTTATTTATTTATTTATTTTAGAGAGAGTGAGCACAAGAGGGAGGAGCAGAGGGAGAGGGAGCTGGACATGGAGCCTGATGTGGGGCTCAATCTCATGACTCTGAAATCACCACCCTGAGATCATGACCTGAGTGCATCAGATACTTAACTGACTGAGCCACCCAGACACCCCTGAAGAGGGGATTTTACGTGAAGACCCGAGTGACAAGGGCCTAGGCAGGATAATAAGAACTAGAACTGCCTGGTAGAGGGAATAGCATGTGCAAAGGCCTGAGGTAGGAGTTGAGATCAGGAAGGTTTTGGTATAAAGGACCTTAGTGAGCAGGTGAGGGTGTTTTGATTGTATTATTGTGGCTATGAGAAACCATTAGAGTATTTGTGGTGTGTGTTTGTGTGTGTGCACGCGTGTGTAGGGGGTTTTGCTTTTTCTTTCGGAAATGTTCAAACCTAAAAGTAGAGAGTATGATATAAGGAACTGC
This sequence comes from Canis lupus dingo, assembly GCF_003254725.2. NCBI lineage: Eukaryota > Metazoa > Chordata > Mammalia > Carnivora > Canidae > Canis > Canis lupus. The sequence continues at coordinate 112,336,400 of NC_064243.1, forward strand.
ACATGCCTTCACAGAGCTCAATAGATATCAACCTTTTGTCAATCCTGTTTCATCTGGGTATACGTTTCACTTTTTTGGTGGAAAGGCTGGATTATTTTTTCTTCTCCTTCTTACCCTGCCTCATTTCCCTTAAAAAAAAAAAAAAAAAAAAAATCTTTCGGGCAGCCCCAGTGGCGCAGCGGTTTAGCGCCGCCTGCAGCCCAGGGCGTGATCCTGGAGACCCTGGATGGAGTCCCACGTCAGGCTCTCTGTATGATGCCTGCTTCTCCCTCTGCCTGTGTCTCTGCCTCTCTCTCTCTCTCTCTGTCTCTATGAATAAATAAATAAAATCTTTTAAAAAAACCTTTTCATTGAAGTATAACAAATACTGAAAAGTGCACAAATTATAAGTATACAGATCAATGACATTCACAAACTGAGCATACCCATGTAACTAGTACCCAGATCAAGAACTAAATATAGGGGATCCCTGGGTGGCGCAGCGGTTTAGCGCCTGCCTTTGGCCCAGGGCGCGATCCTGGAGACCCGGGATCGAATCCCACATCAGGCTCCCGGTGCATGGAGCCTGCTTCTCCCTCTGCCTGTGTCTCTGCCTCTCTCTCTCTCTCTCTCTCTGTGACTATCATAAATGAATAAAAATTAAATAAAAAAGAAGCAAGAATGCTGAATTTAAAAAAAAAAAAAAAAAAAAGAACTAAATATGGCCAGCCCCCCAGAAGCCCCTGGGATGCCTTCTAGCCTCTACCTCCCAAAATGCAAATTGAACCATATAGGATGTTCTCTGTGGTGTCTAGCTTCTTCCATGTATCATGTTTGGGAAGTTTATTTTGCTCTGTGTCATTATGGATTGATTGTAGACTGCCCCTTCTCATTGCTGTAGCATTCTAGTGAATCAATTCACTTACCCATTCAATTCTTGATGGGTATTTGGGCTTTATTTAGGTTTTGCTTACTACAAATGGTTCTGCTGTGAACATTCTGGTACATGTCTTTTGGTGAACACATGCACATACTTATGGTGGCTTATACCCAGGTGTGGAACCACTGGGTCATGAGGCAGGTGTATGTTTTCTAGAGCTGCTGTAACAACCAACCACAAACTGGCTGTCTTTTTTTTTTTTTTTTTTTAGATTTATTTTATTTTTTCATTCATGAGAGACAGACAGAGAGAGGCAGAGACACAGGCAGAGGGAGAAGCAGGCTCCCTGCAGGGAGCCTGATGTGGGACTCTATCCGTAATTCCGGGATCACACCTGAGCTGAAGGCAGACGCTCAACTGCTGAGCCACCCAGGCGTCCCACAAGCTGACTCTCTTAACAGAAATTTATTATTTCACAGTTCTGGAGGCTACATGTCCAAAGCCAATGTGTTGGCAGGGTTGGCCATCTTCTCTTTAGGTAGTGCCTTCCTTCTGTACGCATTTGTCTGTGTGTCCAAATCCCCCCTTACTAAATGGACACTGGTCTTATTGGATTAGGACCCATCCTAATGACTTAATTTTAACCTGATCTTCTGCAAAGACCCTATATCCAAATAAGGCCACACTCTAGGGTTCTAAGGGTTAGGATTCCTACATATCTTTTGAGAGGAGGATGCAATTCAAGCCATAACAGTGCCAAAGAGCTTTCCAAAGTGGTTGAACAAATTTACTGTGCCAGAGTATTTTAAAGCTAATTCCAGCCATGGTATCATTTGCCTTGAGGGTTTTAAAAGAAGGGAAGACTTGGTCTGATTTACATTTTTAAACGATAGTATTTGTTCTGTGGGAATGTTAAGACAAGGCAAATATTTCTTCAAGAAAGGAAAGATAAATAAAGAGCGAGCTCTCCTGGGACAGCCCAGATAGTTGCTATGATAGCCCCAGGGTTGGGAGAAGCCTCCTAGGCGCCCTTAGCTCTGGACGTAATTCAGAGACCACGCCCCATGCCTTACTGCCCTCCCTGGGGAACCCCTCAGGGCTCAAGCAATGCAGAAGGAGCTGGGCCAGGACTCAGGTTGTCTTTCTGTCCGTCCTCCTCCCTGCCAGGACATACAGCAGCTCCTCCAGCTTCAGCAGCTGGTGCTTGTACCGGGTCACCACCTCCAGCCACCTGCTCAGTTCCTGCTGCCACAGGCCCAGCAGAGTCAGCCAGGTAAGCCCCACCCCCATGGCCTCCCTGATGATGCCTCCACAAAACTCTCCTCCCCCCTCACCCGGTGCATTCCTCTTGTCTCTCCAGGCCTGCTACCGACGCCAAATCTCTTCCAGCTACCTCAGCAAACCCAGGGAGCTCTTCTGACCTCCCAGCCCCGGGCCGGGCTGCCCACACAGGTGAGAATGTCCATAGAGTGAGTGTGCCAGGCTGGGTGAATGGGGGTGGGAAGGTAAGGGTCTCCTCTCCCTTTGACCTTCCTCAGGACCACAAAGGCCAGGACAGGAGTTGGGGAGACCTGGGGTCCAGCCCTGCTCTGCCACAGATTTGTTGTAGGACCTTGGACAAGCTGTTCTCCCTGTCTGGTTCAGCTTCTTTCTCTATAGAACCAGGGGAGTCAGGCAGGCCAGTGGCTCTTAACTCTTTCAGACACATGGCTCCTTTGAGAATCTGAAGAAAGATTTAGATCTGACCCCCATTGCCCCCCAAAAATGCACACATGCATAAGCACACAAAAAACCTATAAATTATGGCTTGGCCTTTCTTTCAGTTTCCTGACTGGGTTCTAGATTTTAATAATAATCTTTCGTGATTCTTTACAGATTTCAACATTCCCTCCTACCCACTTATTTTTAACAGCCCTTTCAAAAATAGATGCACTATTTCAGAAAACCCAAAAAATTTAGAGACTAATATGGGTCTGAGCTGAATTCTGATATTCAAAATGCTTGGAAAACCAAGTTGTTTTTGTAATGTGAAACCAGAAGTCATTTGGCTGCAAAACTTGTCTTGACCTAAGGCAAGGAGTATGACTTTTCTTTCTCCCTTCTGTGTGATATTTGTGCTTTTCTGAGAGCTGTGAATATGTTCAATTATGGGGTAATGTCTTGACCCTGATGGGGGGAGTCATGTTATTTATACATGCCCCATGTAGGCTTTCTAAAATCTACAAAATTTCTGAATTCCAAAACACATCTGGCCCTAGCATTTGGATAATGGATCAAGGACTTGTGTGACCAACGTGGCTGCACTCACCACCTGTTTCAGATATTTTTAGGGAAATGAAGCATTCTAGAGAGAGTGGTTCATTCTTTGTAAATCCCCCAGTCACCCTCCCCATCTACTTTAAAAAATATTTTCACTTTATTTGCAACCTTTCAACAGATTCTCCCATCAACGCCATGGGATGGGCAGAGCAGCCATGACTCCTTCCATTCTGCAGGGAGGGGGAAACGGAGGCCCAGGGAGATTAAGAAATTTGTCTAAGTTTCCCAGCAATTCGGTAGCAGAGCCAGTCTTTGATTCCCTGACTGAGAGAACGATAAAACCATGGCCCCCACCTCCAGGGAAAAAAGTCCTTGGTTGAATGGAGCTGGCTGCTCCTTCTGGGAGTTTGCAGGCTGGGAGGGAATGTGCAGAGAGAGAGTTCGGGTCAGTGAGTGCGCATCAGCCTCCTGGAGACAGGTACAGAAGAGCCTGCAGGAAGACGCGGGACCGCTGGGAGGGAAGGGGAAGGAGGAGTGCGTAGCCATCGCTGAGCCCCATCCTGGTGCTCGGTCCTGCATCCCACCCCCCCTGCCCACCCTACCAGGCCGTGACCCGCCCCACGCTGCCCGACCCGCACCTCTCGCACCCGCAGCCCCCCAAATGCTTGGAGCCACCATCCCACCCCGAGGAGCCCAGTGACCTGGAGGAGCTGGAGCAGTTCGCCCGCACCTTCAAGCAACGCCGCATCAAGCTGGGCTTCACACAGGTCTGGGGCCACCCAGCAGCACGGGCCTGGGCATGAGGGTGACCTGGCCTAGCCAGATGGTGGGGTTGGGCAGGGCCAGGGGTGTGGCTAGCCCGTGCACCTGGGTGAGCCCGGCACCAAAAGGCAGGGCCTGACCGCTGACCCCATTCCCACCCCACTGGACCAGGGTGACGTGGGCCTGGCCATGGGCAAGCTCTATGGCAACGACTTTAGCCAGACGACCATCTCCCGTTTCGAGGCCCTCAACCTGAGCTTCAAGAACATGTGCAAACTCAAGCCCCTCCTGGAGAAGTGGCTCAACGACGCAGGTGAGACTGGCCTGGGGCTCCCACGGCGGGAGGTGGGTGGTGGGCCTGGGAGGCGCCCTCTCATGCCCCCGTCTCCTCCTGGGCACAGAGACTATGTCTGTGGACTCAAGCTTGCCCAGCCCCAACCAGCTGAGCAGCCCCAGCCTGGGCTTCGACGGACTCCCCGGCCGGAGACGCAAGAAGAGGACCAGCATCGAGACAAACGTCCGCTTCGCCTTAGAGAAGAGTTTTCTAGCGGTGAGGCCGTGGCTTCCTGGGCAGCCCTGATGGGAGGGGGGTGTGTTAGTGTGGACCTGGGGTTCACCACCCCTCTGCCCACAGAACCAGAAGCCTACCTCAGAGGAGATCCTGCTGATCGCAGAGCAGCTGCACATGGAGAAGGAAGTGATCCGCGTCTGGTTCTGCAACCGGCGCCAGAAGGAAAAACGCATCAACCCGTGCAGCGCAGCCCCCATGTTGCCCAGCCCGGGGAAACCGGCGAGCTACAGCCCCCATCTGGTACCAGGAACCCCTCTGAGGGGTGGGGGTGGGGCATAAAGCTATGGCAACACCATGCCCCTAGGCAGCCATGTCTATGAAGAAGCACAGCCTACTGGGTTGTTCACAGTGCCTAGCACAGAGGCAGGGAGACTCACCGTTGGGATCAGGCTGTCATATGGGTGGAGCACAGTCACACAAGGACACAGTTTCCAGGGTACTGTAGTCTTATGTGGGGGATTCAAGCACACACAGAGACACACCAACAGAGCCAAAAATAGTTGTCACAGGGCAGGGCCACACAGGGATGGATCCCAGGTAGGAGATGGAGGTACTGTCCCCGCCCCGACACACACAAGGTTCACAGCCACACACACAGATGCAGGCAGGGACAGCATTACGTCCCTGGTTGTACATTCAGGTTCACAGCTGGACACAAGCCCACTCGGGATCAGACACACTGGGACACCCCTTTATTGAATCTCTCGTGCAAAAGGCTGTGACACTGGAGAGGGGAGCCCCCCACCCCCACCCCTGGTATGGAGGAAGAAGAGACCATCTGAACTGAGTCATAAAGGATGAGGGAGAGGTAGCCAGCCACTTGAAGCATGGACAAAGGGACTGCTGTGTGCAATGGTCTAGAAGCCCGAGTGTGCTGAGACCAAACTGAGGAACTCCAGTGCATTTTAATGTGGGTGGAGTAGGAATACATATGTATAGGGGGTGGGCAGGGGCCAGATTCTCAAGTAACATGCTGAGGAGCTTGAACGTGAACCATGGGCGGTGAGGAGCTAAGGAGGAGTTTTGAGCTGGGGAGGGACAGGGTTCCATTAAATGAGGCTTCTGGAGCTGATGGAAGGATGGGACTGGAGGCAGGGAGGCCAAGGAGGCTGGTGGGGGTGGTCCCAGAAAGTCAAGCAATATGACCTCCCAACACTCTGATGCAGAGATATCCCTTATCATCATAACACCCATTCCCCACCCTCATCCCCACCCCCGTGCAAACACACACACACACACACACACACACGCGCGCGCTTATGCACACTTTAGACCTGCAATGGATGGTGTCAGAAGAAAGGTAGGGGAACACTGTCAACTGGGAGTTATTTCTTCCCACCTGTGGCTTGAAATCACTTTGGGTAAATGTCAAGATAGATATGATGGAAAGAACCATAGCATAATACAAGCATTGCATTGTGCCCAAAGCCCCTCTCCCCCCAGCCTTGGGGCAGATGACTGGGGCTCTTACCCACAGGGAGTGTCATGGGGGGTGCTGGGAAATGGCCTCACCATGCCTTCTTTTCTCTTTCCCCAGGTCACACCCCAAGGGGGTGCCGGGACCTTGCCATTGTCCCAAGCTTCCAGCAGTCTGAGCACAACAGGTCAGGGAGGGCAGGAGCCTGTGAGGGGGTGTTGGGAGGACACAGTACAGGTCCGAGGTTCTCTAGTAGCTCAGGGCATCCGTGGGCCTCAAGGCTGAGCCTGGGGATGAGGGAGGCAGGGGTCACAGAGGGGAAAGGGCAGCCTCATCCCTTCCTGCCAGAGCAGCTCGGCTCTCATCTGCTTTATGATTTCATATGAGAAAAACATGGGCTTGCTAAACATTGATGTACTCAGGTTCTGTTCCTGGCTTTTATAAACTGTGAACTCTAGAAGTGACTTTACCTCTCTGAGCCTCAGTTTTTATAAAATCTTTGTGAACGTGTAATACACAGAAAAGCTATATACAGGAATATATACATACAAGAGTGTGTATGTCTGTGTACACCAGACCAAACCCCCTTTACTCCCTTCCTGGCACAGGCATGTTTAACACCATATACAAGAATAATAGAAAACTGGAGTCTGGCTGGCTCAGTTGGTGGACTATGCAGCTCCTGATTTTGGGGTTGTGAGTTCGAGCCCTACATAGGGTATAGAGATAACTTAAATAAATAAACAAACAAACAAAAAAGAATAGAAAACAAACATCATATTGATTTTTCTCATATTAAGAGTTATTAAGTGGAAGTTTATAAAGTAATAAGGGTGTGCCTGGCACTATCTAAACTCATTTGAAATGAGAATATTGATGACTCATTTTATCCTCACAACCACTTTATGAAATAGGTTCTATTATTATACCTTTTTTCCAGATTAGGGAACTGAAGACCAGAGAGGTGAAGGCACTTGCCCAAGGGCACAGATGGGACTGAACAGCCAGGAAATTGCTGCCCTGGCTGTCTGGCCCAAGTGTGGGCTCTGAGCCCTGTCACCTCGGTGGGCACAGCCGCAACCCCCTGCCTGGCTCCTAGAGGGAGCCATGGGGCATAGTCTTCTGGGCGCCCGGAGCAGGGGTTCAGGGCAAGGTTCGTGCTGTGTGTGAGCGCACCCGGGCACTCGGGCACAGGGCATGGCTCAGTGAGTGGCAACTGCTCTTACTGCGATTATCGTGATCTCTGTCACCGAGGCTGTGGGAAGAGTGGGTGGGAGGCCTAAGTCTGTTCCTCCAGAGAAGATGCTGCAGGGCGCAAGCTGGGGGGGAAGGTGAGCCCAGTTCACACCGACACCGGGTTCCTCGGTGGAGGACAAGTGAAAGCTGAAGTCTCTTTCTATCTCTCTCTGGCAGTTACTACCTTATCCTCAGCTGTGGGGACACTCCATCCCAGCCGGACAGCCGGAGGGGGTGGGGGCGGGGGCGGGGCCGCGCCCCCCCTCAATTCCATCCCCTCTGTCACTCCCCCACCCCCGGCCACCACCAACAGCACAAATCCCAGCCCTCAAGGCAGCCACTCGGCCATCGGCTTGTCGGGCCTGAACCCCAGCACGGGGTAAGTGGACACCTGCAGTTAGGGAGGCTGTGGGGAGAGAAGCAAGGTCGCTGCTGCTTCCTGGGTGGGAGCTGTGCCCCAGTTCTGCTGCCAGCGGGTCCCCTGCTAACGCCTCTGCTTTGCCTCTTGCAGAAGCACAATGGTGGGGTTGAGCTCCGGGCTGAGTCCAGCCCTCATGAGCAACAACCCTTTGGCCACTATCCAAGGTGCGTGCTGCCTCATGTCACTCCCATCGCCACCAGCCTGGCCCCCTGGGGCCTCGAGCCCCCCTCATTGCTGCTCCAGCCATGCCATCCTGCCCCCCGCTCACTGCATTGCTCGCCTCTTCATACCCATCTCACCTGTGGGGAAGGTGTGAGGGCTGCTGATGGGGGTCAGTGGGACAGATGGGAAGACAGGGGGCACTGCGGGCAGGATGCTGGAAGGTGCCCCCAGCCCAGCCTCTCTCTCTCCCCACCAGCCCTGGCCTCTGGTGGAACCCTGCCCCTTACCAGCCTTGACGGCAGCGGGAACCTGGTGCTGGGGGCGGCCGGCGCGGCCCCAGGGAGCCCTGGCCTGGTGACCTCGCCACTCTTCTTGAACCACGCTGGGCTGCCCCTGCTCAGTGCCCCACCTGGCGTGGGCCTGGTCTCCGCAGCCGCTGCGGCCGTGGCGGCCTCCATCTCCAGCAAGTCTCCGGGCCTCTCCTCGTCCTCCTCGTCGTCCTCGTCCTCGTCCTCCACTTGCAGTGAGGCGGCAGCACAGACCCCTGGAGGCTCCGGGGGGCCCGAGGCAGGGTCTAAGCCTGAGTGAGGGCCCGCCTTGCCTCCCCTCCTACTCCTCTGACCCCCACCTCAGTCCCCCGCCTGGGAAGAGGGCGAGGAGGCCAGCAGTGGTGGCGCAGAGGGTCCTTGGAGCCGGAGTGACAAGGAAGGAAAGACCAAAAAAACAAAACAAACCCAACTAACCAAAAAAAAAAAAAAAAACCAAACAAACAAAAAAGAGAGAAAGAAAGAAAATGAAAGAAAACAACCAACAAAAAGAAACCAAAAATAATCACAACAGAAACCAGCTGCCCCAAAGGAACCAGAGGTGAAAAACAAAAACCAAAATCAAAAAAAATCCCCCACAAAACCAAACCAAAAACCAGTTGCGAGCCAGACCTCAGTGTGCTCACCCTCACCGCTATGACACCAAATAAGAACCCCAGCCAGGGGCAGAGAAGCCTCGGCAGGGCGGACCTCTCGCCGAGCCCCTAGCTGGGGGCCAACCCCCAACCTGGTCTCCCCCAGTGGGGGCCAGAGAAGGCAAGAGAATGTGCCAGCCTCCAGCCCCAGCCCCTAGCCCTGGGCCAGCAAAGACAGGGCACAGCAGCCTGGGGCCAACGGGGTGGGCTCAGAACCACCCGCCAAATGTTCTTTTCCAGAAGTTGAAAGAGAAGGGGCGTGAACAACCTTACACCAAATATTCAGTAGCTTCATCCAAAGGATGTACAGAATTTTTAGCGTTGCGCTCAACAGAATGTGTCCCTACCATGTGTCCCCCTCTCCCTTGGCCCCCAGCTCTCCCTACTTGGGCAGGGGGGTCTCGCTTTAACCTCCTCCCTCCCCCAGCCAGGGGAGAGTGCAGGGGCAGGCCTGGGATGACTTTTCACCCCTTGTACCTCCCCCTTTTCCCTCTGAAGGGTGGGCTAGGCCGTTTTGAAAAGTTCTAGCTCTCACACGTTCGTTCCCCCCTCAACCCGTCACCCTCTTCTGCTCTGGAATCCACTCCCTTCCCCAGCCCACGGGAAGGTGGAAGCTTCGGGCAAGAGGGATGAGGTGAGGGCATTCAAGTTGTCTTTTTTCCCATTCTCGTCTGTCAGTTTCCCTGAAAAAAAAATTCATATTCCAGTGCCTATCCGTGGGATCTTTCACGTTCTTTGACATTGACCAGAAACCAAAAAGAGAACTCACCTCACTCTTCCCACCCTGTGCCCCTGATACTGGCAGATGCCTCTTCCCCCTCCCCACCCCACACACATGTACACACGCACGCACCCCAGTGGTGGGGTTCCTCGAGGTGATATCCCCATCAGGGTCCATGTGGCGGGGACAGTGCCATGACCTGTGGTCCCCATCCGAGAGGGCACTGTGGTGGCCACCACTCCCACGAGACCTCCCTTGAGTCTTGGCTGGACCCCGTGTTTGCCCAGCCCTGGACACGTCTCAACAGACAGAGGAGAGACGCCGCCGGGAGCCACTTTGCCCTCCTGCTATTGTGGAGGCCAACAAAGTTTTGAACCAAAAAAAACCACAAAAAAACAAAAACAAAAAACCAAACAATAAATTAAAACTAGAAAAAAAGAATTTATAGATATATATATATTTAAGGGAAAGAAGACGAGGACTCTTCAAGAATAAGAAGGAGCCGCGAGGTGGAGCCAAGCCCCTGCGCCAGTGGTCCAGGCCCTTGGTCCTCAAGGCGGATGGAAGGACAGACGCTTCTTTCTCTTCACAAATACCTCATGGACGTCGTCTTCGGGAAAGCCGGAGGGGGAGGCTGGGGCAGGGCCTGTCCCTCAGCCAGGGCGGATGGAAGCGGGTGGGCAGGGCTGAGAGAGGGGGTCAGGGACAGGGGTGAAGAGCCCCCTGCTCCCTGCCCCCCAATCCACTGAAAAAGCTTTAAAACAAAAACAAAACAAAACAGGAAAAAAAGGAATAAGAAAGCAAAAAGAATGGACGAAGGAAAACGAACAAACTTTCGGGTGGTTTGATTCCTCTCATTTCTTTTTCTGTTCTTTCCAGTCTGTTCTCTCTCTGCTTCTGCCTCTCCCTCTTCTTGGCTCTTCTCTCACCTCTCTCAGTCTCCAGTCTTTCTGTGTCTCTCCTCAAACCAAAGTGTTGCTGTGAAGGACGAGAGCCATTGAAATCAGAGGCCTGACCCCTGCTGGGCGGAGCAGCCGGGAGCCCCCCTGGAAGCCCCCCCTGGGAGCCTGGGAATCGGCTGGACACTCCGAGGAGAGGCAGCCGCCCACCCTGGGCCCCAAGGTCTCAGCGTTCTCTCTTTCTTTCTTGTCTCCCTTCTCCCACCCGGGGAAATGAAACTGTTGGGCTGGGCCATGGAGACAGCAGAGACTCGGTTGTTTTGGGGGTCTCGGGGTGCCTTGTCTGGGCAGTGGTGGAGTAGCTGCCTCTCCCATCCTGGCACCAATGGGGCCTGGCCTGCCGTCGACCCATCCTCGCCAGAATGTAAGCATCTCCGCTGAACCTACTCCCTGCCCTTACCCTACCTCTGAGTTTGTCCATTTTTATTTCCGAAGAGATGGGATTGGCAAGAGAGCCTGGGCCCCAGCCCAAGGGTGGCGAGGGGGCCAAGGGCTCCTGAACAGATAGGAAGGACTTTTGAGCAGAGCAAAGTGAAAGGAATTACGACCAAAACCCCTCCGAGAAGACAGGCAGCATGGAAGGCATGGTGGAGATGACTAAAAACTATGATTCTAGACCAAAAAACAAAACACAACAAAAAAACTACAAAAAAACAAAACAAAAAAAAAACAAAAAAAGTAAAAAAAAAAAAACACAAAAAAAAAAACACAAAAAAAAAAAAAAAAAGGAAAAAAAAAAAAGAAAAAGGAAAGAAAATCCAGGACTCACCACCACCCACTTCGTCCTGCTTCCTCCCCATCAAGTCCTGCCACTGGGGACCTCTCCCGCACCCCTGGTGTTGGGGGAGCAGGGCAGAGAGGAGCAGAGGAAGCAGGGGCAGGGATGGGGCCGATGCCCTGACACTGGTGGAGGGACCCCCCCCCCCCCCCCGTGCAGCCTGGAGGGTGAGGGGGACCCTCCCCATCTGACCCCCATAACTGGGAAAAGAAAACAAGAAAAAAAATTTCCTGGGAGGGGAAAAATAACCAAATCCCAAGCTTTAACTACAGCTGTGAAACCAAATATTGGGAAGGGGGTGGGAGGGAGGGAGGGGCAGTGTGCCCCAGGTCTCTCCCCTGGGCCCCCCTCCCCCGAGGACTCGAGATAAGGCACCAAATACCTCATAGAACTTTAATGTTAAAAAAAAGGAAACCAAATATCGTTGGCTGGGGGCCAGCCAGGGCAAGGGGCTGGGGGGCTGGAGGGAGCCAGGGTTGGGGAGGTGATGGGGGAATCCATGCCCCCCACCCCGCTCTGCCCCTTCCACTCCAGTACCCCCTGTCTCGACTCCGGGAAACAAAACTATCTCATCGTTTTTATTTTGTGGTCTGTACAGAGCCTGTGTCCGTGTGTCTGTGTGTGAGAGAGAGAGTTGGGGGGGGGCTAGGGGACTTTATGTGGGGGATGGGGAGGGAGACCCCAAGCCAGGCTCTGGGCTAGGTGAGATGTCTGAGGTGGGGGGGGGCAGCGGCCTGGTCTAGGAAGAGAGGAAGATGAGTGCATTGGAGAAAGGGGGAGCCTTCTGAATTTCTCTTCTCCCTGACCCTGACCTCCTACTTGAGGGAGGGACAGAGAATGAATGGGTCTGCCCTAATGGTGGGCCTTTTGTGCCAAAAAAAAAAAAAAAAATGCCAGTAAGGAAAACACCTCTCTGTTCTCTTCTGGGAGGGTGGGGGCTGGAAGTGGGAAGGAGGGGCTGGGGGGTATCAGTAGGGGTGGGTGGAGATGGGGAACCCAAGCCCTGGAGGAGTTAGGGCTAATAAGATCAGGACAGGAGGGAGGAAGGGTATTAGTTCCCCCCTGCATATCTCCTCCCTGGGGAAGGCCAAGAGAGGGTCTCCAAGCCCCACACCCTGGGTGGACAGGGTAAGGGTGATGACCTCTTGACCCAACTAATTTCCTTGCCCACCCAAATCCCAGGGTGCCTCTCTCTCCCTTTAGCCCAGGGTAGGGGGAACTGAGTGAGAGAGAGAGAGTGAGACCGTCTGAGCAAGACTGAGACACGCGGGCCCCCACTGGCCTCCGAGTGGGAAAGGCAAGTGCGAGAGATAAAGGCCTCCAAGAGAAAAAAGAAACAAACCAAAGATTTAACCATTTAAAAAAAAAAAAAAACCCACAGACAACTCCGCTACCTTTTTATACGTTGGAAAAAAAAGTGAAAAAAATTAAAAAATAAAAATTAAAAAAAAAATACACAAAAACTCCAAGCCGCAGTTCCTGCGTGCGGTTTGAACTTTGACCTCAGCAGTCTCCAAAGCAAGATGACGATGACAAAGGCGAAAAAGAAGAAAAAAATTATGTATATTTTTAAGTATTTGTCCTTGAAATGTTAGCTCCTTGTTAAACAAACACAAAAAGGAGAGAAAAAAATCTAGAGAGAAGTGTTGCTGGGACGGAGACAACTATTTACTATGTCTGTGACCCCTCCCCCTTCTGCCTCCCTTTCCTTTCCTCAATCCCTGCTGCCCCTCCCCCAGCCTGTCCTCCAAGCCCAGGGGCTCAGTATTAATTTATTTGCATAATTGCAGGGTGACTGAGGGCCTCTCTCCGCAGGTAGAGAGGGCCTTTGGATCACTGTGGGGTGGGGAAGGGGCAAGGAGTCTTTGGGGGAAAAGCAGGGGCCTCTCTGCTAGCTCCTTTCTGGCTTCTTATCCCACTGCTGCCACCAGCACCTCCCAAATCCAAGCCTGCACTGAGGCAAGGTGACTACCCATCTGGTAAAGATCTGAGTGGCTCGGCCCTTTCTGGAGTGGGTGTCTCTCACCTGCTCATTCAGATGACTAGGTTGGGATGGGGAGGGGAAGAGGTGGCAAGTAGCGGGCAAGGAAGACCATGAAGTGGCTTCCGGAAATTGAGTGGGCCCGGAGGAGACCTGCCTTTGGTCCGTTCTCAGCAAGTGAGCCCCACTTTCAGTTCTGTCTGAACCCCTGTGTTGGTAGCCCCTCCCTTCCCATCCTGTACCCACCTCCCTGTCTCTTCTCGTGGTAGCGGGTTAGCGTTTCAGTGTTCTTAACTCCAATCTGCTTGTTCATTGTACAATGTGCTTCTTTTAAGGCCCCATTTTTGTAACTTGAGTGTGTCATTCATCTGAACAACATCAAAAAATAAAAAAGTAAAAACTGTACAGAGAGAAATGCTGCCCTGCTCTCCTGTGGTCTCCTCTCTGTTCTGGTAAGGGCGGTGGGTACGTGTGTGCTGTGGAGGGGAGGCTCTGCTTCTCATCAAACAGTAAGTGTTCAGAAGTGGGGCCTGCCTGAGCCATGTTTTCACCGATCAGAACCGAGACTCGGAATTTAGGATGAATTCAAATTTCTGAATTCACGTCTCAGTTCTGCCATTTTAAAGCTATGGGACTTTTGATATCTGACCTCCAATGTCCTTGCCTGTAACATAGAGACAGTACCTACCCTATGGGGCGCAAGGATTAAAGGAGATGACGGGTAAGTGCTTAGGACACCCCTAGCACATGGTCTTCAATAAATGAGAGCTATGGGGAAACCGGAAAGCCAGTGAGTCCTTCCCCACTTCCATTCCCAGAGGAACTATAACCAGACCCTTGACAAATAGTTGACTTTGAAGTTGTCTGGTAGTATAAGGTACACTCTTTTTCAGAGTGATATTAACTCTCATTCACTCAAATTTGTGTGTCCAGCCTATGTCACATTTGGCACAAACAGTGGCCTCACAGGGCTGATCCCCAAACCCTCACCACTGGAGATCAGAAATGGTGTCAACAACTGGTTTCCTCACTGGCATCAAGTCTCCTTGCTGCTGTTCCATCCCTCTGATGAATGCTTGGCACATAGATGCTGGAATTCTGAAAATTCAGTAGGAAGGGATGGGGGAGATAGGAGAAAGGAAAAGAATAGGAGCTGGATCACTTAGATAAAAAAGCATTCACACTGCATCGTTTTGGCAAGGTTGAAAAAAGGCACCTCCCCAATTCTCAAGACAGGTCAGTATGCGTGGGGATGTGGGATGTTGGTATAGAGGAAGGTCATTTGGACCAGCCCCCTCAGGTAGGGTGGTCCAGTCAGAATCCTTCAGACCTGAGTTCCTTGTTACCCAGGTCTTCTTGTGACTTGCACAGGCAGCACACCTGAGAACACTCTGGAACTGAACAAGGTATCCACTTACAGTCCCGTGAATGTGCCCAACTGCTCCACATGCCCTCCCTCAGAGAGTCACATTTGGGGGCAGCCTCTGTGGCGCAGCGGTTTAGCGCCGCCTGCAGCCCGGGGTGTGATCCTGGAGACCCGGGATCGAGTCCCACGTCGGGCTCCCTGCATGGAGCCTGCTTCTCTCTCTGCCTGTGTCTCTGCCTCTCTTTCGCTCTCTCTGAATAAATAAATAAATCTTTTAAAAAAATTATTAAAAAAAAAAAAAAGAGAGTCACATTTGGGCCTCCTCTTGTCAAGAGCATAGTGGGCAATAGAGGACCACTTTTGTGTTCCCTTGACATTCCTGCTTATGTAGCTTCCATATCCAACTAAAAATAGGCAATGCAAGGCTCTTCTTAGAGGGGTCAGCAGATTATTTGCATCAGAACTGGTGTGCTTATTTATTTGGGGTGGAGGGAGAAGCAGGAGAGGGAGAGAATCTTAAGCAGGTTCCATACCCAGCCTGGAGCCCAAAGGTGGGCTCCATCTCATGACCCTGAGATCATGACCTGACCCCAAAAGTGGGATACTTAATCGGCTGAGTCACCCAGGTATCCTATTTATTCATTTTTAAAGATTTTACTTTTAAGTAACCTCTACACCCAATGTGGGGCTTGAACTCACAACATCGAGATCAATAGCCACACGCTCTACTGACTGAGCCAGCCAGGCACCCCAGAATTTCTTTTTTTTTTTTTAAGATTTTATTTATTCATGAGAGGCAGAGAGAGAGAGAAGCAGAAACACAGGCAGAGGGAGAAGCAGGCTCTGTGCGGGGAGCCCGATGCGGGACTCGATCCCAGGACCACGACCTGAGCTGAAGGCGGCGCTAAACCGCTGAGCCACCCAGGCTGCCCAGAATTGGTGTTTAAAATGCAGATTTTGGGGATCCCTGGGTGGCACAGCGGTTTGGCGCCTGCCTTTGGCCCAGGGCGCGATCCTGGAGACCCGGGATCTAATCCCACGTCGGGCTCCTGGTGCATGGAGCCTGCTCCTCCCTCTGCCTGTGTCTCTGCCTTTCTCTCTGTGACTATCATAAATAAATTTTAAAAAAATTTAAAAATTATATATTTAAAAAATAAATAAAATGCAGATTTTATGGGATCCCTTGGTGGCTCAGCGGTTTAGAGCCTGCCTTTGGCCCAGAGCGTGATCCTGGAGTCCCAGGACTGAGTCCCGCATTGGGCTCCCTGCATGGAGCCTGCTTCTCCCTCTGCCGGTCTCTGCCTCTCTCTCTCTCTCTCTGTGTGTGTCTCTCATGAATAAATACAATCTTTAAAGAAAATAAAATGCAGGGCAGCCCTGGTGGTTCAGCGGTTTAGCGCCACCTTCAGTCCAGGGCCTGATTCTGGAGACCTGGGATCAAGTCCCACGTTGGGCTCCCTGTGTGGAGCCTGCCTCTCCCTCTGCCTGTATCTCTGCTTCTCTCTCTCTCTCTGGGTCTCTCATGAATAAATAAAATCTTAAAAAAAAAAAATAAAATGCAGATTTAAAATTTTAAATGAGATTCTCTTAAAATAAATGAAAAAAGTAAAATGCAGATTCCTGGGTCTCATCCAGACATTGTTTGCTGGATCTGAACCTCTAGGGGAATTCCTTACCAAACATTAAAGTTCAAGAACCTTTGCCTTTTCAGCTCAAACCCCAGCATCCAACAAGGGTTTGCTTAGTGCCTTTTTTTAGGACAGTGGTTCAACTGAGGACCATCAAGTTTCAGTCGGGTGAAGAATGAGTCTTGCTCATAAATGTGTTTGCATGCGTCAACTTTTCACAGGGTGGGAGTCTACAGTTTTCATTAGTGGCTCTGAAAAGGCACAATTGAGGAACGGTGATCATCCCACTGTCACAGAGCCATTCTTCCCTGCTGAATCTTGGGAGTCACCCAGCACCCTCAGGACCCACCCCTCCCCCATTTCTGTTCCTTTTCTTTTTAAAGATTTTATTCAGGAGAGACAAAGAGAGAGAGGCAGAGACACAGGCAGAGGGAGAAGCAGGCTCTCTGCGGGGAGAAGGATACAGGACTTGATCCCAGGACCTCAGGATCACGACCTGAGCTGAAGGCAGACAGACACTCAACCACTGAGCCACCCAGGTACTCCACCCTGTCCCTTGATTCAACCTGATTTTTACCTGGTTTGGCAAGGATAAATCCCCAGTTGTTCTAAGCACTTATTTGATATGACTTTCAGGATGTTGTAGCTCTTCTTGGGAGGCAGTATGAGAAGGAATCTCTACCTGGGGATTAAAGGGGATCTGGCATGCTGGGCTAAGATAGCTTGAATCCTTTCTGCAGGATATGAGGTCACTGACAGTGCCTGTCATCCATACATTCTGCTTGAAAACAACTGCTTAACAGGTAAGTGCTCTTCATTAGGGGCAGTCAGGTTATCAAACGGGATTTTTTTCTTTAATAAGGCTTAAGTAGTAAAATTTCTATCCTGGGCTAGAATTGGTTTCTAGCTCTGGTCTACCATCTATCTACCTAGCCTTGATAAATCTCCCCTCTTGAGCTCTCATCTTTCACCTGAACATAGGTGAGGCCAGTGTATTTCCCCAAGCTTGGTGCCCAGAGGCTAGAAGACCAGTGAGGGGGCCGAGAGTAACAGTCTGAGTGGGCAGGTCTCAGGCCTCCCTTTCCTTGGTTTCAATACAAACAGCTTCCCTTCATCTCTCCTTAGGGTTCCAAATAGGAATTTTCTCCAACAGAAAGACTGGAATATGAGGTAACCACAATTGAGGAACGGTGATCATCCCACTGTCACAGAGCAATTCTGTGGGGCTTGTATTTCCTGGGCTACGGCTCTTAGGGACAAGACAAGCACAGAAACTGAGAGTTGTCACCAATCACCATCTTCTCAACCGCCCTCCCCCAGGCATGTGGAAGGCAGCAGCTGCAGAGGAAAACACATGGGCGATTAAACCAGATGAACCTAGGCTTAAAATCAAGCTCTATCCTATGTCGTTGAATGACCTTGGGCAAATCACCTCCCTGCTTCTAACTTCAGACTCCTTCCCTACAAGATTTTCTCCTCACAGGTCAGTGTGACGATTATTATAAAAACTTAAGTTCTTGAGACAAACTAGACAAATGCCAGAGAGCCACTCCAACCACCCCTCTCCCCACATCTGTTGGCTAAGCCAGAATTCTAGGTGGGCGCCAAGGTAGCTCCCCTTATGAGGCTAACTTCCAGAATCTTCTCTAACTCCACAGTTGGGTCTGGTCCCAGAAGCCACCCTCAACTGCCCTGGAGATCATGCCTTTCCCAGACCTGCATTTGCCCTCAGGGACCCATAGTGAGAAACTCAGATGGCCTTGGGGGGAGACCGCTCACACTGGCACAGGAGTAGAGGGCAGAAGTGGTGAGAAAAAAAAAAAAAAACCTTCAGATTTTCCCAAATGTTCCTGCCACCAATTGAAACAACTTCAAGTTTTTCCATGGTGCTGTGGGGACCTCTGGTGGCAAGACAGCCACATTGCTTCCCAATGAAGTCCCTGCTGAGCACCAGGGTGAAGTCCCTGCTGAGCCATGCACTCAGACTCTGAGTCCTGAATTCAGTAAATGTCTACTGAGCTCCTACTACTCGCCAGGCCCTGTTCTGGATGCTGAAAAAACCATGAAAAGCTCCCAAATTCCACCCACACAGCTGGGCCAGACAGAACACATGTCCAATTCAGTCTTTATTGACTGTTTCAACTTGGGGCCACCAGTGTGAACAGGTGGAAGGTCAGGGGGTGGGGTGCCTTTTATGCATATTAAAGACCCCAGATCAACCCCCTCTCGGGAGAATAAATCCAGTTACAGAACTTACATGGCAGTTAGGAGAGGTGGAGGAAAGGGCACAGTATCTACAGAGATTGAAAGGGACGCTGGAGGAGGTTCTTCAGCAACAGGGCACAATAGTGCTGAAGAGGGAATGGGGACAGGGTCAGCCACTGATCTGGACCCCCTCGTCAGCCAGAGGATAGATCTCAATGGCCTCCACCAGGGGCAGTGCCTCCACTGCAGTCTCCATGACAGCCAGGCCGACAGCAGCTTCTGCCTCGGCCAGCTGCTGCCGCACGGCCGCCTGGTGCTGCTGCTGGTGGGTCTTGCGGTGCTTCCATAGGTTGGAGAAGGAGCGGTAGCTCTTGCCACAGTCAGGGCAGGAGTAGGGCCGCTCACCCGTATGAATGCGGCGATGTTCCGCCAAGCGCATGGAGATGGCAAAGGCCTTGCCACATACTTCACAGGCGAAGGGTCGCTCGCCTGTGTGCAGGCGCCGGTGGTCCTTCAGATGGGTGCTCTGACGGAAGGCCTTGCCACAGTCCGGACACGGGTATGGCCGCTCACCTGTATGGATGCGCCGGTGCACTTGCAACGACGTCTCTGTGCTGAACAGCTTCTTACACTCACTACACTCCAGGCCCCGGCGTCGGGCAGGGGCTGCAGGAGCTGCCGTGGCTGTGCTCCCCAGGGCAGTTGGGGAGGCAACAGGTGTGCGAGCAGCCCGGGGGGCCCGTGGGGTTGGGGGCTCCTTAGCTAGGACCTCTCCAGGCCCAGCAGCCGCATGGGCCGCCTCGTGCGCCTGCAACCGAGCAGCCGAGCCCACTTTCTTGCCACAGGTGCCACACTCAAAGCGCCGTGGGGCCTGCGCCGCTGCAGCGGCACAGCGGTGCTCACGGAGCCGCAGGGAGGAAGGGAAGGCAGCCCCGCAGGACAGGCAGCGGTGCGGCTGGCGCCCGGCGTGGACCACAAGCTGGTGCACCTCCAGCAGCCGGCGCAGCAAGAAGGAGCGGGGGCACTCACGACACTTGTAGGGGTACTCGCCCGTGTGGTGGTAGCGGTGCATGAGCAGGCGGTAGGGGCGGTGGAAACGCACACCGCACTCCTGGCAGCGGTAGGGGAAGTGCTGGGCATGTACCAGGCGATGCTGCCTCAACGTGGAGCTCTGCGTGAAGGCCTTGCCACAGTCCCCACACCGGTAGGGCCTTTCCCCCGTGTGCGTGAGCCGGTGGCGTGCCAGGTTAGCAGGTGAGTTGAAGGGTTTGGAGCAGTCTGGGCAGGGGAAGGGCCGTTCACCTGTGTGTGTACGCAGGTGATTCCGCACGTGAGACTTCTTCTTAAACATCTTGCCACAGATACCACACTTGTGGCGCCGTTCCAGCCGATGCACAAAACGCTGGTGCCGGGTCAGCTGCAAGGCCTTGCCAAATTCACGGCTGCACAGGAGGCAGCGGTAGGTGCCCGAAGCAGCCGGCCCTCCGGGGCCCTCTTCGGTCACAGGAGGCTCTGGTGCCTCTGGCTCTCCAGTCTCTGATGGGGCGGGCTCAGGGAAACCAATGACAGGCTCCTCTGGGGGGACTGGTGTTGTGGGCAAGGGGACGCCCCCTGCCCCGTGTGTACGCCGATGGTACAGGAACTTGGTGAGGTTGACGAAGGTCTTCCCGCAAGGACACGAGTGCAGGGGGTTCGGAGTGTGGGCTCGCCGGTGGGCCAGGAGGAGGGCCTCCGTGCCAAAGGCCAGGCCACAGTCCACGCACAGAAAGTGAGACTCACTGCTGTGGTCTCCGAGGTGCTGGTCCAGACTGGCAGGGCTGGGGAAGACACGACTGCAGAGAGGACACTTAAAGATGCCCTCCCGGTGACTCCGCAGATGCTGCTGGAGCTGGTGAGGTGAAAGAAAGAGCTGGTCACAAGCAGAGCAGAAGAGCTCCTGGGTGGCTGTCCCGCCTGGTTCTCCGCTGTTGTCCCTCCGGGCCTTGCGTCCCCGGCGGTCACGCCCGATGGCTTCACCGTTGCGCAACTCGTAACTATGGTCAGAGGACGGCAGGGGATCAGGCTGGGACCCAAGACCCTCTGTGGCTGACGGAGTCAGGGTCTCCTGCTGCAAGGCAGACTCCTCAGACTCAGGGCCAGGGCCAGGGAAGTGGGTGGCCTGGTGCTCCAGGAAGTCGGCTGGAAGCTGGAAGAGCTGGGAGCACTCAGAGCACTTGTAGAGCAGCAGCTCCACCTCAGTCACCACCTCAGTAGTAGTGGTGGTGGTGGCGGTGGCAGAAGGGACAGCAGCCCCTTCACCACCCTCTTCTGCCTTGCGGTAGGAGTGCTCCACAGCCACACGGGCCTGGCCTACGGGGGGCCCCAGGACAACTGGGGACCCCAGGACAACCGGGGCTGGAGGCTTGGTAGAAGCGCCCCGGAGGTGCGTCTGCCGGTGGTTCAGCCAGAGCTCCTGGCTGGCGAAGAGCGCCTTGCAATCCACACACTCATAGTGGATGGTGCTAGAGCTAAGTGCAGGTGCCTTGGGCGGCGGCTCCGCTGGCACGGCCTCTTGGGGAGCCATCATCTTCAGGTGCAGCTCCTGGTGCTCCAGGAGCTGGCTGGGGGACATGAGCAGCTGCCCACACTCCAGGCACTGGTACTGGCTCTCCTGCACTAGGGTCTGATAGAGGCCTGTGCCAGAGGCTGCCTCGGTGGCCACCGTGACTCCAGGGTCAGCCACGCCCACCAGCTCAAAGTGCTGCTGGGGCACATGGGAGTTCTGGTGCATGAGCACCTCCTCCAGGGACCCATACAGCTGGTTGCACTCAGAGCAGACATAGCGGTGTTCGATGTACAGGACTGTCTCCTCGGATTCTTCGGTCATGGCGGCAGCAAGGCCCTGGGCTGTGAAAAGAAGAGAGATGGGGACAAATAATAGCTAAACTGCTGTTTCCTCGGTCCTTCCCAGGGACAATTCTATCTCCTTAGCACTCCCCTCCCCCAGCCAAAACCTTAGATGCATTTTACCTTCTAAAGTCTCACTTCCATCTCTCATTCCCGCCCTACTCCCTAGCAATCCTTCCTCTCCGGAACACGCTACCAAGCACAGAACCTTCTCAGCAGTCCCTTCCTAGAATCTACCCAAGTCTCACGTCTGAAATCAATGCACATCAAACTCCACCCACCGGATTCTTGTAAACCTGTCCAACCCCTCATCTCCTCTGCCACTCAGCTGGCCCACAGCCACACACATGCCCCAGGAACCTGTGTCCTCTCCATTTGAGCCTCCTTCCACTGACTACCAACTTTTTTTTTTTTTTTTTTAAGATTTTATTTATTCATGAGACAGAGAGAGAGATAGAAAGGCAGAGACACCGGTAGAGGGAGAAGCAGGCTCCACGCAGGAAGCCTGACGCGGGACTAGATCCCAGGTCTCCAGGACCATGCCCTGGGCTGAAGGTGGCGCTAAACCACTGCGCCACTGGGGCTGCCCAACTGACTACCAACTTACTACCCCACTCCTGCTCTCAGGTGCCTGGGGAAGCCGTCACAGGCCCTAATTGCTGCCACGTCTCCCAGCCTTGCTCCTCCTCTGTTCCCTCCCATTGGCTCCTAACATCTTTTTACACCAGAGAACTCAAACTGCCCCAAGGCCCGGCACATGGCACAACTGCTCTCCTTCACATAAGCGCACAGTCTCTCCCTCCAGTGCCCAGATCCCTCACATCAAACTCTCCTTTCCCTCAACCATCTTGTCTCACATTGGCCTAATCCATCACACCTACACTTTTCCCTCCTTAACCACTTCCCCATGTGAGCCAGATGATCCCCCTCTTCAAAGTACTCAAACCTCTCTCCAAATCAAAGCCCTCTCCCACAGCCCTAACCCTGTATCCAGAACATCCAGCCCCACTTCCCAAAAACCTATTTCTTCACACCTATATTTTACCCGTGACCCTCTAAGTCATGTCTCAAGATACTCTTCACGGCAATCACTTCTTTTTTACATTGAGACCTCACCTACAATTCTAATACCCCCTAGAGTCCCCAGGTCCCCTCTTCACATATACAGCTACCCCAACCACTACAAGGGATGCCCACACCCTTCTTCATATCAACCTCGAGCCCTCTTCTTTACAACATGACCCACCCTAACCCATTTCAGGGATGCCCAGATACGGTCTTCTTATCAACGCAAACCCTTCCTTACAAACCCACGGGACCCTAACCCTTGCCAGGGACATCCAGACCCCAGTCCCTGTTATAAACCTAATCTTTTCTTCTTCTCAAAAAGACCCCTTCCCACCCTAGTCCATTCTAGCGATGCCCAGATCCCCTCTTCATATCAGCATAAACAGACCTCTCTTCTTTGCAGAGACCCAACCCACTCTAACCCATTCCAGGGATGCTCAGACCCCCTCTTTATAACAACTTAGTTTCTTTCTTTTGCAAAAACATCCCAGCATGTACTGTAACCATAACCCAATCGAGGGAGATCCAGACTACTCTTCACAAAGGCTTAAACTTTCACACACACACACCCCTCCCACTGCCAGAATCCCCTTTAGGAATACCTATCTTCTTGATATGCTGAACCCCTTCACCCCCCAGCCCAGACAGAGGATAGCGAGACTCCTCTCACCAGCTTATCACCTGGGGATACCCAGACCCCCAACTTCTTGTCAACCTAACAGCTCATTCTCATTCTGGCAGTGCCAAGACCCCTCTGCCACTTGGCACGCGGATCTCTCACCACCCTAACCTTTTCCAGGGATACCCAATTCCCACTCTTCACCTTGACCTAATTCCCTGTACTTTTCAAAAACATCACCTCTACCCAACCTATCCTAGGGACACCCAGACACCCTTTTTACATAACTTAACCCTTTGCACAGGGGCTCCTCTCAACCCCAACCCCATTCCAACAGTACCCACCTCCCAACTCCTCTTCACATGAACGTAACCCCGTTCTTCACACTCGGACCTCTCCCTCGGCTCCAAATCCCAACCCCCCCTCCCCACCCAGGGATATTTATTTGCTAAAATATTCATTTTCACACACCAAGCCCCTCTCACTGATCTAATACCCTCCAGGCATAACTGTTTTCTTTCTGTTAACTTATCTCTTTTTTCACGCCCTAAGCCCCTCCCGGGACACCCAAGCCCCCTCTAACCGTCCACCCCGCTTCGGTCCCGGACGGCCCTACCGCTAGGCCCTGGCTCGATACCCACCCCCCGCCCCGCGGGCCTCGGAGCCTCTCCCGGGGGGCAGCTCTGACGCCTCCCTCTCCACCGAGGTCCCTGTCCCTCCCGGCCCCCGGCCCGAGCCCCGCCCCCCCTCACTCAGCCCAGCACACGACTCTAGCTCCCCTTCCCCACCCGCCGCCCCGGCCCGGCCCCCGCCCCGCCGCCCGCGCGCCCCGGGGGCCGTTGGTGCCGCTCCGCCCTCCCCGCCGGGCGCGCGCCCCCTCCGGGCCTCAGTGCGCAGGCGGGGTGGCGTGGAGAGGCCGGGAGCGGCGGAAGGGGGGAGCCGGGCCGCGCCGGCCCGCGGTGCCCCCGCGGCACTCACTCGCCTCCGCCGTCTCGCACCCCCCGGGCCCGGGCCCGGGCCGCCGCTCCCCTCGCGCGGCCACCCTAGCGCTGCGCCCTCTCTAGCTCCCGCCGTCGCCTCTCGTCTGCTCCGCAGCCTCGCTCTCGCCCCCAATCGCCCTCAGCAACGCCCCGCCTACCTTCCCCCTCGGCCGCTCCGCGATCGGCCGAACGCACCCAATCAGCGTCCGTCTGGCTCCGGCCGTTCGACCAATCGACGCTCACGTCTGTGAGCCTTGGGCCAATAGGATGGAGCGTTGGGATCCCCGCGGTGCCCAACCAATCCTCCAGCGAAGTCCCCTCGCCGGCCGGCCCCGGGCTGATAGTGTCCGCCCCTTTAAGCCCCCTGGAGGATGCTCCTCCCCCAGCTCCCCGTCGACTCCGCCTGGCGCCTGAAGGAGGGACGGCAGCGCGGTGACGTCAGGCGGCGGAGCGAGGCTGCGGGCGCCATCTTGGGGACGCCGGGCTGGAGTCGCGTCGGGGTCGGACGGGGGGGAGGGGGAAGTTGGAGAAACTGAGGCACAGGACACTCAGAGGGGTGAGGGCGGGGCAACTGTGGCGCAGCAGCCCCCCCCCCCCGGGGCGAAGGGAGAAAGTGAGGCGCCCGTCAGCCCAGCGGGGAGGGAGACTGCGGCACCAAGCACATGGAGGGAATAAAAAGGGAAACTGAGGCTCCAGACTCCTTTCATGGAAAAGAGGAAGGGGAGGTCGACCGAGGGACTCTTGAGAGAGGGGGAAGGAGAAATGTCAAAGGAGAAGCAAGGAGCGAGGGGATCCGAGGCAACGAGGAAAACCCGAAGAGGGGAGGAAATGGGATTCCATTCATTTTCAGCCAAGGACAGTTTCACTGGAAGAAACGGAGAGGGTGGGGGTGGGGGAGTGCGTAGAAGACCTGAGGGGCAGCTAGGGTGAGCACCTGCAGAAAGTGACCCTGTGGCGCGGCCCCGGTGGCTCAGCGGTTTAGCGCCACCTTCCACCTTCGCAGCCTTCGGCGCAGGGCGTGATCCTGGAGACTCGGGATCGAGTTCAACGTCGGGCTCCCTGCCTGTGCTCATCGCCCCTCCCCCCCCATGATTAAATAAAATTTAAAATTTTCTTTAAAAAAGAAAGTGACGCTGTAGCAGATGGACTCTGCTTCCTTCCTTCCAAGGTGCCTTCCTTCTAGGCTGACCCAGGGCAACTGGGAAGGTGGAGCTTCTGTGTGTCCAGGGGCCGTTGCTGCTCATCTTCCTTTCTGGCCCCAGGGCGTTGGCAGAGCATTGCTACGTTTTCAGAGCTACTCTCCAAACCCAAGGACTGGGGGTGGGGAGTGGGGGTGCAAGAGATTCACTGTTCTAACTAGTACCCCCCCACACACCACCATTTCTCAAATGAGTAAACTGGGTCTCAGAGGAGTTTGTTTTTTTTACCTTCCTGAGGCTCAAAGTGACCAAGGAGCCCCAAATACAGAGTAGAAACTAGGTCTGACTCTTTGGTCATCACCTTAGCCGTGTCCTTCAATTGGTTTCTAACTGGATACCCTAACTTCCCACTACATTAAAGTCCCTAACAGCAAGCCAGTGTAATTAAACCAGGCCATCTGGATTGGAATCCTGACCCTGCCACTTCTTCTTCTTCTTCTTCTTTTTTTTTTTTTAAGATTTTTATTTATTCATGAGAGACCCAGAGAGAGAGGTAGAGACACAGCAGGGAGCCCCACCTGGGGCTGGATCCCGCGTCTCCAGGAACAGGCCCTGGGCTGAAGGTGGCGCTAAACCGCTGAGCCAACCGGCCTCCCCACTGACCCTGCCACTTCTGTCTTGTTGGACAAGTCCACTCCCCTGTGCCTCAGTTTCCTCATCTGTGAAATGAGGATAATAGCCCCTGTGCCATGGTGGTGAGGCATAGAGTAAATGCTATGTAGGAATTTTTATTAGGACCTCAAGGAGCTCAGTAACAATAGCTCCTGTATCCTCAGCCTGTTATGATGTGCCAAGTACTGTGCTTAGTGCTTTCTATGCTTTATCAGGTTGATCATCTCAACAACCCTAGGAGGGAGGAATTACTGTTCTCACTTTACTAAGAGACTGGGGCCCAGAGGAGTTAAGCTGCTTGCCTATCTTTAGGAGGAGATGGAGCCAGGGTTCCAACCCAGGGGTTGACTGTGTTGGTCTGTGCCTTTGGCCCCCAGGCTCTCCTGCCTGGCCAGGTGGATGTCCTGTCCTGCATGGTGTGTTGAATGGATGAATGCAAGAAGTAAAGAAAAGAAGTTGATGGGAATGTGTGAGCTCTGAAGCTGGTGATCTGGGTTTGCCATCAGGGTGAAATCACCTGGGCAGGAGCCAGAACCCAGAAGTTGGACTCAGCCTTTGATAGGCTCCATGCACTTGGGTAGGTTCTCACTCCGCTGAAGCCTCCTTTTCCACCTGAAAATGCAAGGGTCCAGCTCAACATGTCAGGTCCCTTTCTGCTCAGACCTTTTGCTTGGACTTCCCAGGTCCTCTAGCTAGGTTCCTTCTCTTCTGATGGCACAGGAGAAAGCTGAGGCCTGGGTCAGTTTTTATAGAGGGGTGGCATGGGACTAGATTTCGGGATAGGTTTATTTTAGAGAGGATAGGCGTTCTTTGCTGGGGTCCCTGCATAAGCAAAAGCCTAGAGGCCAGTGAGAGTCTAGGCTTTCAGCTTTCCTGGAGCTGAGGGTGGGCGTTGGGGGACCACAGGTGTTGTCTATGTAGGGGGAGGAGGTGTGTGCAAAGTTGGTGGTCCTTCAGGGTCCAATGTATGTGTCAGGCTTATGTCAGGGATGCTCCATATGGGACAAGGGCTTCCTATGCCAGGCTGGTGTAGGGGTTGCCATGTGCTGTGTGTGTGTGTGTGTGTGTGTGTGTGTGTGTGTGAAAGGCATATGGTCACGTGTGCGGGGGGCTGCACGTGAGTGTGTCAGTGTCTCCTCCCCATCACGAGCATTGGGGGTGGTGGTGAGTCACGGGCTCAGCCTTCAGCGCCAACTGTCATGTTCCTTCCCCCCAAATTTCACCCCCCACCCAGCCGTGCACCACCCACCCCCACTCCAAGATCTGTGTCACTGCTTCTGTCTTCCATCCCCCTGTCCTGCTCGTTCCTCTGAGAGGCTGCAGTGGGCTCCCTAGGAGGGAGTCTCCCACTTGTGCTGGCTCTGCTCTCCATCTCCCTGCCCTTTCCCACTACCTCTCTGCTCAGGTGGTGGCCCGAGAAGGAGGGCCTCTTCACCCCACCCACTCATGTCTGTGGGGCCCAAGGATGTCTCAATGCATTATAGACAATTCCCATTCTCCCCACCCATCCCTTCCCCTCCACAGGGACTATTTCTACTTCTGGGGGCTTCTCGGTTATCTCCAGGGGCTGGCTTCTCCTGCCTTAGCCCTCTTATGTCCACACATCCTTGTTTTCATGGGTTCCTGATATCTGTCTTCCCCCAACCCCATTTCTGTGACTTTCTCCCACTTTGTGTGGCCTGCCTCCCTGTCTCTGTGATACGTGTCCTTGTCCCCATGGACCACTCCCCAGGTCCTGGAGTGCTTTCTGTTCCCATGGGCCTCTTTCCATCTTCATGGGAGCTTCTCTGTGTCCACCGGCTGCCCTGGTCTCTGAGGTCCTTTGCTGTCTCTGGTCTGCTCCCATGTTTCCATGGGCTTTCCCCTCTTTTCTCTGGGCTTTTTCCTGTCCTTGTCCTTGTGGGGTTTGTGGACCTTGGCCCACCTCTGTGAGTTTTGATGGCCAGCTTGCTATTCCTCTGCATTTTTCCTCATCTCTGTAGCCCTCTCCCCCCAGCTCCATGGCCTTCTCCTCAGGTCTCCCAGCCTCTCATCTCCGTGGGCTCCTGGGCAGGGCGGTGGCATGGTGGTGGAGGGGGTGGCCCGGGGGTGGGCCCTCTGTCCAATGCAGCGCCTTCCCCCCTCATCAGCATTCTCCTCGCGGGCCCCCCAGCCCCGACCAATACGGGCTCCCCCTCCCCCTGACTCCCCTCCCTCCTCTTTCTCCGCCTGCTGCCCTCCCTTCCTCCCGCCCGCCCTCCTCCCTGCCTCCCTCCCTCCCTCCCTCCCTCCCTCATCTCTCCCCCCCCCCCGCCCCCCCGCGCTCCAGGACCCAGCGCGGGCGGCGGGCGGGCAGGCAGGCGGCGGCCTCGGAGGGGAGAAGGAGAGGTGGCGGCGGCGGCGGCGGCGGAGGTGGTGGTGGTGGTGGTGGTGGTGTTGGCGGCAGTGGCGGTGGCGGCGGTGGCGGTGGCGGTGGCGGCGGTGGCCAGCAGCAGGGAGGCAGGCCCAGCTGGGGACCCAGAGCCGCGGCTGCGCCTCGCAGGGGACCAGGAGTCCGTGGCCAGGCCCTCCCACCGGGGCCCTGCACCGGGCGCCCCCGGGACACCCCACCCTCCTCCGCCTTCCTCTTCCACCTGCTCCTCTCTCCATCCTTCCCTCCCTCCTCCTCTCCCTCCTCCCCGTCTCTCCACCTCGCCTGCCCCCCTCTCGGCTCTCCGGGTCTCCCAGCACCCCATCCTCCCCAGCCCCTCCACCCCTTGGCTTCTCCCCGCCCCTAGCATGCTTTTCCCGTGGGGGCTGAGGGCTTGAGGACTCCAGGCCCTTGCCTCATCCAGGGCAGGGCCAAGGCTCCAGGGGGGAGGGGGGAAGGGGTGGCCCCCTCCCCCCAATCCAGCCCTCCCCTCCCCCATTCCTCCTGATGGCCGGCTTCCTGGTCTCCAGCCAGTCCTCGCCCCCTGTGGCCCCCCCAGGCCGGCCCGGCTAGGGGAGGGGGCGGGGGCCCTTTCCTGGGCCGGCTTCCCCCTCCCCCGGCTTTGCCTGTGTCCCCCACCCTTCCGTTTTCACCTTCCTCTCCTCCTTTCCTCCCTCCTTCCCCTCCATTTGCTCCTTCCCCCTCTCCTCTCTCCCCTTCTCTCCTCCATTTTCTCCTTTCCCCTTCCTCCCTGCCCCGGCCCGCCCTCTCCGCTTCCACCTGTCCTTCCTCCTTGCTCCTGGGGAGCCCCCGTTTTGGACTAGTTGGGGGCCACTGTCGGCGGCGGGGGAGGGGGCCCTGTGGACTGCCCTCTCCCCCCGCCCCGGCCACACCACCACCCAGCGCCAGAGCATCTCCCGCTGTCTTTCTCGGGCCTCGAGGGAGCCCAGCCCTCCGTCCCACCAGGATCCGTGAGTGTCTGCGGGGCGGGGGTTGGGCTGGGGCCAGCCTGGGTCCTGGAAGGCTGGGCTCGCGGGCGCCTGGTGGGGCTCCCACGTCCCCCTGCCCCTCCTCGAGTAGGGGCCTGCCTCGTGCCCCCCATCTCCCAACCTCCGTTCCCCTCACCCTTCTTCTGGGTGCACAGCTCCTCCTCACCCCCAGCCCCCAGCCCCGGGGGTCCTGAGGGGCTGCCTGGCTCTTACTTGTGGGCTCACTCCTCGTCCGGGACTCCCGGCCAGTCTCCGCCCCTGCTTTCTCCAGCCGCGGTCCCACGGTGACTGGCTCTGCTCTCTCTCTCTCTCTCTCTCTCTCAATCTCTCTCTCTCTCTCTCTCTCTCTTTCCACCTCTCTTCTTTCCTCGGAGGCTCATCCTTTCCACCTGCCACAAGCCCATCCCCATCCCATCCCCTCTGTCTCCTGGAAATGTCTTTCCGTTTTACAGTCTCCATTCCCTGTGTCTCTTGGGCCTCTCTCTGGCTCTGTCCAACTTCTCTCTTGTTTGCCTTTAGCCTAACTCTTTCTTAGTGTGTCTCTGTTGATGTCTCTCTCTCTCTCTCTCAAACCTCCCCTGCCTCTTGTCTGGCTCTTTCAGCGGTGCCCACACCGCCAGGTCTGGCTCTCTATCCACTTCTCTCCGTCCACTCTTGGCTCTGCCTCTGCCCCTGCACCTGGAGGCCGTCTTCCTGCTCACTTTTCCGCTTTCCTACCCCAGATCCACTCCTCTCTCCTTATTTGCAGCCACTCTGTGGTCCACTTTGCCTTTTCCTTGGTGGTCTCACCTCCTGCCCCATCCTCTGCTCATTTCTGCATCCTGGGCTGGCCTGTCGGTCCTTATCCGGTCCCATGCCTTGGGGCTTGTGGGCTCCAGAATTGACCACCGTCCTCAAGACCCTCCTGGGGGGAGGCAGAGGCACCTCTGTGTGGACTTGTCCCCTTTACCTGGGCACTTGCCCCGTCCCTGCCTCTGCCCTTCCAGGTTGCTCCATCTTCTTCCCTGCCACATTTCCCTCTTGGGCCCTTGCTCCCCCTCTCCTAGTTTGTGCCTGTTCCACCTGCCCCTTCGTCTTCTCTAGATCTGCTGTGTGGCTCTGACATTCATTGTCTCTGTCTCTTTCCAGCTAGCCTTCCTCTTCTCAGAGTTTTGCAGTTTTCCTACTTGCACCTGTGGTCATTTTTTTTTTTTTTTTTTTTGCCCTCTTCCGCACCCCATTTGTCTCACGGATGTCCCCTTCCTACCTTGGCCATGTCTCTTGCTTGCCCGCTTATCTGTCTCCCTCCCCTGGCAGGCCCCCTCACTAGGCTCCTTCTGCCCTGTTGCCTGCTGTGCTTCCACCTTTACTTGGCTTTGCCTAAGGGTCTGGGCCTGTGGGGCCCAGGCCCGCCTGATTATCTGCCTCTGCCACCTCATGCTGCCTGTCTTGTCTCTGTTTCTTTTGGTGCCTCACTTCTAGGCGAGGAGTGTGTGTGTGTGTGTGTCCTTCTCTCTCATTTAGCCCCAGTTACTTCTTTTTGGGCTGTCTTTCTGTCTGTGCCTTCCGGTATGTCTTTGTTCATTTGCTGTCCCCAACCCTGGTCCTGCACTTTCTGCTCCCACCTGTGTCTGCCACCTGTGGGACCCTGCCCTTCTGGCCCCTGTCTCTCCCTTGGGCTTCCTCATTCTCCAGTCTCTGCTCCCCGGCTTGTCCCCAGAAACTCCTGGTGTCTCAGGATGACCCACCCCTTCACTCCTGCCTCTCTCTGAGCCCCACCCTCCACAGCCCTCCCCGGAGAGTTCTCCTTCCTGGTCTCTAACTTGCCTGCTCCTCTACCCTTGAAGCTTTCCACTTTAGACCCAAATGACCATCTGTAAACCCCAGCCAGTCCATGTTGCCCTCCCTCCCCAACGGTGCCTTTCATAGAGGCCTGAGAGAGGGACCTGCTGCAAGTTCAGGTTGCGAGTTGGGGCAGAGCAGGTTTTTGAGAGGGTCTCCTGCTGCCCTGGTCTAGGTTTTCCTGGCCACAAGGATGGCCCAAAGCTTTGCATTGTGCCTCTGCTCTCCCCTGGGAGGTTTCATTCTGCTTTCTCACTAGCTCAAGCTCCCTTTCTATGGGGATCAGGTGGGGTACAGGGAGACCCTCAGGCTCACCTCACAGCAACTTTCTCCCCTGGAAACCCAATGTCCCCTCCATTGGGGCATGGCTCTTGGCCAGGTGAAGCTGTGCATCTAGCCAAACTCATTCCTTCCCTAGGTGTGGGGGATGCCCCACAGAAGGCTAGGGTACTTGGAGGACTCTAACTTCCTAGGGATGGAGCTGTTCTGGAGAGCAGAGATGCATTGTCTTCCCCCCTACTTTTCGGCTTCCTAGAGCAGAGTGGGGGGCTGCAGTGTGGCACCTCTTTGGCAGATAGCTCACTCCCTGCCTTACTCAGTCTTCCTTTCCAGCTGTCTCTGGTGGCATCTCAAGTGGGATTGTGTCCTCTCTCCTTTCTGTCTTCCTGTTCCATTCTGTGTCTCTTGTGCCTTAATTTCTCTCTCTGCCGCCTGCCCTACACTCTTCTCCCCACCCTGCCCTTTCTCTACTCCCATGGCTCCCTGCCTGCTGCCTCTTCCCTTTTCCTTACCTCCCAGAAACTCCTCTGTCCTCTCCATCTCTATTCCCCCTGCTTCCTGTCTTCTTATCTTCTTGTTCCCTTGTATTTCTGCCTGTTTTTCTTTTTCTCCTTTTCCAAATTTCTTTGTATTTTCTCTGCCTCAACCTCTCTTTCTATTTCTGTCTCTGTTTCTCCCTTCTCTCTCTCTTTACTTTTTTTTTTTTTTAGCCCCTTGGCTGCCTCAAGTCCATCCATCTGTCTCTGTGTGTGTCTCTGACTCTCTCCATCATTCCCTCTCTCTCCAAGTTTCCTTAACTCCCAGATACTCTCTCCTCCAGACCCCGGATGTCCAGGCCTCTTTCCCCGGGGGATTGTGGGAACCAGGGACGTCAGGAAAGTGGCAAGTGAGGCCTGGGATGGGGTTGCCTAGCAACCACCGCATCCTCTCCAGCCAGTTTCTGTTGCCTAGGAACGGTGGCCTGCCCAGAGACAGGGGCGGGACTGGGTGGGGGGTGGCACTTCCTGGTTTCCTATTGGAGTGGGGATGGTCCCTGGAATTTGCTCTTACCTGAGATCCCTTCTGTTTTGGTAGCTGTGACTGTCCTCCTGCAGTGCCTGTCCCCACTCAGTGCTGGGGGGGTCCTTCTTGGTGGTGCTTCTCAGAACTCGAGCTTCCTTTGCAGCAATGCCCGTGGTACTGTCAGCTTCTGACAAGGACAGGGCCCTTCAGACCTCACCCACAATGTCCCGGGGTCTATGGTCACTACCTCGTCTAGCAGTCCTCCAAAGGGTTCTGAGGCACCCCCATCAGCAATCTCCTTGTGGGCGGGGGGGCTCCCTGCAGGTGGCGAGTGGGGGCCGCGGCAGCTGCGTCCCCATGAGGAGGGGAGGAAGATGCCGGCTGAGCTGCTGCTGCTGCTGATTGTTGCCTTCGCCAGCCCCAGCCGCCAGGTGCTCTCGTCACTGCGCATGGGTGAGGCCCCTCAGCCCCTGCCCTGCCTCCACAGAGACCCTCCCAAGCATGCCAGTCCCCAAGGACCCGGGAATCTGGGCTTTGGGTCTCAGCTTCCCTCGGCAACAAGGAACAGCACCTCCAGCTCCTTTTTCCTCCTGGACTTCCAGCTCTAAGCTTAGATCCGGGAGCCTGGACCCCTGTCAGCATCCCCACCCCCGCCTCAGAGCCCAGGAGTCTAGGACCCCAGCCTTTTCTTTCTTAGCACCCAAGTCCCCAATCCCTGTGTCCCCTCAGCTGCGATCCTGGATGACCAGACAGTGTGTGGCCGTGGTGAACGTCTGGCCCTGGCTCTGGCCCGGGAGCAGATCAACGGGATCATTGAAGTCCCAGCCAAGGCCCGGGTGGAAGTAGACATCTTCGAGCTTCAGCGGGACAGCCAGTACGAGACCACGGACACCAGTGAGCAGGGCCACAGGGGGTGTGGGATGAGGCGGGGCAGGCTGGTAGCCCTCAGTCTGTTCCTCAGCTTCCAGCCTCCCTCAGCTTGCTTTGTTTCTTTCTAGTTTCACCTGCTCCTTCCTTTGTGTCTGCTCTACCTTTTCCTTCCCAGAGATGGTGCTGCTGAGCGTGGGGAGGTGGGGAGAGCACCAGCCCCAGCCCCGCCCTATAGGAGCTGAGGGCCTCATTTGAAAGATAAGCTCATAGCTGGCCAGGGATACAGCCCTCAGAGCTGAGTAATGAGGGACCTGGGCAGTGAGACCAGGGGGCTTCAGGGGCAAGGACAGTGACGGCACTTTGGAGCAGGCTAAACTAAAGTTCTGAGCTCTGAAAGGCGAGCAGGATATAGAAAGAGTGGCATTGCTCAAAGTATGCTCCGTAGAACATCAGTAGCCACGGAGTAGGAGTGCATAAGTATTTGTTGGATCCTGACAGATTGAGTGAATGTTAATACGTGTCTCTTGAACAGACTTTCTGGGTTTGTACACCTTCAGGAGATGCTGCCTTCAGTGTGTTTTAGACTGGTTGATTTCTTTCTTTCTTTCTTTCTTTCTTTCTTTCTTTCTTTCTTTCTTTCTGACTGGTTGATTTCTTACAGGCCTTATCAGAGCCTTTGTTGTATTTATGTATGTTTCAAGTCAGGGAGAGGAAGAATGGGGTACAATGTTGCTTATACTTTTCTGATTGGTGCACAAACTGGGAGAAGCTGGGATGGGGGATGAGAAGGCAGATGGTGTTCCAGGCATATGCCTTTAGTCTGGAGCTGGAGCAGAGGAAGTGGGTATATGGAGCCAGGGGACAGGGTCTAGGGTTGCACCTGTCCTGATTACCTGGACTCAGGACATGTTTGGAGGAATTGTGAGAGATTTTTGGGCTGAAGTGCAATGGAGCCATGAGAGATGAGGCTGGGCAGATGGGCGGAACAGTTCAAGGAGGCCTACAGTGGCGGGCTGAAAGCTGCGGGCCTCACCAAGAGGCGGAGGGGAGCCATTGATGGGTTTAGGCCAGGGAGCTGGGCTTCTGGGGGTAAATTTGGAGGCTAGATTTGGATGATAAGTGAGGAGGCTGTTGCATGCCTGAGTTGAGAGCCCTAATGTAGGGCAGGGGAGGAGGGAGTCAAAGAGAAGGGGACAGATGTGAGAAAATTTGAGGACAGAAAAGAGAAAGGACTTGGTGACTAATTTGCCTATTGAGAGAAGGATTGAAGGCAAGGATCGTTTCTGAGCATTTGGTCTGTACAAATGGAGCCTTTACCCAATGTGGAAGGCACAGAAGAATCAAGTTTAGAGGAAGGTAAGGCATTTAGGTGGCTGTGGCAGGAGCCCCACTTGGGCTGTCCTTAAGGGAAAAAGAACTTAGCAGCTCATGACAGCAGAAGGCCTAGGGCTGACTAACTTCAGGCATGGCAAATGATGTCCCAAGAATCTCTGTCTTCATCTGTGGTCCCTGACCTCCTCTAAGTTGGCTTCATTTTCAGGAATACTCTCCCTAAAATCCCGGCCCCAATAGCTCAAAGCTTACATTTTACCAGGATAGCAAACCTAGTAATAATTAGAGCAAAAACCTGGGGAAGGCTCTTGATGGCCTGGTTTGAGCCCGTCCTCATCTATGCACCAGTCACTGTGGCCAGGGCAGTGTGGTTCTGTGATACTGGCCTGAGTGCCAGCCACTCTTGGGAAACTTATAGTTCCCTGAGGAGAAGTTAGGGTTTTGCCATGAGAATAAGCATTGAGCAGGCAAAAACAAGGGTTTCTACCTCCCAGTGTTGAGATGTACACATGTTTAAGAGGAAAGAAATCAGAAAAAAGAGGGACTCCTGGGTGGCTCAGTGGTTGAGCATCTGCCTTTGGCTCAGGTCGTGATCCCAGGGTTCTGGGATCAAGTCCCACATTGGGCTCACTGCAGGGAGCCTGCTTCTCCCTCTGCCTATGTCTCTGGCTGTGTCTCTGTGTCTCTCATGAATAAATAAATAAAATATTAAGACAAAAAAAGAAGAAGAAAGAGGAGCAGATGAATGTAAGAGAAGAGCTGTTTGGGATGTGGGGCCTAGAGGGGCCCTGGGCTGTGGGTCTGGGGTGGAAGGGCCATGGGATGTACCCGAGGCTGTAGCTGGTTAGAAGGGAGGAGTGAGGCAGGCTGAGCACCTAGGCACTAGTTTTGGCTCCAGAAGACCCGTGGGCTTTCCTCTTTGTCCTTCCTTTGTTTCTCTCTTGGTCTGACACATCCCTCTTCCCATTTCTCCCCACCTCTCTCTGTCTTGTCCAATGCAGTGGATGGGGTTGGAGATTGGGCCTCTGGCTCTGGGGTGGCCAGGGGAGATCTGGCAGCTCCAAGCATCAGGTGCACTCCTGGGCCAGGTGGGTACGGAGAGGAGGCCCCCTGACTGCCATCTGTCTCTTCCCACCCCTTGCAGTGTGTCAGATCCTGCCTAAAGGGGTCGTGTCTGTCCTGGGGCCCTCCTCCAGCCCTGCGTCTGCCTCCACCGTGAGCCATATCTGTGGGGAGAAGGAGGTGAGTAGAGTGTGGGGTGGGGTGGGGGTGGGTCCCTGGGAGGTGAGGCTGGGGAGGAGGCAATGGGGTAGAAGCAAAGGCTCCTTCTCTGTCCAGATCCCCCACATCAAGGTGGGTCCCGAGGAGACACCCCGCCTGCAGTACCTGCGCTTCGCGTCCGTCAGCCTGTACCCCAGTAACGAGGACGTCAGCCTGGCGGTCTCCCGAATCCTCAAGTCCTTCAACTACCCCTCGGCCAGCCTCATCTGCGCCAAGGCCGAGTGTGAGGGAGAACTGGATGTTTTGTTTCTATTCCCCTAAATTCCCCTGCCCAAGAGATCTAGTCTCCCACACAGCACAAGCTTCCCCAGTCCTCACCCCCTTTCCCTTTAGGAACCCAGACTTCCTCACCTACCTAAAGAGATCATTTGGTCAACAGGTAGTGACTGGCACCTGTGTGCAAGGTGCCTGCTAGGCCTGGCGGTTTCACACTAGGTGTGGCCCCTGATTTCACTCCAGGACCTGTGGGGGACACAGTAGCAGAGCAGTTGTGATGTGCAGTGATCCATGCTCTGTCAGTGGGCATGTGGGGTACTGTCAGAGGACATAGAAGGGAATCCCACCTGGATCCAGAAAACTCAGAGCCTGTGTCCCCAAGAAAGGGGCTTCTGAGCTGGACCTGAAGGTTGGGGATGAATTGGAGTCAGGGAAAGGTGGATGTGTGGCAGGGCAGAGGCTGAGGGCCCAGGGGAGCAAGGCCTCTTTGAGAGGCTCAAGGATGCCCCCAGCCAGCCCACTGCCAGAGTGTGGAAGCAATGAAGCAGCACATGCAGGACGTACAATCAGGCAGGGGGCCTGTGTCAGCCTGAATGTGGTGGTGGCCCTGGAAGTTTCCCACGTAGGGTGGGGCAGGGAACGTGGCCGGGTGTGCGTCGCAGGAAGTGCTCTGGCTGCAGCCCAGAGAACCAACTGAAGAGTGCCATAGGGTGTGGCTGGAGACCAGCACCAGGCAGGGAGGAGTGATGCTACTTAAATCTTAGGTGGTGACTGAGGGCTGGAGTGGCCAGGAGGGGTTTGCAGAGAGTCGCCAGGGAAGGGAGAGGGTGCCAACACAGATGGTGCCTGGTTCTGCCCAAGAATGGGGGGGAACAGTTTGGTCAGGGTGTCTTTGAGACCATCAAGTAGAAATATCCAGTAAGTTGGTGGGTTTGTGGGTGTGCAGCTGGTGAGAGAGGGGGAACCACACTCCGTAACATCCAGGAGAAATTTGTCTTCTAAAAGATATTTACTGAACACCTGCCATGGCCCAGACATTGCTCTCCGTATAGGGGAGAGAGCCACGGGCATGCGGGAGCCAGGCTAGGACCCCCACCCCACCCTTATCAGGCCTGCTTTCTAATGGGGCAAACAGAAGAGGGTAGCAGGGACTGGGGGTGCTGGAGGAAGGGGTGCACCTCAAAATGAGATGGCGACCACTTCTTCAAGGAGGTGACATTTGGGTAGAGACCTGAAGGTGGTGAGGGAGGGAATGTGCGGGGGTCTGGGAGAAGAGGGAACAGCTAGCACAAAGGCCACAGGACAGGAGTGGGGCCTTGGTGTGTGCGATACAGTGAGGTCAGGAGGACAGCCAGGGGATGTGCAGGACCTGGAGACCGTGAGTACTTGGGCCTTTACTCTGAATGAGCCAGAAGCCCAGAGGAGGTTTGGGCCAGAGGAAGCACCATCTGCTTGACATGCTTGTGGCTGCTGTGAAGCTAACAGACTTGGGGACAGGTGTGGCTGTCGGTCGTAACGGGTGAGGGAAGGCAGTGGTTTAGGTCAGTTTGGTGATAGGGTCGTGTTGCAGTGGGTATAGGTCAGAGACAAAGCGAGGACGCCAGGCTGCTGTCAGGATTTCGGCCTGAGCCCCCAGCACGCTGGTGGTGGCTTGGGCAACAGGAGTGGAGTGTGGCTTGCACGAGTGAACTGTGAAATCCCTGTCACACGACCCAGTGGGTCGAAAGGTGGCAGGAGACAGTTGCGTGGAGGTTCAGCACAGGGTCCTGGGGCCCAATTCCCCAAGAGAGCCACCTGAACCCTGGGCAGTGTGGCCCTCATCTTCTCCCAGGCTCCCCTGTGCTGGGCACTTGCCGTGGACTCTGACCTGGGCCCTCCTGCTCCCCCAGGCCTGTTGCGGTTGGAGGAGCTCGTGCGTGGCTTCCTTATCTCCAAGGAGACATTGTCAGTGAGGATGCTGGACGACAGCCGAGACCCCACGCCACTGCTCAAGGAGATCCGCGACGACAAGGTGTCCACCATCATCATTGACGCCAACGCGTCCATCTCTCACCTCATCCTCCGTAAGGTGGGTCCCCTGGTCTCTGCTTCCCTACAGGGTCGGGGCAGAAATGTGGGGTGAAGGAGCAAGTCACCTAGTGCCCGCGGTGTCTCAGTGGTCACATGGGGTGTGGAGATCCTCTTCCTACTACAGATGATTAGCATGCAGTTTGTCTCAGCTCGGACGCTTCCTGGTTGCACCCCTGGTCAGGCCCTGGACGGTCCCCTCTCCTCTCTGTGAATGTTCCTGCGTGCTGGGTCCCTGCAAGGCTTAGTGAGTGAATGGTGGCATAGCGCTTGGGATGGGTCCTGGCCCAGAGGAGATACAGGTGCAGTGGGAGCTCCCTGTGATCTTCACTGAGTGCCTGTCCTGCTGCCTGGAGGCACTTGAATTTGGCTTCCACCCACCCTGCAGGACAAGCGTGATAATCATTTTGTGGCTGAAGGAGTCAGGGTTCCAGGGAGAAATGGGTTGGCTCAAGGGCACCCAGGCGAGGTAGTGCCAGGACCTTCCCCCATGGGCCTGCCACGTGCCCTCCAGCAGTGATCCATATTCATTAATCATTCATTGTTTCGCTGCTCTTAATTCATTCTCATAATCTAATCTGTATTATTTATTTTTCTCCAGCTTTTTTTTTTTTTTAATTAAAACCATATGTCACTGCTGATCATAGCAAACAGGAAGAAGTGTGGATGAATCTATAGGGCCTTTGAGGAAGGAAAGCTTAGAGAAAAGGTTTTGGGCTTGGGAGGGAGGCAGGCCTGGGGCCCTGTGAGCCTAATGACCAGTGGTGACTTTCCTCTTAAGTCCGCTTCTGTGCCAGGGAGTAGGCCGTGACCCTCACAATGACAGCTCCTGCCACTCAGTCAGTGCAGGCTGGTGCTGTTTACTGTTCTATGACATAGTGGGGACAGGTTTCTGTACCCTTGGTGGGGAGAGAGCTTCTAGTTTTATTCTCCTCGAGGACTGTGGAGAAGGGTGTGCTCCAAATGTGAATTTTGAGATTCCAGTTGAAGTGCTGCAAAGTGTTTTTAAATATTGCAGGGTTGTTGTTTTTTGTTTTTTTGTTTTGTTTTGTTTTGTATCTGGCCCGTGACCAGGCTAGGCCCCACACAGTAGCCGCCCAAACTTGGCTCAGGGGCAGTGCGGGGAGAAGGTTAGGGTTCAAGGTTTGCCCTGTTTCTAAGTGGCCTGCCCTGTTTCTAAGCATCCCTCTGCCTGCCTGTCTCCAGGAGGCAGCCTTGCAAGTGCGCTACAGAGGGGTGCAGCCATCTGAGGGGGCCATTCTCTCCTCCACCGACACCGTCATCCCCGCTAGGGCACCAGTTCACACAACATGATCTTGGGGACTGAGGTCTTCCTCTGCCCCCATGCGTCTCCTTCTCCCTGTCTCTGGGTGTCTCTTACTGCGTTTCCCACGGGTGTCTTCACTAGGCCTGTCTCTAAATCTCTCTTCCTCTCTCGGCGTCTCCTCGGCCCTGCCTGTGGGTCTCCATCTCTCCCGCCACCTCTGTGCTGCCCCGTGTTCTCCAGGCCTCAGAGCTGGGAATGACCTCAGCGTTTTACAAGTACATCCTCACCACCATGGTGCGTACCCCACCCAGCCCCTCCAGCCCCCACTCTACTTGGTGTCTGTCCCATATGGGGCCTGGACCCAGGCCTCACTTCTTCTTCTTGGTCCCAGGACTTCCCCATCCTGCACCTGGATGGGATCGTGGAGGACACCTCCAACATTCTGGGTTTCTCCATGTTCAACACCTCACATCCCTTCTACCCCGAGTTTGTGCGTAGCCTCAACATGTCCTGGAGGGAGAACTGTGAAGCCAGCACCTACCCGGGTCCTGCGGTGAGCACTTGCCCTCCTCCTGGGCACACAGACACTTCTGGGGCCCCCTTCAAACGTGGGTCAGATGGTGTTCAGAACCCTCTGGTGCCCCCACACGCTTCCCGAGTCTATGCTTTGAGGCCTCACAGGGTGGCCCTGAGATAAGTCTGACTTGTTTCCTCCTCTCTACCTCCCCTGCTACCCCAGACACACTGGCCTCCTCCATCTGCCTCTATGGCCCCAGTACACATGCACCCCAGGGCCTTTGCCCTCACTTCTCCCACTCCTTCACACATACTTCCCCAGAGAACTAGTGACTCACTGCCTCATTGCCAAATTATTGTTCCAATGTTCCCTTGGTTATAAGACCTTCCTTGGTCCCCCATCTTAAAAATGAGAAACTCCCTACTATTTAGCCCCTTCCTCTACTGAATTTTTCTCCACAGCACCTGTCTCTGCATATTCAATCACCACGTAAGTTGCTCTATGTTTTGCTTAGGTGTTAGGTACAGATGTTTAGACCGTCAGTTCCACAAGAGCAGGGGTTTCTTTCTGTTTTGTATACCATTGTATCCCTAGTGCCTAAAATCAGCCTGGCTCAGGGTAGGTGTCCAATGATATATGTTGAATAAAGGCAAACATACAAAAGATGCATACTTATGTGTATTTGTTCACAGACTTATGACTATTTGTTCATAGTCATATGCCAAGACACCGAGGCACTCTTCCTACAGAGAAACACATGCATGCATGGAGCCACGCAATCGGGCGTTACAGACAAACGTAGGCAGAGGCGCATTTGTGTGCACCCCTGCACCTTTCTCCACAGCACAGATGTTCATTCAGGCCCTCACTTCAGTCCAGCGAAGACCCACTCTTACAAACACATGTGCACAGACACATGTCCCCAGCCACAGAGCAATGCCTGATGTGTATCAAGCCTTCACTGTGTACTGGGCAGTTTTTTTGTTTTTGTTTTTGTTTTTGTACTGGGCAGTTTTGAGCTCATACGTGGATTATCTTGTTTGATCCCCACACTAGAACATGGAGGCAGAGAGTCCAATTGTCCCCATTTTACAGGGAAGGAAACTGAGGTTCAGACAGGGGTGGGGACTTGGCCCTCTATAGGAAATAGGAGATCCAGACCTCTGGCTCAGAGCTGCCTGCTGCCTAGGCCTACGCTTACAACCATTATGCTCGCCTGCCTTCTAGATGCCACACCCACCCTGTGTGTAGACACATAGGCACATTTGTCCAGCCTACGTACATGTGTCCCCACACACGATCAGGCTGTGGCCCTCTTCTCATGCCCACAGCAGCCACGTAGACACAGATGCTGGGGCTCGCCCTCAGGTCCACGAGAATGTCCCTTGGAGGTGACCCAGCTGGCCGTCCAGGCAAACCCTCTCTGACGTGCCCTTCCCCAAATACACAGGCGCCTCATGATTCAGGAGGAGCTACTCCCACAGAGGCATGGGCAGCACGTACATTTTCCCCACTGCCATCTGATTCCCTGAGAGAGGCACCCAGAGACCGGTCCTTCCTGCCCACCCGCTTGTTTTCATGTTCCTGGAGAGGCAGGGATTGTCTGAGGGCTTTAGGGTAGCATCATGGGGGCTTGGGGTCCCCTTGGCTAAGCTGCCTCTTCCCCTGTCCTGCCCCA
Organism: Canis lupus dingo; assembly: GCF_003254725.2. NCBI lineage: Eukaryota > Metazoa > Chordata > Mammalia > Carnivora > Canidae > Canis > Canis lupus. The sequence goes on from NC_064243.1 coordinate 112,377,758, forward strand.
CCTCTGTCTCCCCCTCCCGTCCCCCTGCAGCTGTCGGCGGCCCTGATGTTTGACGCCGTGCATGTGGTGGTGAGCGCCGTCCGGGAGCTGAACCGCAGCCAAGAGATCGGCGTGAAGCCGCTGGCCTGTACGTCGGCCAACATTTGGCCCCACGGGACCAGCCTCATGAACTACCTGCGCATGGTGAGCTGGGGGCGGGGAGGGCCGAGGGGGCAGGGCCGTCTGTCTCAGGCTGGGACACTCACCGTGTCCACCCTGTGGCCCCTCTGCCCTCTCCCCCGCTGCCAACACCACCTGCCTCCTGCTTTCTCTGGGCCTCTCCCTCCTCCTTTCCATGGTCTCTCCCCTCCTGGCTTTCTCTCTGCCTGTCTGTGCTGCCCTCTCCCTGCTTCTTTATTCCATCTCCCTTCTGCTGGGGCGTCGTCTTTCTCTTTTAACTGTGGTTCTTCCTGGTCCCTCTCCCTCTCTTGTTTGTCTTTTCCTTCTCTGTCTCCTCCCCTCTGGGGCTCTCCTGCCTGTATCTCTGGGCCCCTGCCACCCCTCCCTCTGCCCGCCTCCCACCCTGCTAGGTAGAGTATGACGGGCTGACTGGGAGGGTCGAGTTCAACAGCAAAGGACAGAGGACCAACTACACCCTGCGCATCCTAGAGAAGTCTCGGCAGGGCCACCGTGAGGTGAGCAGGTCCAGGGAAACTGCAGAGTCGTGATGGGGTGGGGGCAGGCCCAGAGGGCTGAGGCGTCTTTAGGCCAGGGCCTGTGCTGATGGCACCTTCTTTGCCCCAGATCGGGGTATGGTACTCTAACCGGACCCTGGCCATGAATGCCACCACCCTGGACATCAACCTGTCGCAGACCCTGGCCAACAAGACACTGGTGGTCACGACCATTCTGGTGAGTGGCCCTTGGGGGAGGGGGTTGGGTAGTAGGTGGAGGGGCCTTTCCTGAGCAGTGCCCCAGCCCGGTCCTAGTGAGGAGAGGATGCCTCTGCTCACACAGCTCACAGACCTGAAGGGAATGTGACCCATGTGCCCGGCAACTCCTGACTGTGGCCAAGGAGTCACCAGCCTAATCACCACTGGAAGAGGGGAGGGCACAGGCTCTGCCAACCTGCTGTCACATAGCAGACACAGACATGACTGACGTCACAGGGATCCCATGGGGCCACACAGGCAGGGCACCTCCCACACTGTCTGGTCCAGGGTCGGCACCTGTAAATCATGGTTGGCCGAGCAGTCATTTTGCCACACTTGCTAGTTGAGTGTGTTGGCGTGTGACAACTCCATATACATCTTAAAGCTGTGGAAAATGGGCCTCTGAGAGGTGAGGCATCTTGCCCCAGGTCTCACACCAAGGACATGGTAGAGCCAGAGTGGAAGTCGTGCCCCAGAGGCTCCAGAGCCTGAGCCGTGGCCGCTGTGCCCTGCATTTGTGGTCCTTTCATACTTGACACCAGCCAGGGAAATGATCCTGTAGCCCCTGTGTGGGCTGTTCCTGAGTTGAGCAGATCAGAGACCCAGGGGCCTTTGTGGGTCAGTGAATATTTACGGAGCACCCCATTCTATACCAGCCACCATACAGGGCCCTTGCCAGGCGCTGCTTTATAAACCTATCAGCCACTCTGTGAGGCTTGTCTGATTTCCCTTGTTTTGAAGGTAAGGAAACAGGTCACAGGGCGACTCCTGGCTGGAGCTGAGTGACATGCTCGGAGCCTGTGCTCTCTCCCCGGCACCCTGCCACCTCCTGCCAGGCATGGTGGGCCATCAGGAGGTCAGGAAGGGGGTGATACACAGGACCTGGTGAGCAGGGGGTGATGCACAGCTAGGCCTGGAGGCCCGTGTGCCAGGCAGCCATGGCCTTCGGAGCAGCCAGGTCCCCGGTGTGCTGGCAGCCGGTGTCTGTGGGAGCCCCTCAGTAAGTGTGCAGGCGGGGGCAGCTCACAGCTGTGATGCTGAGGTTGAGAGGATTGCCACAGGTGCCACAGGATGCCCCCTTCAGCAGTGCGGCGCAGAACTATCCTCTCAGTCCCTGGGGAACTCCTGATCTAGTGTGGACGTCGTGTCCCTCTGGAGAAGGGCCAGTGAGCCTGCTGGGGAGGGCCAGATGGCCTGCAGACAGGGAACCAGACACTCCGTAACAGCCTCAACCAGAGGCCCTGAGGGCCAGGCTGGGCCAGCTGAGGGAAGTCACACCTCCATGCCTGTGGCAGTGTGGTCAGACCCAGAAGCTTCCCAGGGCCAAAAGAGATGGCATCTGGGCAGGGAGCAGGGACAGAGGTCAGGGAGGGGATGTCAGGAGAAACGAGCCGTCACCCTGGAGGCTTCATTTCTTCCTCACATCTGTCTCTCCTTTCCCCCAAAAGCCCATGAGCCTGTGTTGTTCTCTTCCTGACATTTATGGCTCATTCATTCATTCATTCCACACATTTTTATTGAAACTGCTGTACACCAGGCCTCACACAAATGCTGGAAGCATGTGATTAGTCATAGGTGGTCTTGTGGTTTCCTTACTCTTAAGTGGCACTGGGGAAGGGGATGCCAGTCTGATGGAGGAGTCCTGAGCTGGATACAATCATTCCAACCCAGGATAATGAGGGCCCCTCCTTAGAAAGGAGGGGCTAACTCAGGTTTAGAAGGTTTGTGGAAGGCTTCACAAAAAAAGGTGGCATTAGACAGGGCTTTAGAAGCTATGTAGGACTTGGATGCATAGGGAAGGAAGGGCCAGACATCCCAAGAAGCATGAGCTATAAGAGCAGGGGCCTTAGGAGATATGTGCCAGACTGGTTGTGGAGGCAGCGGCTTTGTGTGCACAGCAGGACGTACCCATCGTTCACTCGTGTTTTCTGACTTGTATTTCTGGGCAGGGCCTACGTCAGGCATTTAGGGATTCTGGTGTGACTCAAACTGGGTGCCTGGGACAAGAGGCAGTCAGGGTTGGCCTTCTGCCCTACTCTGTCCCTGAGGCCTAGAATAGTGCCTGGCCCCTACCAAGCATGGAGGGGCCAGGAGGATGGTAAGTGCTGTGACCAAGGTGGCCTAGAGGCTGTGCAGCTGCGGAGGGGGAAGGGTCTCTAGAGGATGCGGTTATGCTTTCCCTGAGCCCTTGGACCCTTGGAGAGTGTTGAGCAGAAAGGGGCAGAGTCAGATCCAGATGTCAGAAAAGCTCCAGGGAGGAGAGGTGCTTGAGGTCGGGAAGAGAAGCTGCTGCAGGTGTTGAGGCTGGCAGAGGCTGGGGGTGAGGTTAACAGGGGAAGGTCTGAGATGGGGGTACGGTGAGGCTGTCTCAGAGGTGGGGCTCACTGGTCTGGAGCCGAAAGGGTGGCTGGGACCAAGATTGACGGAGGCCCCACAAGGAAGCTAAGGAGCAAAAGAAGGCCCATGGAGGCAAGGCTGTGAGGGGCCTTCCTTCTGTTCCCTCCTGCAGAGGTTTGCCAGAACACTCAGGGGTCCCCATGATTGTCTTCGTCATGCTGGGACATCCATCCTTCTCTTTGGTGACTCTGGGCTCTCCTCCTGACCACTTCAGGTGGTCTATTCCTTTATCTGTAAGATGGATCTATTAATCCCACCTAGAAGGGCTGTGGAAGGATCACATGAGGTAAGCAAGCCACCTGGCTTCCCAGCATGAAAGGCATGCTCTCCTGATGTTGCATCCTGGATGAACTAGCACCCATCATGGCCCACATCTCAGTGCTGGGTCAAGCCCTCTGCTTGTGTCATTCCATCTTCCCGGTACCCTGAGGACCGCCCTACCAGCCACATTGTGGTTCTCATTTGCATTTTCCTAACAGGAAACCCTTGAAGAAACCTTTTTGGGTTTCTTGGCCATTTGATACTCTTCTTTTGGGAAGTCCCTTGTTGGAGTCTTTCTTTCTTTCTTTCTTTCTTTCTTTCTTTCTTTCTTTCTTTCTTTCTTTTTTTTTTAATCTTTCTTTTTAATTAAAAAATATTGGGATATATGAACTTTTTATCAATTTGTGAGTTATTTTTATATTCTGGATACAAATCCTTACTAGATATATGTATTGCAAATATCTTGTGCTTTGTGGCTTGCTTCTGCACTCTGTCTTTTGATAGAGAAGATTTCTAATTTTGCTAAAGTCCATTCTATCTGTGATTTTCTTTTCCTTTTTGATTAATGCTTTTAGAATTCAAGAATTCTTTCTACTCCAAGGTCACGAAGATAGTCTTCTATTCATTTTCGAAAAACTTAACTGTTGTACCTTTTACAGTTAAATCTATAATCCACATGAAATTGATTTTTATGTACCATGTGAGGTAGGGGGGCAGAATGTATTCATTTTGTGTGGATTTCTTAAAAAGATTTTACTTATTCATGAGAGACACAGAGACAGAGGCAGAGACATAGAGGGAGAAGGAGGCTCCCTGTGGGAGCCTGATGCAGGATTCGACCCCAGGACCCCAGGATCATGCCCTGGGCCAAAGGCAAACACTCAACCACTGAGCCACCCAGGCACCCCTCAAATATCATAGCTTTAATTTAAGTATTAATACCTCTAGAGTCAATCCTCCTGTTTCTTCTTTAGGATTGCTATGGCTCTTCTGACCATTGGCATTTCTGTATACGTTTAAATATTCTACTTCAAAATTTTAAAATATTTTAATATTTAATCTTACAAATTTTAATTAAAAAAATTCATCACATCGGGAGAGGCACAGAAGTTAATACAAAGCTATGTAAAATAGAATTGAAAGCACATGGGAGTGAGGAGAGAAAAGCCAGGCTCCCTACACTCCAGGCACCCATTTTTTTCCTCAGAGGCCACATCCTTCCAGAAATGTCTGTGCATATACAAGCACATCCTCACTTTTTCCTTCACAAAGAGTAGCATATTGTACACGTTGTTCTGTAGCTTGGGTTTTTTTTTTTTCCTCCTAATATATCCGATAGAACTTGTTATTTTAGTAGTTGCCTAGGAGTCTTTGATGACATCAATAATCTTTTTAACCTGTCCCAAATTAGGCAGCTTCAGTCTTTGTTCCCACTAGGAGCCATGCTGCCATGATTCTGTCGGGCGTACATTTTGTGTACAGATGCACAGCCATTTGTGGGATGGATTCTTAGAATCAGACTTAGCACCAGCCCACTGTCTGTCTGCAGTGCTTCCGCAGAAGACTCTCTGAACAATCTGAAAACCCTGGATGAGAGGCTCCCTAAGACCCTGGGTTCTATTGGTCTGGCGCCCTGTGTTGAGTCCTAGATCATTGTTTTCTTTTCCTTTCCTTTTTTTTTTTTTTTTTTAAAAGATTTTATTTATTTGAGAGAGAACAAGCACAAGCAGGGGGAGCAGCAGAGGGAGAGGGAGAAGTAGACTCGCCGCCAAGCAGGGAGCCTGACATGGGGCTCCATCCCAAGACCCTGGGATCATGACCTGAGCCAAAGGCAGACACTCAACTGACTGAGCCACCCTGATGCCCCCCCCCAGATCATTGTTTTCTGACTTGAGTTCTGTTCATAGGCCCCCAGCTTATTTCTGATTCTATAAGCCCAGACCCCAATCCTGAGGCCTTGAACCCAAATCCATAACCCAAGTGCCTCAGCCGAGAACAGATGAGCCTGGTGGAAGGACCAAGGGCTTCACAGTGCACAGTTACTGCATCTTGAGTCCCAGCTTTGTCTCATCTCCCCTGCTTCAGCTGTGTGGCCTCAGACAAAACACTTGACCTCCCTGAGCTTCAGTTCCCTACTCCATATGTCCAGAGAGTTCGGGGAGAGCCTTCCAGCTCCAGTGCTGGTGCCTGTCTACAGGAGTGTTGACTTCTGATTCTCCTGCTTTGATACTTGTCCTGGGTCCCTCCTCTGGCTTCTCCTGTGTTGCTCTCTGATTCTGTCCACTTGAATTCTGTCTAGCACAGGGCTCAAGAGCAGAGCTTTGGAGTCATACCAACTTGTCCATCTCAGCCACTTACTACTTCACTTCTTGGGACCTCAGTGTCCTCATCTCTAAAAGAAGGGTAATAATACCGACCTCCCACGCTGACAGAATAGCTGTCACACAGCAAGCCTACAAGAAATGCTAGCTACTGATGCTATTATTAGCATTATCTCACATTCCTACTCCCCGTTCCACAGTTTTGGGCTTGGAAAGGCGGCTTGGTGAAGAGAGAGAAGCACTGACTTCCCTCCATCCCACTACCCCTCAGCTGTGGGGCTTTGTGTGGTCCGGGAATCCAGAGCCTATACTAAGACTTGGCCTCATAGTACCTGTCACTGGGTAAAAATCACCTTACTTGACCTCCGTGAGCCTCAGTTTCCACATGTGTAAATTGAGTTTGATAATGCCTCTGGCATAAGGTCACTGCCAGGAGTTAAAGTGATCCTTCTGGGGGGCACCTGGGGGGCTCAGCCAGTTAAGCATCTGCCTTCTGCTCAGGTCATGATCCCAGGGTCCTGGGATTGAGCCCCACATTGGGCTCCCTGCTCTGCAGGAAGCTTGCTTCTCCCTCTCCCTCTGCCTGCGGCTCTCCCTACTTGTGGTCTCTCTGTGTCAAATAAATAAATAAAATCTTTAAAAAAATAAAATAACCTGTTCGAGAGAGCACGTGCAGCGCAGGCAGGGGGATGGGGGGTGCTTAAACTCAGCAGGTACTCAGTGCGAGGCCACCATTGCAGATATTCTCGCCAAAGCCCTCCCTGCTATGTCCTAACTCCTAACTTCCTTTGTTCTTAAGTCTGAAGTGACACCATACAAACACCTATTAAGATAATAACTGCATCCCTTTTGTTGACATCACTTTCATACGCCTAATCTTACTAGCCCTAGGCACATTTTCTCTTCTTCTGTACTTATTTTTGCTGCATTGGGGGTTCCAGTAAACCCCTCAGAAATAAGTATCAAGGTAGCAAACCTGTACAGAGTCTGAGGTGTTTATTTAGCCTGCAGAGCATTGCAAGAATTGGTATTAGAATGTGAATTGTTGTTAACCTTTATAATCAGGACATTTCACAAAACAGCCGAGGAGTCCAGAATTCTTGACGTTGGGCCATCTGGCATCTCAGGCCTGCTTCCCTCATGGTGGCGTCTGCTGGCGCTAAATCCTGGCGGGGCAGACCCTGTGATCCCTTGCTAGCTCATCAAGTCCGTTCAGTGTGTTGCTACAGGTTTGTGCAGATGTAAAGTAGAGGGCACAGTCCCAGCTGGCAGAGTCAGTAGAACATGTGACTCTTGATCTTGGGGTTGTGAGTTTGAGTCCTATGTTGGGTGTAGAGATTACTTGAAAATAAATTTGTCTTAAAAGATTTTATTTATTTGCTCATGAGAGACACACAGAGAGAGGCAGAGACATAGGCAGAGGGAGAAGCAAGCTCCCTATGGGGAACCTGATGTGGAACTCGGTCCCAGGACCCCGGGCTCACGACCTAAGCCAAAGGCAGATGCTCAACTACTGAGCCACCCAGGTGTCCCTTAAAAATCAAATCTTAAAAAAAAAAAAAGTGAAGTAGAGCAGGAGAGAAAATAACGAGGGTCTGCTGCCTTTAGTCACTAAGGGTAAGGACCATTTTTTTGTAAGGACCGTTTTGAAGAACAGTCTATTTAAGCATGTGTGTGTGTGTGTGTGTGTGTGTGTGTGTGTGTGATTTGCATCCGAAAGTAACAGGTATCTTTTACTGTGGGTCCTGTCAGAAATTTGAAAGCCCCCATTTTAGTTTGGCATAATCTCCTTCCAGTGTGATTAACTATTAGGTAACCTGCCTCACTGGTAGACATTTGGGTTTGAGACGATTGATCAGGTTGGCTGGTGGAGATTAAAACAGCTCCCTGTGATCTGCTGGGGGGCGGGGACATCGTCTGAAGACTTTGCCCCGATGTTCCAGGCCTACTCCGCACTCTGAGCATCTGTAGCCAAGGAATGGATGCAGCGATTCCATCCCACGCTGAGGCGGATTCCTGATCTGGCGGCCCAGCCCGGGCTCCGGGATCCCCAAACAGCCCCTAGATGCTCAGTCTCTGACCTCGCTTTTCTGCTGCTTCCCAGGAGAACCCGTATGTCATGCGCCGGCCAAACTTCCAGGCCCTCTCTGGGAATGAGCGTTTTGAGGGCTTCTGTGTGGACATGCTACGAGAGTTGGCTGAGCTCCTGCGCTTCCGTTACCGCCTGCGGCTGGTGGAGGATGGGCTCTACGGGGCACCCGAGCCCAATGGCTCCTGGACGGGCATGGTCGGCGAGCTCATCAACCGGGTACGGCTGGGCCAGGTCTGGGGAGGGGGCTGTGGCCCAGGTGGGCATGGGGAGGCCGGCAAGCAAGCAGCCAGTGGCTGCTCCAAGCACTCTGGCATATAACAAGAGGTGCGCTGTGTTCTTGTACCTGGTGAATGTCATGGGCAGGTGCGGGGCAGGTGGGGACGAGAGACAATGTATCACCTCCTTTGTCTTGCTTTGCTGCATGCTCCTCTAGCATCACCTTGACTTGGCTGGTGCTCAGGATTTTTTGAGTGAACAGAAAAGCCATGGAGTTAGAACTGGATAAAGACCGTAGAGGTGGGAGGTTTCCCGCAGGAGGCAGGCCTAGGTTGGGAGGCCAGGGATGGCGCTCACTTGCGCGCTGTGTCCTGCCCCTGCCAGGGGGGCCTGGCACATTGCAGACATTGAAGCTATGCATTGAACTCACAAGTCCCCACACTCAGAAGGTGTTTATTGAGCACCTAATGCGTATGTTGCACCATGCTGGGCATAGGATATAGTGGATCTGGACCCTGCTCTCAAAAGGTTAGGTTGTCCTTGAGATTCAGGAAAGCAAATGACCTACAAGATAGCCCTCAGGGCTATGATGGGAGAAACTCAGAGGAGGGACCCAGGGGAGGCTCCTGATCCAGCCAGGCATCCAGGGAGATCTTCCTTGAAAAAGTGAAGCCCAAACAGACTCCCAAAGGGTGTGAAGGGTTCAACAGGGGGCTGAAGGGGGTGTGGGGGCAGGGGAATGTGTTCAGAGTGGAGGAAATGGCATTTCTACAAGGGACATCAGGGTGAGGGAGAGTGGGGTGCCCTGGAAGGGACCTGATTGTAGGTGGGATTTGGATGGAAGGGAAAAGGGAGAGAGGCAGGGTGTGGGAGGTGGGAAGTGAGGATAATGTGGAAAAAATATTTTGGAGTCAGACCAGTCTGGGTTTGAATCCTCAGGTGAGTTGTTTCTCTTTCCTTAACTTCTCTTTTTCTCCTCCTGTGGATGGAGATGGTGATGCCTCACAGGTCTGTCAGGAGGGTTTCAGGAAACGGAGACAGCACCAGACATGTCACTTGTCAGAGGCAGGGGATCTCAATGTGTATTCCCTCTTTTCATTCCAGGCAGGAAAAAGCCATGTGGGACAAGTACCTGGAGGCAGGACTGTCCTATGCTAGACAAACAGGCTCCAGACACCCCAGGCAGGTGTACATATTAAGGACCTGTGGCTGCGAACAGTCAGGGAAGCTTTGACATTGGACTTGGCTGAGGGCATCTAGGATCCTTACCCTCCTGTCTCTTCCATCCCAGAATTCACTGCCTCCAAGCCCCTGAATGTCACCAGGGTAGACTTGAGAAGGCCGTTTTGCATGACAAGGGCAATTTATTCCTTAGGGCACCGATTTTCAAAGGCTGTTTTGACTGCAGAACCTTTTTTCCCCCAATTGAAAGTACCCTCAGAACCCCAGACAAAGCAGAATAGCTCTGGTGGAGGGAGGGGTAGGGGTGTCCCTGGGGTCCTGGTGGCTAAGTCTCTCCCACCTCACCCCATGAGCAGGCCCGAGGCACTGCCCCACGGCTGCCAGCCTATTTGAAAGCATCTATCCTGGGTGGATTTAAAGGTCCCAGAGCCAGAGTCTGAGAAGGGAGGGGGCATGGAGCACTGTCGGCCCAGCACCCACCCGACTGGCCAGCTTCTCCGTGACTTCCATTTCCACGTCCTAGTCTTCAGTTATGTAGGTTCAGAACTTTTAACATTCATCAGGGTCCCTGGAAGTAAGCCGACTGCGGGCGAGTAGCCCCCAACCAGTCACTGTAAACAGAATACCAGTTTATTCAACAAAGAAGTAGCGGGATAGTCTGATTTATGGCCACATGACCTGGGGGAAGAGTCTTAACCTCCTGAGCTTCAGGCCTATCCTACAGCATGAGCTAGGATCGGGCACCATGGTGTCTGGGGCGAGCATAGCACAGAGGCTGGGGGGAGCTTTTCTGATGAGCTGCTGTGATTGTGATCTTGAGTCCTATTTGAATCTTGGCTCTGCAGCATACTAACTGTGTGACCTTGGGCGAGTTACCAACCACTCTGTTAACATCATTTCTTCAGCAGTAAATTGGAGGAATAAGAGTGGCTAGTACACACCACTGTCTTGAGCATGAAACAAGTTATTTCTGGGGCTCAGAATGGAGCCCGGAAGGTAGTGTGTATTATAAGCATGTGTTCTATTTATATTCATATTAACATATTAATAAGAATACTAATAATACTGGTATATATTAATAATACCGACGTGGCCAATGCATACATTCATGTGTTTGTGTGTTCCCTAGCCAGCTAGCATTTACTGAGGGCCTACTGTATACCAGGCCCTGTGCTACACCCTGGGGATACAGTAGTCAGGCCTGGCCTTGCTCTTACTGAACAGGTTGAAGAGTTTGGCCATGAGCAGGGGGCTCACAGCATATGCCCCCAAAGGTCTCAGAATCACTGGGATTGGGGGTGGGCAGCAGGATGACCTGCAGGGAGGTATGGGGATAGCAGAGATGGAGACAGGGGGAGGCTTGTGAGCACCAGGGCTTGGTGACTGCCCGGGGCGGGGGCGGGGGGGACACGGGAGAAAGGATTGAGTTTCTCTGTTGCTTGTTGCTTGGGCAGCTGGGTGGCGGCGATGACATTTAGGGAGAGAACACTGGAGGAGGAGCAGGCTAGGAGCGCGAAGGATGGGCGGGGCTTGGCCCTGCAGAGGCTCAGCTGCCTGCTGCCCGTGGGATGGCCGAGTACACGGAGCTTCATGCGGGTACTTGCCATGGCCTCCCAGCAGCGGCAGCAGCTGCCTTTGTTGACACCACACCACATGCCAGAGGCTTTTGAAGTGTTACTTAAAGGTCCTAAAAATCGCAGTCTTCCCACTGCTGCTCCGGGGCTCAGAGGGGAAGGAACTTGCCTCCCCTCACCATGGGGCGCAGCCAGGTGTGTCTGACCCAAGGCCCTTCCCAGACCCCCAGCAGGTCCTCAGGAAGCCCAGAGTGTTCCTGATGATGTACTCACACTGTGCCAGGGCCTTGGCTAAGCTTTCTGAACTGTATGAATTCCACCCCATGAGGAGGGCCTGGTATTAGCCCTGTTTTCTGTAATGGAGAGTGAGACACCAAGGTACCATGTCCAGGCCACACGGCTGGTGGCTGTCACAGCCAGGGCTGGCCCCCATCAGGCTGGCCTGGTGCTGACGAGTGACTTCCAGATGGAAGACGGCCCAGGGCACTGGAATCTCCCCAGTCACCCCACCCGTCCCTAGGCCAGTCTTAAATTCTAGTCCCTTTATTCCACCCAGTGGCCATTGCTGGAATTGGCTTCTCCCTGTCCTTACTGCCATGGCACGAAGTCAGGCTCTCACCAGGCTCTTCACTGACTTCTTGGCCTCCCATCTCTCTCCATTCTGGTTTGTCCTCCAGTAGGATCTCCTGCGGTACAAGTCTGGCCTGTCATTCACATGGTGTAGCCAGAACACCTTCCCACCCCCAGGAGAAAGCCTGTGCTCTCTGGCCCTTCTCTCAAGGGCAAAGCAGATATCTTAGGTTGGTCCAGGGAAGCAGACCCTGAGGTAGACTTTAGCAGGCTGAAGGCCCACTTGGAAATCAGCCCTGTGAGGGAGTGAAGGAGCAAGCCTGGGCAGAGGAGGGAGTAGAGTTGCAGTGCACTTAGACTGGGCCTCAGTTGGCCATCAAAGCTCCCGAGGTGAGGGGGCAGGCCTGTAAATGCCCCACCAACCTGTCATGGGAGGGGGCTGTCCTCAAGGAGGCTCTTCCAGCCACCAAGCGGAGAGTGATCCCCACCAGCACGCTTGGCAGCTGGATTAGTGAGTGCCCGATCCTGAGGGAGGGGGTCTGAGTGGCCTCTGCTGCGGCTACTACAGCCATGAGCTAGTTAGGAGTTAGGAAGAGCCAGCTTCAGTTGTCTGCATTCCCATGAGATCCTTGAGAGGCACATCATGTCTCTGGACTCAGTGTCTCCTCTTGAAATGGGGATGATATTACCTTCACAGGGTTTTGGAGGGGGTGGTGAGGGAGAGTACAAGGCCCTAGAGCAGAGCCTGGATCATGGAGGCCTTGTGGACAAGGAACTGGGATGTTATTTTCACTGTGTGTGAAGCCAGTGGAAGAGTGTAGGCAGAGAATATGCTGTGATCTAATTTGTTTTTTCTCTTTTTATTGAGGTCAAATTCACATAACATAAAATTAACCATCTTGAAGTGTATAATTCAGCGGCAAGTAGTTTGTGCAGCCATCACCTCTACCTAGTACTAAAATGTTTTCTTGACCTTCTAAAGAAATCCCCATAGCCATTAAGTAGTCAGGTCCCATTCCCCTTTTCCCCAGCCCCTGGCAACCACCAGTCTCTCCATCTCCGTGGATTTACTTATTCGAGATACTTCCTACAAGTGGAAGCCCAATATGTGGCTTTCTGTGTGTGGCTTCTTTGGTCCAATATCACATGTTCAAGATCCATCTATGTCATAGCGCGGATCAGCGCCGCATTCTTTTTTTAGGGCTGAATAATGTTCCACTATATGGACATATGACCTTGACTAATTTTTAAATCACTTTAAAATGATTGCTCTGGCTACTCTCTTGAGCAATAACTGTAGTAGGACAAGAGTAGAGACAGGATGGTCTGGTTAAAAATCCGTTAGAGGGTTGAAAAGACAGAAGATGAGGGCTCGTACTGGAGTTGGGTGCAGTTGAGAGGGAGAGGGCAATCAAGGGTGATTTCAGGGTGTGGCCTGAGCAGCTGAGTGGGTGATGAGGCTGGCTCCCACCCTGGGGAGGATGTGGGAGGAACAGTTTGGTTTGGGTCTGGGGAAATAAGGGTTATCTCTGGGCGTGGATCGCTTGGGGTGACTAACATTCGAGAGGAGAAATATGGATTTCATTGTGCAGCTGAGCGTGAGTTATTTAGCTCAGCCCCTATTTGGGTGGTTTCCAGTTTTTGCTGGTATAGACGATGCCACCATCAGCTGGGCCTGTGGATTTGTGGGTGTATTCCTAAAGGAGAAACTCCAAACTGCGGAAGCGCCGGGTCAAAGAGTACGAATGTGTTTTAAGCAGAGACTGCCAAATGGATGTTCAGAAAGGTTCCACCAATTTATATTCCCCCCAAAAGTGCACGGGAATGTCACATTTCCCACACTCTTGCCAACAAGCGGTATAATCAATCTTTTGGAAAAAAAAAAAAAAAAAACTCTGCCGATCTCAAAGGCCAAAAATAATACCTTATTTTTCCCACCTAAACAGAACATTACCTGGCTGCATACTAATCCCCATGTGGATAGACTGTAGTTTATTGAAGCATGTTTTTGTACTTAGTTGTTTCCAGGTATTTTTATTTGTTTGTGTAGATATAAACAATCAGAAGCAAATATCTTTATGCACAAATCTTTGTACTGCATTGCAGCTGATTAGGACCGATTCTCTGAATAGAATGACTGCATAAAAGAGGACCCTTTGTATGGCTTTTGTTATATATTGTTGAACCGCTTTCAGAAAAGCTAGAGCAGTTTCTATACAGGCTTCTTCTCACACAGAGGATTTTGGTTGGCTTTTGGAGATTTAGACATCCCACCCCTCAACCCACTGCCATCATTTTTATAGATGATAGGTCACTTTGATTTTTCCTGTTTTGCCTGGTGGACCACAGTGAGTCTTATGTAGTTGGGTGATAGAGTCTAAGCCCAAGCTCAACTCAGAACGGGCCTGCTAGGTCCACAGACCCACCCTGAGTTTTCCTACATCCCATTGTATAATTGGAAGAGGCATACATGACAACCAGCAGAATCCCACACTGGCTTGCTGACCCATATAGTCAGGGCCATTATGGTAAAAGAGCCAAGTGGAAGACCCTAGAATTCCCTGCCTTTCCCAGGATAGTAATCCAAAAGCAGTTCTACATCCTTTGGGGGAATTGCAGAGATTAGTGCCACCATTAACGGCTTGAAAGAAGCAGAAGTAGTGATCTCATCTACCGTCAACTGGGCGATTCGGCCTATGCAGAAGGCAGATGGATCTTGGACAACTGTGGATTATTGTAAATGTAATCAGGCAGCGACTCCAACTGCAGTCGCTGGCCCAAATGAAGTCTCTTTATTGGAGCAAGTCAACAAGGCCCTTGGCAGCTGGTGTGTGTTCCTGATCTGGCAAATGCTTTTTCCTGAGGCCCACCAAATGCCTCAGTCTCGTCTCAGGGTGACATCCCATTCCCTCGCCTTCTGCCATTGCACAGGCCACAGAGAATTTGATCCTGGCAGTGGCCCCGGGGTCATGCTGGTCCACTTACCCTGGCAACATTACACTGATCGGATCTCGGGAGCAGGACGTCACATTTAAAGGGGTTGGCAGTAAACCTGCTGCTGACATCTGGCAGTCAGGGTCCAATCTGAAGACAAAAAATAGCCCCAGGTACTTGAACAGAATCACATCAGCTACTTGAACAGAGAGGATGTGATACAAAGAATTGTTACCTAGGTGTCAAGCTGGTGAGCCAGATAACTGAAAGAATAGAAAGGAAAGTGAGGGGTTACAGGTTCAGGGCTGCAGGAAATGGCCGCCACCCTGAGGCCTAAGAGGACAAGAGAGGCAGTTGGAAAAGGGGAAAACCTAGAAACTCGGATAAGAGGTCCCACAGAACTGAAACCCAGACCTCTGAGAAGGGGCCACTGTTTGGTACTGGTGACGTATGGTGGGGTTGGGGATCTGGGCGTAAGTTGTGTGCTGCTTCAACCTGTTTACTAAACAACCAACATGGCTTTTCATCTTGAGGGAGGCCTAGAGCACACGAAGGCTCTGCAGCAAGTCCCAGCTGTGTGCAAGCTGATCTGCCACTTGGGCCTGATGCCCCTGCAGGTCCAGGGATATGCAGGGCGCTGGTGGCAAATAGGGACACAGACACCCAGAGGTGACTCACAGCGGAGACCTCTGGGGTTTTGGAGTGGTTTGTGCTCTCTTCTGTGGCTATCTAGTCTCCTTTTGAGAAAATGCTCGTTACTGGGCCCTCCTAGAGGCTGAATGGTGAGTGACCATGTGGCCTGTGTCCTCTGGGGACCTGGCTGTTGTCATTTCTGCTTGAGTCGGGGTCCTGCCAGGAGACAAGGCAGGCCAAATGTTTGAATGAAGAGAATTATTTACTAGGAATAAAGTTGTTAACTAGGTAACTAAGAAGGTTAAAGTTGAACCTTTAATACAGGGATCAGCAAGCTTTTTCTGTAAAGGCCAGATAATAAGTAGGTTTGGCTTTCAGGCCATAGTGTCACCACTAGTCAACAAGCAGTCACAGGTGATACCTAAACAAATGGGAGTGGGTATGTTCCAATAAAACTTTATTCACAAAATCAGGCATTGGACTTGGCCTGATGGCCGCAGTTTGCACACCTTTGCTCTCAGGTATTGTGGAGGTCACAAGGCGGGAAATGGCTGCATCCCTAGTTCTGAAGGGACAGAGAGAGGAGCTGAAATTACTGGAAACTTAGAGGAAGGTGCTCACTAGCTGGCACTGGTTTCCCGGAGAGGGGCTCAGTGAGGTCGGTTCTGCAGGGAAGCCACAAACTGGATTCATGGATTCATCTGCAGCCTCAGGACGAATAGCTGCTGCAGGGGTGGAGCACCTGCACCACCAGGTGGGGGAGGCAGGGGCACACAGAGGAGCAGGTCCCTTCGCCTTCCTCCAGCATTGCAGCAGCCCGCTAGCGCCCTCTGTTGGCAGAGTCTGACCCTGAGCTGCCGGCGAGGCGGAACCGTGGTTTGCGTGGAGCAGGGATAGGGGGCAAGCTTGGGGCTGGGGTGGGATGCATGCTCACAAGTGCTCTGGTTGGCTTTTCGGCATTCAGACAGCCTCCCCGTCCCGTCATTTCTACAGATGGCTCATCATTTGGATTTTTCCTGATTTCATTCCAGAGATTAAATGTCAGCGTCCCCTTGTGGAGGTAAACCTCTAAGAACTAGATGACTCTGCCAGGAAATCAAGGGTGAGGAGGAGGAGGGAGAAGCAGAGCTCCAAAGGCCCTAAGGAGATCGTAGAAGGAGATTGCAGGGTTTAAGGATTCATCTGTCCGCCTTCAGAATTAAATCTAAATCTGCCACCTGACTCCACCACTACCTAGCCCCACCCCCAGAGGTATTTCCACGGACTTCATTCTGTCCCTGGGAACCCTGTTTCCACTGTTGCCCCCGTGGTCTGTTCTCACAGTGGCCAGATCACGTCATCCCCCTGCACACACCCTCCGATGTGACATCCTCTGTTGTCCTTGGAGTAGAATCCAGTCCCCTTCCCATGTGTGCCAGGCACTGCAGGGCTCCAATCCTTGCTCTACCCTCCCAGGGGGTTCCAGCCACCCGGGACACTATAAGTCCCTTCCCATCACAGGGGCTGTATGTGCTTGTCTCACAGCCTGGGACTTTCTCCCTGGTTCTTCTTGGGCCTTGCTCCACACTTTGCTTTACTCAAGACTTCCCTGCAGTGGGGCGGGGTGGGGGTGGGGGGTTGGGGTGGTGGTGTCCAAACTAGTGTCTTCCAGCAGTCTCCATCATGTTGCCCTGCTTTGTTTTTCTTCATAGCACCTGTCGCTATCCACCATTATATGTTTATATTCACTGCTGGGTTCCCAGAGGTAGAACCATGTTTGGTCAGTGTTGGGTGTTCTGTAAATATTGGTCAAGTAGGTAAATGAGTGGATGGCCAGAGAGAATAGGCAGAGTGGCTGCAACGGGGAGACACAGGGCAACATGGTGGGTGTCTTAGTCTGTTTGTCCTTCTGTAACAGAATACCACAGACTGGGTGGCTTACGAGCAACAGAAATTTATTTCTCACAGTTCTGGAGGCTGGGAAAGTCCAAAATCAAGGTGCCAGCAGATCTGGTGTCTATGAGGGGCCTCTTCCTGGCTCACAGATGGCCATCTTGCTATGCCTATATGGTGGAGGGATGGAATGGGATGAGGGCACCAGTTCTATTCATGAGGCTCCAGCCTCATGACCTCCTCACCTCCCAAAGGCCCACCTCCTAACACTGTCATGTTACAGGTTAAGATTTCAACATATGAATTTGTACATACGCACTCAGTATGTAGCAGTGGGGTGGGGGCTGAGTGGGGCAGGGCCTCAGTGGGCCGAGTGAGAAGAGTTGGGATGACAGTTTAAGGAGAGTGGGAGTTGTTGCCAGGTTTAAGCAGGGCTGCTGTGACTGGGCTGTAGTTTGGGGGGTCCCTCAGGCAGCTGGCTGAGCTTTCCAGTCCTGAGACATGGTGGTCCGGGCTGGAGCAGAACAGTGAAGGTGGAAGAAGTGATGGATTCTAGAGGTGTCTGGGGAGCAGAATCAGGAGAGCTTGAAGATGGAAGCAGTGAGGGGTGGGGGGATGTCAAGGATGCCTGTCTGCTTCTGCCTGGGACAATGCTGGGCAGAGGGTGGAGGCTTCTGCCTAGGTTGACATGGATAGAGGGTGAGGACTGAGTTTGCTGTGTGTTGACGAGAAGTTCAAATTCACTCTAGTCATTTGCAAAGTGCCCATCTCCCGAGCTCCCCAGGACCAGAGAGGAGTCACACACCTGGGCCCTGACCTCAGATGCCCCCGGCCATGGAAGGTGGGGAGAGTGGACAGGTGAAGCCCCTAGAGGGGTACTGGTTCTGAATCCCGGAATCAGCGGGGGCCTCCATTTCTTCACATGTAAAATGGTGAGAAGGATGGTCCCTCTGACAGGGTTGCTTTGGGGACTATGTAAGCTACTCTTGGGAGGGAAAGCCCTAAAATGGTGGCCAGGAGTCACATGCTGCATAAGTGTTAACCTCTGCAGCCATGTAAGGTTCCATAAAGCACAGGGAAGGAGAGCTTTCTCTGTCTGGGACATTCTGGGAGGCCCCTGGGGGAGGGGTGACATTCCTGGTTCTTCAGAGGATACATGATGTGTCCAGCTGGGCCTGCTTTTGCAGGTTTAGTTGCAGAGGCAGAGACGCGAACGGATGTTTTCCAAACTGAGCTAAATGCTGTGATAGATCAAAGGGTGTTGAGCATGTGGGGGATCCATAGAAGGTGCTGCAGAGGAGGGAAGCTAGGGACCCTGTAGAAGTGGGTGAGATCCAGTTCTGCAGGGCAGAGTGGGATGCCTCGGGCAAAAGGAATGGTGTGTTCAGTGATGCAGAGGCCAGAAAGCAGCTGGTGTGAGAGAGGGGGCGAGAGGCCCAGGAATATTTTAGGGAACTGTAACAGCCCTGGGTGCCATTCAGAGAGGCCAGGCTTGGTCAAAATCCAGCAATATTTGTTGGGAACCCCTCTGTAGATCCTGGGGTACACCTCTAACCAGATAGGCAGGGAACTTATAATTTAGTAGGAAAGCTGGTCCATTAATAAGCAAACAGGCAGGGTCATCTCCAGGACTGCTAAAAAGCAGAATATAAAGCAGGGTAATGGGTAATACAAGAGAGAAGACCCTGGCATAGGGGTAAATGGCATCTAGAGGCCTCTGTGGGGAGGCCTGAAGGAGTGAAGTGTGAGCTAAACTTCGAGTGGTGAGAAAGAGCTACAGAGGAGCACATGCAAAGGCCCTGAGGTGGGGAATGAGCCTTCTGTGTTGAAGAGCAAAAGGCAGTCATTGTGGCTGCAGCCAAATGGGTGAGGGGAGAGGGCATGAGGTGAGGTCAGCAGGCAGGTGGGTCTCAGATCATCTAGGGCCTCTTGGCCAGGAAAAGATTTGTTTTAGGTGCAGTGCAGAGCCACTCGGGGCTCTTTAACAGGGGACTTTCCCTCTGGACTGTGGGGTTCTGAGTGGTGGCCAGGTGGGCTGGTGAGGTAGCTGATAAGGTTATCAGAAGAGAGGGAAGCCTGGGTAGCTCAGTGATTGAGCATCTGCCCTCAGCTCAGAGCATGATCCTGGGTCTGGGGATCAAGTCCGACATCCGGCTTCCGTCGGGGAGCCTGCTTCTCCCTCTCCCTATGTCTCTGCCTCTCTCTGTCTTTCATGAATAAATAAATAAAATATTTTTTTAAAAAAGGATTGTCAGGAGAGAGACTCTGATGGTCAGGGCCTGGTCAGAGGGGATGGACGGAAGTGGACAGACCAGAGTTCCTTCCTACTGGAAGAGATGTGGAGAATTCGGGAAAGGGAAAGAAGCAGGTTTGGCCTAGGTATTGGCTCGAGGCAAGGTGTCCAGAGTGGGTGAGGAGGCTAGTGAGCCGAGCATGGATGGAGCAGAAAGGAGGGAGCAAGTGGGCTCCCTGGACTAGAGTCCAGCAGCGCCTTCCTGAGCCCTGTCTGCAGTGCCACTGACTCCTGCTTTCCGAAGTGGAGACTCGGGCCCCCATGGAGGGCCTTCCCAGGGCACACATCCCGTGGGTGCATAAAAGTAATAGGATTCCTGTAATAGTGACATTGCTCCTGGCAGTTCACCTATTAGTCATGAGAGTGGCAAGATGCTCCTTACTGTCACCATCAAGAATTCCCAAGGGTATGCCCCAAATTTAGCCAGGCTCTGGGCCCCTGCCGCACCCTCCCAACTCTGGATCCTGCTGTGGGGCTGTGCCCTCTCCCAGCTCTCACGTCACCCTGGAGCTGGTGCTATCTCCCTCGCCCCACACTTGTCTTCTGACCTGCGCCCCAGTTCTGTCCACACCTGTATTACCTCGTGTGCTCTCAGTCTCAGCTGCTTCTGTGTGAGTGTGTGTCTCCTCCTGGGCCAGTGATCCAGGACCTCTTCTCTTATTTCAGCCCCATGGGTAGTCTCTGCTTGAATTTAGAGTCAATTCGGGGATCCGGTTGAGGCCTGAGGGATAGTCAGTAGGCCTGGCAGGGGTATCCTGGGAGCCAGGTGGCAACCCCAGGACCAAGAGAGCTGTGTGAGACATCTCGTCCAACCCCCACCCCCATTTTGCAGATGAGCAAACTGAGGCCCAGAGACGCGGAAGCCCCTGCCCGAGGTCACCCAGCGAACTCAGGGCAGAGCCGGGGCTCCCCATTCCCGCACCTGGCCCTTTCCAGCGCCCTGCCCTGCCCTGCCTGCTCCGTCATGTATGTACGCAT
Organism: Canis lupus dingo; assembly: GCF_003254725.2. Taxonomy (NCBI): domain Eukaryota; kingdom Metazoa; phylum Chordata; class Mammalia; order Carnivora; family Canidae; genus Canis; species Canis lupus. Next base: position 112,397,992 of record NC_064243.1, read on the forward strand.
GTGAGAGCCGCGTGTGCCTCTAGGGAATGCCCCTCCACCCTGTGTCTCCACTCCTCCCTACACTGTGTGTAGGGCAGGAGTCTGTCTGCCTGCATCCGTGCTGGTGGTCCGCCTCTGGGTCAGCCTGTGTCTTAGCACGTGTGTGTGGATGTGGTGTGGTGTGCACATGTCAGTGGTGGCATACACATGACCGTGGGCAGTGCTCACGTGTGCAGTGTGTATGTGTGCCTGTGTGGCGGGAAGGGTGTGCAAAGTGCTGGGTGTTTCCCAGGCTTATGTCTGGCCCACAGCTAAAGGCCGGCTAAGTCCACTTGGGCTAGAGCAAAAATGATCCTTTTGGATTAGGGATTCTGGGTATGCCAGCCAGACCCTAACCCAAACCCTTCTCTCTGTCTTGCCGCACCCACTCCCCACCCTCACTACCTCAGACCTGGACCCTGGGTACCCCTCCCCCACTCAAGACATGTAGCTTCCCCCAAGGTCATTATGTCAGTTGTGCTGGGCGCCGGTCCTATGTCGGGGCAGGGGTGCCTTTATGTACACACTTAAGTCACCAGTGCCTGCCAGTGGCAGGAGAGGTCCCATCTCTGCCTTAAGGTCCCTTGGCTCCTGCCTTTACTGACTAGTGCCTTGGCCTCTCTGAGACTCAGTTTCTCCATCTATAAAACAGGGCTAATAGTGGCCCTTCGGGAGCTGTTGGAAGGAAGATTCAAGGCAATCTATAGAAAGTGTTAACTAGGGTGGAGCCTGGTGCAAAGTCAGTGCAGAGTAAATGTTCCATGTTGTTAACTGTAAAGACAAGAGAGGAAACCAAGGCCTGAGTGGGTCAGCGTCCTGGCATCTCAGCATCAGTGGCAGGTGCTCTCTAGGACCGAGCAGTGAAGGAGGTGGGAGATATGCAGGTCCCCGGGGAGTTTATAAAGCAGGGCCTTAACAGTGAACTTGACAGGATGAGGAGGGGCAGCCGGGCAGGGAAGAGGTCACAGGAGCGTCTTCCCGCAGACATGTGATGACAGGGGTCCGATTCTGGCCCCAAGGTGCTGCTCTGGAGATAGCGCGGGCTCCTGGCCCCTTCCCTCCCCCTCCTTTCTCTTTGCTGGTCTCTCGGTAGCTCTTTCTGTGCATTTCTCCCTAACTGCCTGTCTGTCTCCCTGGCCCACCCCTCTGCCCCTGCCCTGCTTCCCCTCCAGCAGAAGGCGGACCTGGCTGTGGCTGCATTCACCATCACAGCCGAGCGGGAGAAGGTCATCGACTTCTCCAAACCCTTCATGACCCTGGGGATCAGCATCCTCTACCGAGTGCACATGGTACGGCTCCTCTGGAGATGTGGAGGCTGTGGGGCAGAAGCTGGCTGTGGGGCTGACAACTGTGTCCCCCCAGGGAAGCAGATGCTGTGGGCTGGACCTTCCTTGATGGGCTGTTTGTGCTCATGGGCACCCAGCGGGTCAGGGGCTGGGAATGTGACTCAGTTTGGGGTGGCTCTGGGCCTCACTCCCTCTTCCCCCCAGGGCCGCAAGCCTGGCTACTTCTCCTTCCTGGACCCCTTCTCGCCTGCTGTGTGGCTCTTCATGCTTCTCGCCTACCTGGCCGTCAGCTGCGTCCTGTTCCTGGCTGCCCGGTGAGTCCACTGCCTGCTGCCTGGGAAGAGGAGGCAAGGAAAAGGCACAGGCCAGGGCGTCTGGCCAACGCGCACTGTCTGTCCAGGCTTTGGATTTCCGTGCCTTCCTCTCGCCCTCTCTCCCTGTCTGCAGGCCCTGTCTTACCCTGCAGCTCTGACTATTGCTCTGGGGTTCTCTCTCTGGGCATCTCCCCTTCCCCTTCCCATTCTCTCTCTCTCTCTCTCTCTCTCCCTCTTTCTCTGTGTCTCTCTGTGTTTCTTTCCACCTCTTCTCTGTGTATGCGTCTCATTCTGTTCATCTCTCTCTTTTCCCTCTTTTTTCTAACTGCCCCTCATCTCTTCTCATCACGGTGTCTCTGCCTCTTTCCTCTATTTCTCTCCTCTTTCTCCCTCCCTTGGCTCCTACCACCCCTCACTCCCATGTCTCTCCACAGGCTGAGCCCCTACGAGTGGTACAACCCACACCCGTGCCTGCGGGCGCGCCCCCACATCCTGGAGAACCAGTACACGCTGGGCAACAGCCTCTGGTTCCCCGTGGGGGGCTTCATGCAGCAGGGCTCAGAGATCATGCCCCGGGCGCTGTCCACACGTTGTGTCAGTGGAGTCTGGTGAGCAGCCTTCTGTCTGTCCCACCCGGGTGGGGAGAGCCCCATCTGTGTCCTGGGTGGATTCCGGTCCCCCTCCGCCAGCTGTGTGACAGGGAACGGGGTGGGGAGAGCTGAACCCCAGCCCTGCCTGCTGCGAGCTGTGTGACATTGGGTATGCCACATTCCGCCCCCATGCCTCAGTCTCCTCATCTGAAAAACGCAGATAAAAATGCCCATGTCTCAGGTTGTAAGGATTCAGTTGGGCTGATATACAAAAGTGCTTCTGCTGACATGAGGATGATGATTGGAGCAGCATCAGCGTGGCTGTTGCTGGCCTGCACAGACCCTGTGGTCACAGAGACCTGGGCAGCCTTCACTGTCTAGGGATACCTGCTCCCTCAAATTCCCTTAGGGACCCTAGTAACCTGGACAGAGCTTACTTTATCCCCATGACAAGCTCCAAGAAGCCACATGTTGGACAGTGGACACTGTCAATTAATGTCTGTTTGGCCCACCGTTTTTTAAACATTTGAATTAGTAACATTTAAAAATTGGGCAAATTCATTCACAAATCCAGGTTTCTCACTCTTCTTGAAAATTCAGGAGCTATGATAGCACTAGACGAGCCAACCTTCTCCTGGGTTTATGCATTAGAGCACTGAGACCACACACTCCTCCAGAGGCAGGGCCGAGCTAGGCTGGCTTCCTCCCCAGGGCCCCCAGCTCCAGCGCCGATTGAGCCCAGCCCTGCTCCCTAGGGCCTTCTTAAAGACTGTCTTCCTCATCTTCTCCCTGTCATTTAGGATTCATTATGCATCAACAGCCATTCAGCAGATGCTTCTCAAGCCCCTCCCTGTGTCAGGCCCTCAGGTGAAGCATCCGGCCTCAAGAGGCAGAGGAGCCAAGAATAAATAGCTAAACGAATAAACACAGGAACGTCATCTTTTATCCCAAGAATAAATAAATCCCAAAGATGTCGTCTGATCCAAAACCTGTTCAAGACTAACGTTTAATGGGTGGCAGGTTTTCCTCTCCCAAGTGAGTGGGACTAACCCCCTCATATATTGAGTCGTTGGCAACTCGCTTGGTCCGCTGGCTTTGCATCTTTTGAGTCTTGATGACAGTTTTTTAACATTTCGGGTCTGGCATCGTTTCAAGTGTCACGTGCTCTGTATTAGTTTCCCATTGCTGCTGCAACAAGTATACAGGTTTAGTGGCTTAAGACCACATAAATGTATTTTCTTACAGGTCCGGAGGTCAGAAATCCGAAATCTCACTGTGCTCAGGTCCAGGTGTTGGTAGGGCTGGCTCCTTCTGGAGGCTCCAGGGGAGAATCTGTTTGCCTGACCTTCCTGGCACCTAGAAGCCACCTGCATTCCTCAGCTTATGGCTGCTTTCTCTGTCTTAAAAGCCAGCAGCATAGCATCCTCCTATCTCTCTCTCTGGCTCTGATCTCCTCTTTCCACTTATAAGGACCCTGGCTGGCCCGCCCCCCAAATAAATAATCCAGGATAATCTCTGCATCTCAAATCCCCTAACTTAATCATATCTGCAAAGGCCCTTTTACCCCATAAGGGGACATACTCGTGAGTTCCAGGGCTTAGGATGTAGACATCTCTGGTGGCGGAGGTCCTTCGGCCTACCACATACACCAGTTGCCACTTACTGATGGTGTTAATATAATGAAATATTAGATACAGGCAAACTGTGCTTCTGAAGCAAACAGAGCAGGGGGAGAGAGAACAGTAGGGAATATGAGCGCTCAGGGAAGCCTCCTTGAAGAGGTGACATCTAGCTGAGTCCTAAAGGCTAAAATAGAGGCCTCCCTGCCCAGGAGAGGGAGGAGCATTCCAGACAGGCTAGGTGCTGTGACAAATCTGGCTGGGTCCTCAGGTCAGGTGGTGGACTGGTGACCTCCTCTCTGTGGGCCATCCCTTCTGCTCCTCGGTCAGGGACCCCTTCCCCAGCTGGGCATTCTCTGCCTGTACCCATCACCATCACCCTGGAAGCCCCCAGTCACACACCCCTGGACCCCCCACCGGAGACTTTGACCCCAGCTCACTCTTGTCTTCACCCTCTGTCCTCTCACACATTCACTCGATCACTCGGCCAGCGGATGTCTCAACAGAGGTTTCTTAGTCTCTAAATGTGACCCCAGCATGATGACTCAGCAGTCCGATGCCAGTAGCCTTGGGACTTGGCTGCCAGCGGGGCCCAAACTGGTCTCCTGGACCCCTCATCTTTGGTGTTTGTTGGGGCAACAGCCTCCTACGGCCCTACCCAAGGGCTCACCATCATTTAGGGCAGCCCTGCCTCCAATCCATGGTTTTGAGGTTATGCCCGACCACAGCCCGACTCTACCTTGCCCTCTCTCACCCAGCTTCTCACCCCACACGAGTGATGTGTCAGTACCTCCAGACCCAATGCCCTTGATTTACCACGAACGTTTTGTAACATCTGCTTTCCCACCCTGATGAAATTCAAGGGTAATATATCTACTTACACACCTGCCTACACATGATTTAAAACAAATTGGTAATACGCCCTGATTGCAATACAAAGGGGAGGAAGGGAAGTGATCTATGATAGAATAATATAATAGCAATGCATAAATGCTTGGGTGGGGCCCTGCCATAAGACAGAATGCAAGGCTCAGACCAACTTATTACGGGCACATTGGGAATTACGAGAATTGAGACCATTTAATAGAATTGTGTCGACCCCTGAGACCTGACACCTTAAAATAGTTGGTAAATGAGTATGTTTGTACAAATACAAATCACCATGAGCATGATGATTTACTACCTCAACTCCTCCAACAGTCTTGGTTTAGTGATTCAGAAACCATGAGGAGGGCTGCTGTCAGAGACCTGAGTTCCAAACAATGAAGGGTTTTTGGCAAAGTTTCAAACACAACATCCAGTTGTTCCTCAATCTGAACAATAGATGCGCTTCTGGAAACTTCAGTTTCTGTGATCACCATGCAAAAAACATTTTTGGTTTTTATCTACCATGGAGTTAGGCTCAGATCATCATGTACTGTATTTTTCTTGTTTAGACTGGGCTGCGTTGCTGCATACCTGTCCCTACCCACCGACACCAGGAGCCACCAGGGTGCCCCACACCTAACCAAGTGCCCTAGGGGGCTCTCCCCACCAGGGAAACCCCTGCTCTGTACACTCTGAGGCCTTCTCAGCCAGCTCCAGCTCCCTTTGTGTTTTGGAACTGACATCAAATTCTCCCCTCCAGACCCCCTCCGTGTGTGCCAACAGCACCCCCAAACACAGCACACATCTTTACTCCCACATCAGACTCCCCATCTGTGCTCCCCTGTTCCGTGTCAGTGAGTGGCCTCTCCCACCCTACCTCCCCTGCAGTCCCCACCACCAGTCAGTCACGCTGTATCCTTGGGGTCGAGGTGGTGCCTGGTGTGTCCTAGGCACTGAATCATTCTGTCTTGAGCAAATGACACTGGCCCTTGGGGTTGTTTTGTTTTGTTTTTTTTTTTTTTTAATTTTTTATTTATTTATTCTTGAGAGAGAGAAGGAGAGACAGAGCCAGAGACACAGGCAGAGGGAGAAGCAGGCCCCACGCACCGGGAGCCAGACGCGGGATTCGATCCCGGGTCCCCAGGATCGCGCCCTGGGCCAAAGGCAGGCGCCAAACCGCTGCGCCACCCAGGGATCCCTGGCCCTTGGGGTTGATTTGAAGAGACTTGGTTTCCAGGGAGTTGTGTCAGACCCCAGGTCTTTGTGTGTCGGGTTTTGACTTTCTTTTGCAGTAGGCTGTATTATTCATCCCTCTGGCTTCCACTCTACCCCCACCCCCATGCCTAACACAGAACTGTGCATGTGTGCTCAGGGAAGGTTAGCTGCTGTTTTCCTTATTCCCTGCTAGGGGAGGACGTGGTCCAGAAAGCCCCTCAGCTTCTCCCTGTCTTCCTGCCCCACAGATCTGTACCCTCTGCAGGGAGCCACTTTCACCTGCCAGGCAGGAGGACAGAGAGGGTCAGGGTAAGACCAGTGGCTGCTCTTGGGCTCTGTGGCGAGGTCGATGGGTACCTTCTTCTCCCAAGTCACCAAGACAGTGAGGGCATACGCTTGCACCGCATTCATTCTGTGCCAGACGTGGCTCACTCTTAAAACAGCCCCGTGAGGGGCAGCCTGCGGTTGTACTTACTTCCCAGATGAGTCCAAGGTCACACAGCCAGGCAGTGATAGCTCCAAGATTTGGGGATTTTCCAGAGATCTTTCTATTATTGATTTCTTGTTTAGTTCCATTGTGGTCAGAACATTCTCTGAAGGATTTTCATCCTTCGAAATTTATTGAGACTTGTTTTATGGCTCAGCAGATGGTCTATCCTGGTAAGTGTCCTACGTGCACTTGCACAGAACTTGCTGTTGGTGGGTGCAGTGTGCCATAAATGGCAATTAGGGCCAGTAGGTTGATAGTGTTATTCAAGGCTTCTGTATCGATACTGATTTTCTGTCTGCTTGTTCTATCAATTATTGAGAGGAGGGTAAAGCTCTACCTGTAATTGTGGAAAAATCATATCTATTTCTCTTTTCAGTTCTAAGGGTTTTTGCTTCATGAATTTTGAAGCTCTGTAATTAGAGGCATAAATGTTTAGGATTGTTATGTTGTCTTGATGAATTGATCCCTTTGTCATTATCTAATGCCTCTCTATTCCTGGTAACGTGCCTGTTCTGCAGTTACCTTATTTGATATTAATATAGCCACTCCAGCTTTCTTTATTTTTTTTTTAAGATTGATTTATTTGAGAGAGTGTATGTGTTAGCCGGGTAAGGGGCAGAAAGAGAATCTCAAGCAGACCCTGCACAGAGGACTGAGCCCCCCAGGCGCCCCTAGCCACCCCAGCTTTCTTATGCTTAATATTAGTATAGCATATCTTTTTCTATTCCTTTGCTTCTGACCTACCTGGATCATTATATCTAAAGCAAGTTTCTTATAGGCATCACATACTTAGGCCTTGGAGCATGGGCTGGCAAATTTTTTCCATACTGGGCCAGATGGTAAATACGTTAGGCTTTGCTGGCCATCCAGTCACTGTCACAACTACTCAGCTCTGCTTGTATTGTGAAAGCAGCCATAGATGATGCATACATGAATGAGTGTGGCTATGTTCCAATAAAACTTTATTTATGGACACTGACACTAAAATTTGCATTTTATATGTCATTTGTCATGAAGTATTGCTCTTCTTTGAATTTCTTTTTAAACGTTTAAAAATGTGAAAACCATTCTTAGCCTGTGGGCTGTGCAAAAAGAGATAGCAAGACAGATTTGGCCCATGGGCCATCGTTTGCCAACCCCTGGTTGAGACCATTTACCTTTAACACAATTACTGTTATGGTTGGGTTTAAATCTGTCAACTTACTATTTGCTTTTAATCTGTCCCATCTCTTTTGGTTCCCTTTTCCCTCTTCTACCTTCTTTTGGATTTATTGAGATTTTTATGATTCTGCTTCATTAAGCATACTTCTTTTAAAATTTTTCTTAATAGTTGCTTGCTCTGGGTTTACAATATGCAACTTTAGTTGATTACAAAATACTTACAGCAATATACTTCTGTCCCTCCCTCCCATCCATCGAGCTACTCTTATCATATGTATTACTTCTATCTTATGAACCCCACAACACATTAGGTTTATATGTGTGTGTGTGTTTGCTTAAACAATAAATGTCCTTTTTCTTTAAAGATTTTATTTATTTATTCATGACAGATACAGAGAGAGAGAGGCAGAGACATAAGTATAGGGAGAAGCAGGCTCCCTGTGGGAAGCCTGTTACAGGACTCCATCCCAGGACCCTGGGATCACAACCTGCGCCGTAGGTGCCCCAACAATAAATGTCCTTTAAAGACATTTTTTTGGAGTGCCTGACTGGCTTAATCAGTGGAGCATGCAACTCTTGATTTGTTGAGTTTAAGCCCCACATTGGGTATAGAGATTACTTAAAAATAAAATCTTTAGGGTTGCCTGGATGGCTCAGTTGGTTAAGTGTCTGCCTTCAGCTCAGATCATGATCTGTTGGGTGCTGGGATTAAGTCCTGCATTAGGCTCCCTGCTCAGTGGTGAGTCTGCTTCTCCCTCTGCCCCTTACTCTGCTCATTCTCTCTTGCTTGCTTCCTCTCTCTCTCTCTCTCTCTCTCAAAATAAAAAAAGAGAAATCTTAAAATAAATAAAATCTTTTTTTTAAAAAGTAAAACTATCTTTAAAATGAGGAATGTGTCTTTTATATATACCCACACATCTACTATTTCTGTGCTTTGTGTACATCCAAATTTCCATTTAGTATTATTTTCCTTTTACCTGAAGAACTTCCTATAACATTTCTTTTATTTTAAAAAAAATATTTTATTTTTAAGTAATCTCTACACCCAACATGGGGCTCGAACCCACAATCCAAGATCAAGAGTTGCACGCCCCTCCAACTGAGCCAGCCAGGCACCACTCCCCATAACATTTCTTGAAGTGTAGGTCTGTTAGCAATTAATTCTTTCACCTTTTGTTTGTATGAAAATTTTTAGTGTGTTTTCTTGGAAGGATCTTTTTGATGGATATAGAATAGTAGATTGACAGGTTGTTTTTCTTTTTCAGCAGCCTATTGCATTATCTCCTGTTACACTTTCTGACAAGAAGTCTGTTGTCACTCTTTTTTTTGTTTGTTTGTTTAAGGATTTCACTTATTTATTCATGAGAGACACACACAGAGAGGCAGACACAGGCAAGGGGAGAAGCAGGCTCCGTGTGGGGAGCCTGATACGGGATTCGATCCCAGGACCCCGGGATCACGTCCCGAGCCAAAGGCAGATGCTCAACCACTGAGCCACCCAGGCACCCCTGATGTCACTCTTATTTTGATTTGTTATGCATGTTTTCCCTCTTTTGGCTGCCTTTCCCCCCCAAGATTGATTGATTAGAGAGAGAGAGAGAGAGAGAGAGAGCATGCACAAGCAGTGGGCACACACATGAGGGAAGGGCAGAGGTGGAAGAGAATCTTAAGCAGACTCTGCACAGAGCACAGAACCTAATGCGGGGCTCAATCTCACAACCCTGAGATCAGACCTGAGCTGAAACCAAGAGTTAGACAGTTAACTGTGTCACCCAGTACCCTGTTTCTTGCACCTTTGTATATCTCGCAATTTTTTACTGGATGGCAGACACTGAATTTTACATCATTTACATTGTTGAATGTGTTACTTTAAAGAGTCTTAGACTTTCTCTAACAGGCAGTTAAAATTCTTGTGGGTAATTTTGATCCTTTTCAGACTTGTTTTTCAGCTCACTGGGGCCAGGTCTAGCATAATCTTTATTCTAGGGCTGACTTAACTCTATTTGTAATGGGTTGTCTTTGGGGGTCTTTACTGAATATCTCATGTATTCAGAGTAGTGAGATCTCACTACTGGAAGGAGCTCAAAAGATTCCCAGCGCTGTATGAACCCTAAAAATTGTTGTCTTTGAAAGCAGTTCTTCTCTGGCCTCTTGGAGTTTGACCCTATGCATGCACGGATCAATATTCAGCCAAAGATTTGAGGGGGCTCTGTGCAGATTTCTGGAACCCTCTTTTTCTGTGCCACTCCCTCTTCTTGGTTTCTCTGTCCCACAAATTCTAGCCACCTTGGCCTCTCTGATCTCCACCTCTGCAACTCAGTGTGATTGCCAGACTGGGCTTCCCTTCCTGGCATTGCAGTCTATAAATTAAATTCAGCTAGGCAGCCTGGGCAATGATAAGTCTCACTTCATTGCTTTTTTTTCCTCAGGGATTACAGTCCTGTGATGCCTATTGTCCTGTGTCTTTAAATAGTTTTCTCTATTCTGTTCAGTTTTCTAGTTGTTCACAGTGGGACAGTATGTTCAGGATATATTATTCTCTTATATCTGGAAGTGGAAGTCTCTGGAAGCAGTATTAAACCCAGAGAGTCTGGCTCCAAAATCTGTGCTTCCAGCCTTCCCACAAGTCAGCAGTCACTGAGCCTTCCAAATGCTGAGATCGTTGAGATGGGCACCACCAGCAGGGTGCATGGCCACAGTGGGAAGGTGGCAGGCATGGCTCCAGACTGTGGCTCAGTCTTTCTACCCCTCAGGTGGGCCTTCACCTTGATCATCATCTCCTCCTACACGGCCAACCTGGCTGCCTTCCTCACCGTGCAGCGCATGGAGGTGCCCGTGGAGTCAGCCGACGACCTGGCAGACCAGACCAACATTGAGTATGGCACCATCCATGCTGGCTCCACCATGACCTTCTTTCAGGTGGGGCCTTTGAAGTTGCCTGGGCTTGGTATCCCTACCATGTGTAGATGCCCAGGGTGGGGGCTGGACAGGGCCTCCTGGGTCATGACAGTCAGGGAGGCTGCGGAGCAGAAGACACTCTTATGGTGTCACAGGGAGTGTTACTGTCTGGCTGGAGGAACTAGACTCTCACCCAGGGAATAGAAAGGAGATGTGGGATCTAATGTTATATCAGTGCTAGATGGGCCAAATGGGGTTAGGGAAGCTGCTAGAAGTGTTAGACTTAGGAAAATGGGCCAGCCGAGAGGAGGGCAAGGCCCTTTAGGGTGAAAGGAGCTTGTCACTGTGTATAATGGGGTGGTGGGAAGGAATCACAAGGAAAACAAGCCTGGCAAGGAGGTTTGCGTGACTGTAGAGGTCCTGAATGCTAGGATAGGGCTGAGATTGGAACCTGTAAGTGGGGAGATAGGAATGGTAACCAAACAGGGGTGATCCATTTAGAGCTGGAGGTTCCCTCCAGGGCAGGTGGGGAGTAGACTAATGATTTAAGGGAGGCTGGAGCTGGGAGGGGCCACTGGTCAAAGCACGGAGAGGAGGGGTGAACTCCCAGATGTCCTAGGTGGGTCACAGGACCAGTTCACAGATGGGAGCCCAGAGAAGTAGGTTTGGGAGATTGCTGAGCCCTGGGAACTAGCCTGTGGGGTACATAGGAAGAACAGTGTCTGGACCTCAGAGCAAAGGAGGGCACATGTCGCAAGTAGTGGCGGGGTGGGGCATTCCCCAGAAGGTTCCTGCAGGATCTGAAGGAAGTAAACTGTCCTATTTGGCACAGACACAGGTCTCCCCAACCCAGGTGGGTCCTGGTAAATTTGGGGTTGAGCTTCTGCACATAAGGCCTGGGAATGATGGGAAGACAGGGTTGGGTGTCAGGCCAAGCCAGGCCCAGGGGTGGAAGAGAGAAGACAGGCTGGAGAACAGACAGTGGTCCCTTCTTCCAAAGCCTCCAGTCCTCAGGGATCTCGCTGGGCTGGTGGGAGTGTGGATGACTTGGACCTGGCCTCGAGTGGTCTGTCTTGTTCTTCTCTTCTGACTTTGGCTCTTTAGTCTTCCTCTGGTCTCCTTGCTTGCTCTCTGGTTGAGAGAAACTTCCTATAGGGCAGGGGACAGGGCTCAGGGGAAAGATGCTTGCCGCATGCCTGACTTCCCCTTTTGCCACCCCCCTATCCCCAGAATTCGCGGTACCAGACATACCAGCGTATGTGGAACTACATGCAGTCAAAGCAGCCCAGCGTGTTTGTCAAGAGCACAGAAGAAGGCATCGCCCGTGTTCTCAACTCCCGCTACGCTTTCCTGCTTGAGTCCACCATGAACGAGTACCACCGGCGTCTCAACTGCAACCTCACCCAGATCGGGGGCCTCCTCGACACCAAGGGCTACGGCATCGGCATGCCACTGGGTACGGAGTGGTGGGCCTGGGAAATGCCGAGGGAGCCCTGGGCATCTGAAACAGGGCCATGTGAGCTGGGGACTGGGCCAGGCGCCCCCTGTCATGTGCGGCCTCCTGGCTGCAAGGCCTTGGGCATGTGTCACCATCCTGAACCAACACACTAGGCCTGCAAAAACGGGCCTGGCAACAGTCAGTTCCAACCCTGCATGGCCATTGGGGGAACCCAGTGAGACTGCGTACAACCCAGTACTTATGAGCCATGACACTTGCCACCTTCCCCTTTGGCCCAAGGACCCTCTTGAGGGTGAAGACCTGGTTTTATGTACTTCATGTTCTCTGCATGGAACCCACAGCTGGGCTCAACACAGGTGCTCAGAATAGGGATGATGGATGGGAGGGAGGGAGAAAGGGAGGTATGAGGGATAGGTGGGTGGATCTGCCAGGGGGACTTAGACTTGCTTTTCCAGGACCCAGAGCTGAAAACCCACCAACTTTATCACTACATCTTGACATCTTGGTTTTGAAATCCATCTCACTACTTCTCACTGCTGTGTTAGTTTTCTATTGCTGTGTGACAAATTACCCTAAATATTAGCAGCTTTGTGTTTTGTCTCAGTGCTGTGCCGGGGAAGCCGTGTAGCCTGGTGCTTTGGGGGCCAGGCTCTGGAGTCACACTGACCTGGATTCAAATTCCAGCTCCTTCTGTGACTCTGTGCCTGACCTTAGGCAAGAATGTCACCTGCCTCATCCAGAAAATGGGGGGGAGGGGAGCAGTAACACTTAGTAATACCAGGATCATGAGGGACTTGAATTAACATCTGTAAACCAAGGGTCTGGCGCATAGTAGGTGCCTGATAAATACGAAACACTCTACTCGCCCATGTCCCTAGTTCCTAGCCCCTGGTAGATGCTTAAGAAGTGTCCTAGTGAATGAAGAAATGAGTCCAGGATAGGACACATGTAGGGTATTCGGGACCTAAGGATGGTTTAAGACAAGGATCCGAGGGTAGGGAGGAGAGGTTGCCTGGGGTTGAGGCCACGCAGAGGAGAGATGTGGCCGGAGATTCATTCACTTGGCAGATTGTCTGATGCCCTATTGTGTGCCAGGCACTGCACTGCATGCTAGAATGCCTCAGCAGGGAGCTGCCAAGCCTTCAGCCTCCTGCCCTTGACTAGGGGCACTGACAGCAAGCAGACAATAAACACGTGGCTTTATATCGTGACACCGGGGGGTCACAGCTGCTCTGAAGTAAATTAAGGGGAAGAGACTGACAGGGAGTGGGGTGCTTGGTGCCATTTTAAGTGAGGCTGATCAGAGGAGACCCTTTGAGGTACCATGTGAGTAGAGCCCCAAGTGATGTGGGGAAAGGAACCTTCCAGGCAGAAGTCCTATGGTAGGATTGTGTCTGGAGGAACAGCCAGGAGGCTGGTGTGGCTGGAGCTGAGAGCCCCAGGTGGCCGGGGTCAGTGAACGCAGGCCCTTTAGTCTGAGGGAAGGCCTTGGTTCTCTCTGCATTGGAAAACCATTGGAGAATTGTGAGCATGAGAGAGGCGAGATCTATGGCTGTGTTTCTGAAGTTGTCCCTCTGGTTGCCATAAAGAAGAGCCTGGGTGGGGGGTGAGGAGAGCTGCAGGGAGGGGGCCGTGACAAATGTGACATGAGGTATAGTGGGGGCTTGGCTCAGGCTGGTCACAGGAGAGTGGCAAGCAGTGGTCAGACCTGAAGGTGGACAGAGAAGCCCCAGGGGATGTGGTGGAGGCAGAAGGAAGTGTCGTGGTGAGGGAGCAGTTGTGGTTTGGGTGGGCAGGGCTCCAGGGCCCCAGCGGCCAGTCCACTCCCTTGTATGTCTGGTCCAGGCTCCCCATTCCGGGATGAGATCACCTTGGCCATCCTGCAGCTTCAGGAGAACAACCGGCTGGAGATCCTGAAGCGCAAGTGGTGGGAGGGGGGCCGGTGCCCCAAGGAGGAGGACCATCGAGCTAAAGGTCAGCTACCCCACACAACGTGCCATTCCCAAAGCCCCCCGAGGTCCCTGTGCCCACACAGCCCCAACCCCCTGGCTTTCCCCCTCGACCCCCAGGTTTGGGCATGGAGAACATTGGTGGCATTTTTGTTGTGCTCATCTGTGGCCTCATCATTGCTGTCTTCGTGGCGGTCATGGAATTCATATGGTCCACGCGGAGGTCGGCAGAATCCGAAGAGGTGAGGAGGTTGGCGAAGGGTGTGGGGGAGAAGTGGGGTGCCAGGGCGGAGGGGCATGGAGGTTGTGACCTGCACAGCCTTCCTAGAGGAATAGCAGAGGCAGTGAGGGGCAGGGAGGGGACCTGAGAGACCCCTGGGGTAGAGGGGGTCCAAGAAGAGGCAGGTGCAAACAGAAGGGAGAGGAGAGCGAGTGTGAGGAAGGCCAGAGGAGGGAAGCAGGCATGGACAGAGATGAGGATGAAGGGGAAAGGAGGGGAGAAGGATGTGGGGAGGCAGGGGGTGAAGCAAGAGGAATGAGAGGTGGTGAGCAGGCAACGAGTGGGGCTGGTCTCTGCTCCATGGGGCCTCGCTGCTGCCCAGTGGCACTCCTCCATCTCCGGACCCACACGTGCCCCTGCACTCCTGCACGTCCCACCCCCCTCTCTCCTCCAGCTCCGGGCCCATCCCCCTCCTCACCTTGACCCATGACCTTGCTTCCACGTCTCTGAGGAAAGCATAGGAGTCAGAGGAGAGCATGCAGACCTCTCCACATCTAGGCACCTGCCTGCTTTCTCCACCCACCCAGTCAGTTACTCCAAGGGAACATGCATACTCCCAGCTAAGGCGCCCTTCCCTGTGCCCCCATCTCCTCTCTTCCCTCCCCAAGGACATCCTTCCATGGTTTTCCATCCTTCCATGGTTTTCCCCCCATCCCCGAATCATCCGTTTCCTCCCCTCTATTGGATCAAGGCCGTCAGCATACAAACCTGCTGTCATCTTCTCCATCTTCTAGAAATTTCCCTGACCCCGCTTCCTCTCCCAGACACCACTCCACTTCTCCCCTAACCTTACACACTTGAAAGTGTTTCTCCCTGCTGCTTCAGGTCCTCACCTACATTCACTCTTGAGCACACTCCCATCCAGCTGTTGTCCTCACCTCTGCACTGAAGCCACTCGTCACCCGTGACCCACATCCAGAATCCACTGCAGGAATGTCAGGCCTCATCACATGTAAGCTAGTGATAGGCTTCAGCACAGCTGATTGCTTTCTTCAAAACCCTCTGTTCCATGCTCATGCCTCACTTTGCTCCTTCTTCTGTGGCCAGTCCTTTGTTAAGAGGCTCTAGGGCTCCTTCTTGGACTCCTCTGGCTTTCTCCACCCCTTTGGCGATCCCATCCAGCCAAACGGTTTGTAAGACCACTGCTATGCTGACAACCTGTATTAGTTATTTATTACTATATAACACCCTAAGATTTAGCAGCTTAAAGCAGCACACTTATGTCAGCTTACAGTTCCCGTGGGTCATAAATCTGGGAGCACCTTAGCTGGGTGGCCCTGGCAGCCAGGGTCTCTAGTGAGGTCCCGGTCATGCTGTTGGCTGAAAGACTGCCTGGAGTCAGAGGGTCCACTTCCAAGGTGGCATGCTGTCTCCAAATGTACTTGTAGGATTTTGATTTCTAGAGGTGACTAAGTGATGACACGGAGAGGCCAATGCCACTGAGAGAAGATATTTTATTACTTACATTTCCCAGGAGGGGTCATGCCACACCACACAGGGCCACAGGGGAAGCATCAGGATTGTCAGGAGCTGGAGCTGGGGAAAAGCCTAGGCCTCAGACTTCACTGGGGTTTCTGCATGAAGGCAAGGCAGGCAGGGAGAGCAGCTTAGAACTGGCTCGTGTGGGTAATGTCAGTGGGCTCTAGTTGTGTGTATCTGGGCCTGGGTGATTTAGAGCAGCTAGGGTGTGGGAGTTACATCAAGTGGCGGGGTGGAGAGGTATTGGGATTGGTTGATTTGCATGAAAGGTGGGCTCCCAGCCCTCTGCTATCCCTAAGAGTTGTCTAGCTCTGGGAGGACCAGTCTCTACCTGGCCAGCAAGGTTTTTAAGATGTCAGAACATCCTAGGATAGAATAAAGAACATGATGAATACACACTCCAATGGCAGTTGACAGGAGGCCTCGGGACCTCTCCAGAGGGCTGCTTGGGTGTCCTCACACCGTGGCAGCTGACTTTTCCCGGAGCGAGTGATCCAAGGGTGAACCCAGCAGAAGCCAAAATGTCAGCTGACTAGTTAGCTGACTAGCCATATTCTGTTGGTCACACAGCAGCCCAGATACAAAGACAGAGGGGACTACACTGGAGGGGGGGGCACTGGAAGGCAGGACCCTGGAGTTGCCTGCCATAACCCCCCAGTGTGCATCCCTCACAGGGACTTCTCCCTGGACCTAGGGTTTGTAAACTCAGCCCCGTACTCGACATCTGCCCATGGATGTCTGACAGGTAGCCCACGGAACATCACGTGGCCAGTGCAGAGCTCCTGCCCACGCAGCAGACAGCACAGTCATTCGTTTGCTCAGGCCAAGATGGGATTACCCTTCACTCTCCCCTCTCTCTCAGTCCTCCCCCAGATCTCTCAGCCAGTCCTGTTGGCTCCACCTTCGAAAAATACCCAGGATCCAGCCCCTGCTCAGCTCCTCGGCCACTGCCACTCAGCTTGCCCTTGGCCTCCCTAGTCTCTTCTTAACACGGCACCAGAGAGCCTGTGAAAGTATAGTAGTCCTCTCCTTAAAACTCTCCAGTGCCTCCCACCTGACTGGGAACCAAACCCTTACAACAGCCTAGGGACTGCATTCCTCCTCTTCTCTCCATCCCCCCGCATCTCCCATTCCCCCTGTATCTCCCTTCGGTTCCAGCCACCCTGCCCTGCTTATAGGTCCCCCTCTCCCCCCACACCTTTGACCTGCTACGGCATCCGCCTGCTTTCCTCCCAGGCTCCGGTCTTTTTTTTTTTTTTTTATGATTTTATTTATTCATTAGAGACATAGGGAGAACCAGGCTCCCTGCGGGGAGCCCAATGCAGGACTTGATCCCACGACCCCCGGGATCACGACCTGAGCCAAAGGCAGGTGTTCAATCACTGAGACATCCAGGTGCCCCTCAGCATCCAGTCTTACTGAAGATCCTCCTCGCAATGAGTGTTCCCTGACCTCCCTTCTGCAGATGCAGCATCACTCCCTGCACCTCTCTTCCCGGTTTTATTTTTCTCCAAACCACTCATCACCAGCTAACAGGCTACCTACATTTACAGTTTTGTTTTTTGTTTTTGTTTTTGTCTCTGCACGCTGGAACCCAACCTCCATGAGGGCAGGGACTTGTGTCTGTTTGGTTCTCTGCATACAGCAGGCGCTCAGGAAATGTATTGCAGGAATGGTAGCATGAATGAGAGGTAAAAGATGGAAAAGAAGCAGGAGGTGGTCAGAGACTTAAGAGTGATAAGAAAGGGAGAGAGAGGAGCCTAGACAGAAGGTGAGGGCTACTTGGGGAGAAACCCTGGGAACGGAAGGGGAGAGAGAAGCGGAGAGACCGAGGAATGGAGAGGTGAGACGGGGGCGGGGAACAGGGGATGAGAGGGGAAAGGAGAGGAGGAGGGGAGACGCAGAAGCCAGGCGAGGGGCGGCGGCGCCCCGGCCGGTGACCACCGCGCCCCGCCCCGCGCCGCCCACAGGTGTCGGTGTGCCAGGAGATGCTGCAGGAGCTGCGGCACGCGGTGTCTTGCCGCAAGACGTCGCGGTCCCGCCGGCGCCGGCGCCCGGGCGGCCCGAGCCGGGCCCTGCTGTCGCTGCGCGCGGTCCGCGAGATGCGCCTCAGCAACGGCAAGCTCTACTCGGCCGGCGCGGGCGGGGAGGCGGGCGGCGCGCACGGAGGGCCCCAGCGCCTCCTGGACGACCCGGGGCCGCCCGGCGGGGCACGGCCCGCCGCCCCCACGCCCTGCACCCACGTGCGCGTCTGCCAGGAGTGTCGGCGCATCCAGGCGCTGCGGGCGTCCGGGGCCGGCGCGCCCCCGCGTGGCCTTGGCGCCCCCGCCGAAGCCACCAGCCCGCCCCGGCCGCGGCCCGGCCCCGCCGGCCCCCGCGAGCTGGCGGAGCACGAGTGACTGCGGGCGGAGCCGGGCTGGCGGCCGGACTGATCGCAGGGACGGGGCCCGCCCCAGGCCCGGGCTGCCCCCCCCCCCGCCACCGCTTCCCCAGTGGGGCAAGGGACGGGACTTTGCGCCCCGGTGCGCGGGACGCCGCGATTTTGCCTTCGGCTCACGGTGAAGTCCGAGGCCCGGCTCCGGAGCCTGCCTGCGCCCCCTAGTGGACTCGCCAGAGGGTGCCGCGGACCCTGCCCTCCGCCCCCGACTGCGGACAGGAGCGCAGGAACCAAGGACTTCAGGGGCCGGGGACTGCGGGGCCCCTCCAGAAGCGGAAAGCAGTCCGCGAGGAGAGCCCCATCCTGGAACTGCTCAGGCTCCCCAAGACTTGACACAGCCCTCCCCACTTCTGGAGGAGGGGAGGGCCTCTGGGCGGATGGGTGTCCCCTGGCGCCCCTAAACTCTTCTCTTTCTCTCTTTTTTTTGGGGAGAAACCTCGGAATTTCTATGAGACCCCCCCCAGGGAGGAGGTCAGTTGGGCCCCCATCCCTCCCGCTGCCACACCCCAGTCCCTGTTGGAATAAAAAAAAGAACAAAACCCCAAAACTGGGGATACCTGGGTCTCATTTCCTGGGGATGTGAGGGCATTAAGGCTTGGGCTCCCCACGGAGTCTGCTGAGAACCACACACTGGATGGTCACTCTTGGACTCTCTCCACCCTTGGGCCCTGCCCTCAGGCAGCAGGTCAGCCCAGGTCCTGGCAGCTGGCCCCTCTCCACTGACCTTCTCTCAGGACAGAAGGAGGCTGCAACTGAGACCCTGAGACAGATGGAGAAAAATGCAGGAATCTGGAGAGGCGGAGACACCAGGGAACAGAGACACAGAAAGATAGAAACCAGATGGGGTTGGGGGCGGGGAGGGCGAGGGAACTGCTTAGTGTGGTGGTGCCTGGAGTGGCCACACAGTGCCAAGTGTGTGCTTGGGCCAGGGTGATGTGGTGACTTTTTCATCGTGGGCGTGTGTGTGTGTGTGTGTGTGTGTACACCCAGGAGGCCATCTTCAACTGTCTGTGACTGTGGCCCTGTGTTTCTGTGGAAAGTGTGCCTCCCCAGCCCCCAAGAGAGGAAGTGAGAAATCCCAGTGGAGAGGGGGTGGCTGAAGGGCTGGTGGAGCGGGGAGAGGGGTGGGTCTGCTTTCCGTCCCCGCCTTCCCCCGCCCCGCTGGAGGTTTCCACTGGAAACTGCAGCTGAGAAAGGACGCGTGAAGGTCACACAGCAAGAGCCATAACGAGGCCGAGTAGAAGGGGGAGAGATGGAGAGGTGGGAAGAGAGGAAGAGAGATAGGGCAGTGGTGGCGGGGAGAGAAAGAGAGAAACAAGGAGGGGGCAGAGAGGGAGGGAGAGAGAGAGGGAGCCAAGAGGGGGGAGAAACAGAGGGAGACCCACCGTGATTAGGAGAGATAGAATGGAGATGGGGACAGGGTACTACCGAGGCAGACGGGGAGACAGATGAAGCAGGGAAGTTATGAGACCCACTCCCCCCACCCCCCGGGAACTGGGGCTGAGAGAAGCAGAGATGGAGGTGGGACTAGAGAGGGAGGCTAGAGATGAGAAGCCAAGGAAAACTAGATGGAGAGGGGAGGGGGCCGCAGCGGTGAGGAAAGCCAGAGGCTGGGCTCTCCCCGGCAGGCTGCCCGAGCCCGGGAGCTGTCCGTTCAGCACCGGCCAGGCGGGGACTGGCGCCTGGGCCCGCCTGCCTTGGAGGTGCGTGGGCGGGCCCCTTCCTGGAGACCCCGCCCGACACACAGCACCCCCAGTCTCCACCCAGCCCCTCCTGTGTCTCCGGCCCTTGCTGTGTGTGTGCATCCCCCTCGGGGACAGGTGTGGGGGTGGGCTCGAGTCAGGGTCTCTTGTCCCCACATCTATTGTACAGACTTTAATCAATGTCTCTGCCCTTGGGCCAGACTCTGGGTCTGTTGAGGTGACTAGAATATGATTGCAATGATTGCAGGCATTTCCGGTCTCTCCAGCTCTCTGTCCCCATACCATGCTGCTGATCCGTGGGGTCTTCTCCCCATTTCCCAGTCTCCCCACCCCTCCCCCTTTCTGCTCCAAGTATCCCCCGGTCTTGATCTCCGAGACTCCCATTTGCCAAATGTGTCTCTGCCAGGCTCTCTATGTCCCTGTGGTTCTCTGTCACCTTCACTGAGTAATTCTGTTGCTCTGTTTCCCTCCGTCTGTTTTCTCATCTGTCTTTGCCCATCTCTCTGTCTGTATCTGCCCTACTTGGTTCTGAACTGTGTCCATTTCTCCTCTTAAGTCTCTCCTTATGTCTCGCTCACTGAGCTCCCTTGTCCCTGTCCATCCCTGTGACCTTCCTAAGTCTTCTCTCCTCCCCCCCCCCCCAACTTCCGCAGAGCCTCGCGCTGGGAGCACGGTGCACAGTCATCAGTCTCACCAGGCTCGTGTCTGAGGAGGGAGTGCATAAAGGGGGACATGAGCCTGTATCTGGGGTATCGTGTGGGGGGCCGAGGCTTCCCCCAGCCTAATGGGAGAACAGAGAGAGTGAGAGAGAGAGCCTAGAATCTCCTGGGATCCAAACACCTTGAGGCATGTCTGTCCTCTGAACCACCTTGCCTGTGGTCCAGGCCCATCCCTGCCAGAAACAGACAAGGGGGACAGAGATGATATGTTGACAGATCCTCCCCGCACCACACACACACCCAGGAAGGGGGCAGAATTGCAGAGGGGACCTGGGGGCCAACCACCTGGGCTAGAAGATATGGCTCCCCCCCCTTCCTCAGTCTCCATGGAGACAGGCCAGGTCTGCAGGCCCAGCCTCCTTTGCTGCATATTCGGCCTCCCTATTACCATGGCAACAAGGGACAGCTGGGAGGGATAGGGATGGGTCAGAGTACAGGATTGGGCTGAGGCTCTGGGTGCTGGGGAAAGACAAGGAAGCTGGCTCCTGCCCCCTTTACTCTCAGGCCCTGTCTCCTTGTCCATGTTTGTCTCTCTTCCGCTTTGAATCTCTGTTTCTCTCTTATCTTTTTGTATGTCTCACTCTGGCTTTTAGCCTTTCACATATTTCCCTGATCAGGCCCTTAACCTTCACTACCCAGACCCTATCCACACCAGGCTCACTCTGTGCCCCTTGCCTGTGTCCCCCACGCCTCCACTCCCACAGGTGGGGAGAATACCCACATCCTGAGAAAGCTACAAGGACGGGCTTTCCCTTGCTCTCTGCCCCCTTCCACAATCGCCAAGGAAAGTCTGAGCTGTTCCTCAGAGAGCAAAGTGTGGGGGTGAGAGACTGACACCTCAGGCCTCAATGGGTGCCTGATCGGGTATTGTGTGTATGTGGTGGGCCTGGGGTGTGTATGCTAGCTAAGTGCGTGTGTGTGCGCGCACACACCGAGATGGGATGTGTGTGGCATCTGGGTGGGGGCATTGGGGCGTGTTTGCAGGTGCAGCAGAGGTGTATGTGATAGCACTGCAATACGTGATGTGTGTAGTGTGGGAAGTGTGTGGGATGGCGTCATGTGCTCTGTTTCTGTGAATTATTGTTCTGTGTGTGAGTCTGTGTGCACCTTTTTGTCTGTCATTCACAATTAGCCATGCTTTGGCAGTTACGCCCTGTGGTCTTCTGCTCCCTGGGGAGGAGTGTGTGTGTGTGGTTATATGTGTGCCTTTGTGTGACTCTGCAGCAACATCCACAAAGGCTCATGGGGTATGTGAGGCAGTGTGTGGCCTGTGCGTGTGTGATGCTGCTGAGTGTGGGGATGTGTTGGTCTTTGGGTTTATGGGTCAATTGGTTGTGGGTCTCTATGTGAAATGGGACATGGCAGGGTATGGTGGAGTGTACAATGTGCATGTCTGTGATGTAGTGTTCGGAGGGTGTGTGTCAATCCACACGGCAGCTTATGACTGTGATTGTGATTCTGTTGTGGTGTGATGGGAGATGCATTTTATTTCCATGCTGGTGAATCTCTGGGATTGTGTGATGGGGTTGTGTGGTATGTGTGTGAGGGTCCAAGCAGGTGTGTTCTGGAATGTGACGGTGAAACTGTGGTGATGTGTGATGAGGTGGTAGATGTGTGTGTCCTCCCTATCTGGGCTCTGTGGGTGATGGTTATGTGTGAGTGTGAGGTTTGGTGGGGTCCTCTGGCTGGGATGTATCCTCTGTGTACCTGTACAGTTGTGTCTCCCTGGATAACTCTGCCATTATGTGTGTGTGTGGGGGGGGGAGGTGGGGCACACTAGTGAGCGGGCCTCCTTTCCCCTCTGCAGCACCCCTCCTTATTGGGGGGTCTTCCTTGCCTCTGAGGGCCCCTCCAACTCCTGAACAGCACCCCTACAAGGTCTCCAGCCACCCCCTCCACCTCACTGCGGAAGGAGGTGCTCTGGGCCACCCCCCCCCCCGCCCTCTTGTGGCGGTTTACGGAGGGGGCTCGCCTCCCACCCGGTGTCCACCTCCCGCCGCGCAGCCCCTCTCCCTGTGGCAACACCCCCACCATAAGGGGATTTTCGGGGCGCTCTCCGTCCGAGCGCCCCTTCCTCGGAAGCGCCACCCCCATGGCGGGGCTCTCGGGGCTCCTCACTGCGGGGTCTCCGGGATCCCCCGCTGCTGCAGCGCTCCCCCTCCTCGGCCGAGCCGCCACTTTGCGGAGGCTGGGGGCGGGGAGGACAGCTGCAGTGCCGGGGGCGGGGCCGCGGGCCATCCGTCAGGGCGGCGGCGCTCCTGATTGGCCGGCGCCGGCCCCCCCGCGGGCGCGGGCATATGAGGAGGCGGAGGCGGCGGCCGCCGCAGACTCTGTGCGGGAGGGCTGCCGGCTGCACGGAGCGCGGACCGGGGCGCGGGCGCTGCAGAGGCCCCAGCCGAGCCCGCGCCTGAGCCTGCGCCCTGCGCCCTGCGCCCTGCGCCCTGAGCCCTCGGCCCCGGCCCCCGCCCCGCCCGCCCGCCCCTCTCCCCCGGAGCCGCCGAGATGGGGGTAGGTGCTCGGGCCGGCCGGGCCGTGCGTGTGTGCGACACTGGGGGGGTCGGCGACGCTGGGGGGCCCCGGGGGCGGGGGCGGGGGCTCCGGGACCCCGCGCTCCCGGGCCGGGTCTGCGGGTCCCGGCCGGTGCGTCTGCCCTGCCGCTTGGAGCGTGTGCGCGGGGCCGCCTGGGGCCGCGGGGCTGTGGCGTGTGCTGGCGCGTCTTTGTGTGCGGGGCCCGCGGGGCGCCGGCCGGCCCTCGGCCCGTCTGCCTGACCTGGTGCGGTCGCACGCCCCGGGCCGTGTGTGCGTGTGCGCGTGTGCGTGTGGGAGCTCCTGGCTCCGTCAGGTCCTGCCAGCACCGAGTGGCCCAGGTTGTGTCCGACTGTCTGCATTCGTGTCTGGGTGTGTCTGAGAGCCGGGGTTTGTGTCTGGGGGTGTTGACACCCGTCTGCGTCCCCGGCCGGGTGGGGCCAGGTCCAGGCGGTGGGATGAACACCAGATGACCTCTCCCTCTCCTTCCAGGCCTGGATGGGGGGGCTCCGCAGTGCGGCGCGTGGCCTGGGGCTGTGCTGTGTGTCCAGCCCCTAATCTGGGGAAGCTGATACGGGGGCGCTGGGAGGAGCAGGACAGCCGGGGCAGGGAGACTGAGGGCCTGGCTGGGGGCGCCTGTCTGCACATGAGGGGGGTGGGGAGGCCGGGGGGAGTGGATCGTGCATGTCTGGCTATGCCCTTGCCTCTGTGTCCGTGTGTCCTTGTCTGTCTGTGAGTCTCTCCAGCAGATGCCGCCTCCTTCCCTGACTGACCACCTGATCCCCTCTGCAGCCCTGGATTCCTCCCTGCGTGTCTGGGGCGGGGCCATGGGGGGAGAGTGGGAGAAGGAGGCGGGTGGGCTGGGCTGGGTGGGATGAAGACAGAGGGTCCGGATGGGAAAGGCTAATGGAGAGGGAATATGAGGGATGGGGAGAAAGATGGCGGAGGAAGGCTGATGGGCCCAGGGCTGGAGGTGGGGGGTGGGGCTGCAGATCTGTGGTTTGGGGTGGGCGAAGGGGGATGGGGAGAAGAACTGGGTGGGGAGGGGACTGGGAGAGAGAAGGGGGGAGGTGAGAGTCAGTGATGGCTTCCAGGTAAGTGGAATGGAAGGAGGGAGGCGTGGGCCGATTGGAGGAGAGGACTGAGACTGTTCGCCCCAGGAAAGGAAGCGGGGCATTAATTAAAGAAGACGGGACGCTTTAGACGTGGGTGGCAGAGAAACAGAACCCGATAGAAGGAGTGAAAGAAACAGGCAGAGACAGAGATGCTGAGAAAGAGACGTAGACGTAGACACAAAGAGAGACATGGTCAGAGAGACACACAGAGACATGGCCATGTGAGACAAAGACGTGGAGAGACATACAGAGACAACGAGAGAAACTGAGTCTGAGATTAGGAGACCCAAGGACAGACATTTGCTATCCAGAGACGACCAAAGTCAGCTTGAAGGATGGGAGGAGGAGGCAGAGAGCAAAAGGGGAGGTGGAGAGAGAGAGAGAGAGAGAGAGATGCTCAGAGAGGAAGGCCCCAGACACTCTAAGCGGGGGAGGGAGAGGCTGGCCAAGGTGCAGAAGCTGCGTGAGCTGGCGGGTGTCGGGGGAGGCGGACAGCGGAAAATGGTGAGGAGATGCAGAGACTGGCTGCAGTGAGACAGGCGTGTCCCCCACCCTCAGAGGTCCTCCCACCCCGCAGTGCGCCCATCTGGGCCTCCTGCCTTGACTGGGAAAGCCTCGGCTCCCCCTCCAACAGATGGAAGCCCGCCCCCAAGGGAGTCTGGTCAAAGCAAGGGCAAGCAGGAGCCAAGGCTTGTCTGCCAGGGACTGGGGTGTCCCGGTCCCCTCCTCCCTCAAACCCAGGGGTCTAGAGTCCCCAGCCCCTCCTTCCTCAGACCCAGGGGTCCAGAACCCCAGCCCCTCCTCCCAGACCCAGGGGTCCAGAACCCCAGCCCCTCTTCCCTCAGACCCAGGGTTCAGGCCCTCATCCCCCTCCTCCCTCAGACCCAGGGGTCCAGACCCCCAGCCCCTCCTCCCTCAGATCCAGGAGTCCAGAACCCCAGCCCCTCATCCCTCAGACCCAGGGGTCCAGACCCCCAGCCCCTCCTCCCTCAGACCCAGGAGTCCAGGCCTCCAGCCCTCTCCTCCTTCAGACCCAGGAGTCCAGGCCCTCAGCCCCCTGCTTCAGACTCAGGAATCCAAGGCCCCCAATCCCTCCCCCCTCAGACTAGGGGTCCAGGCCCCCAGCCCTTCCTCACCCCAAGCATCAGCTCCCAGCTTTCCCTAAAGTTTCAAGGATGGGCTGCTGTTTTTCTCCCCTGCTCTTGCCAGCCCCCCCCCCCCCGCCTTCCCCTTCATTTCTCTACCTTGACCCCATGACCTTCTATTTCCACATCTCTCCATCCTTGGGTCCACCCCTGTGGGCAGGTAAGACCCCTCCTGGCACAGGCAGTGAAGTCCTGTCCTCCCTGTCCCCCAGGCCTCCGGGCCTTTGAGTGCCTTTGAGTGAGCCGCAGTGCTGCTGCAGGGCTGGCCCGGGGCCAAGCCTCCCTCCCACCCTCTGAAACCCTCTCAGAGGCTCCGGGGCGCTGGGCTGCAGTAACCCCCAGGCTCAGCCCCTGGGTCTGGGGGCAGACAGCAGGCAGCTCAGCCCTCTGCAAGGTCACGAGAGGATTAGCACTGAGCTGCCTGAGCCTGGGATCCCGGCTTGGCTCTGGGCCCGAGGACCTGTCAGCAGCCCTCTGCCAGCACCTGGCCTGGCTCCACCCCTCCTGCCAGCCTCGGGGGACACCGCCTTCCCCCTTTGCCCAAACCCCCAACTGCAACCCCACTCACCCCCTCACGCCGCATCCAGTTCAAGCTATGCTGGGGCTCTTGCCTCTCGCCCTTCTGTACCCCACACCCCAGCCCGCTCTTAGTCTGTCCTCCAGAGACCTGACCTTGCCCGTCCTCTGTTCAGAGCTGTCTGAAGCTGCCACCAGCCCCTGAGAGAGAGGCCAGGGCCCCCAAATTGTCAGTCAAGGCCCTCAGGATGGGCTGAATAGGCAGCCAGGCCATCATCCCTGTGCGTCGAGGGCTGCCTCCTGGGCTTGTGTCCTAGCTGTGACCAACATGTGCAGTACTCTTTCTCCTCTGTTCTGCCAGGAACCCCTTGGGGGGCTCCCCAGATTAGCGGAGTCCTTTGACAGACAGAGACTGAGACACGTAGAGAAGATGAGGAGAGTCACATAGGCCGGGAGACTCAGAGCTGGAAGGACAGAGATGTCCAGACAGACTCGAGAGGGACAGACAGGCAGAAAGGTCACAGAGCGAGACAACGAGAGATGGACACACAAGGCGGTTGAAATGGGAGAGACGGAGAGGGAGAGACACACCAAGTGTTCCAGACAGGGACCCAGCTCGAAGGGATGGAGAAAGACCCCGAGGCAGAAAATACAGACACTCAGAGACAGTCTGAGATCCCGCAACACATCGACCTGGAGATGGGAACCCAGAGAGAAACTCAGCCAGACGCAGGGAGAGATCATTCTGGAGATGCAGACAGACATTGTATGGGACAGATAGAATTATATAGAGACACGTGCTGGGAGACTTAGAGGCAGAGAGAGAGATGACACAAAGGGACTGAAGGAGAGAGAGACACAGAGATAGGCCCAGAATCAGAGAGAGAGAGAGAGAGAAGCACAGAGAGACCCAGACAGAGACCCTGGAGGACAGAGAGCCAGAGATGACGAACACAATGAGAAGAGATGAGACCCAGGGTCCTGAGAGACAGCCACCCAGAGATGCAGGGCAGAGACAGGGAGGTGTCGGGGAGCCCCAACAGACACACAGAGACTCCCAGAGCCAGCCCCTGCCCAGGGCGCAGATGTGCACAGAAAGCAGGCCGGGGTGGGGGCCCAGAGGGCCGGTGTCCCCCTTGTAACCCCTTCTCGCCCGCAGTCTGGTGGCTCTGACAGCTATCGTGTCGCCACCTCGCAGGACAAGAAAGATGACAAGGGCTCGCCCAAGAAGAGCAAGGGCACCAAAGAGCGCAGGGACCTGGATGACCTCAAGAAGGAGGTGGCTATGGTAAGCCTCGCCCTTTGTGCCCACACATGCTCCCAGAGCGGAGATCCTGGCTGAGGATGGGCCTAATGCTCTCAGGTCCTGCCCCGGCCCCCGAAAGGCCTGGGTTCTCACTTCCTCCCTCCAAACTCTTGTTCCTCAGACAGAGCACAAGATGTCAGTGGAAGAGGTCTGCCGGAAATACAACACGGACTGTGTACAGGTGTGGCTGGGTCTGAGGGAGGAGGGCTTCCGGGAGGAGGGGGCTGGGTGCCTGGACCCCTGGGTCTGAGGGAGGAGGGGCTGGGCGCCTAGACCCCTGGGTCTGAGGGAGGAGGGGCTGGGCGCCTGGACCCCTGGGTCTGAGGGAGGAGGGACTGGGGGCCTGGACCCCAGGGTCTGAGGGAGGAGGGGCTGAGGGCCTGGACCCCCTGGGTCTGAGGGAGGAGGGGGCTGGGGGCAGGACTCTTGAGTCTGAGGGAGGAGGGGCTGAGGACAGGACTCCTGGGGGCCTGGGGTGCTCGTGAAGAGTTTGGGTGCCAGGGAGGCTCAGGGAGGGTTCTGTGTGAGTCCTGTGTCCCCCAGGGTCTGACCCACAGCAAAGCCCAAGAGATCCTGGCCCGGGACGGGCCCAATGCGCTCACACCACCAGCCTACTACCCCAGAATGGGTCAAGTTCTGCCGCCAGCTCTTCGGGGGCTTCTCAATCCTGCTGTGGATTGGAGCCATCCTCTGCTTCCTGGCCTATGGCATCCAGGCGGGCACAGAGGATGATCCCTCGGGTGACAATGTGAGTACCCTCCACTGCTACCCTGAACAAGGGCTTGAACGTTTAGGGGCACACATCCTGCCTCACTTCTCCTGCCTCTTCAGACTTCTCAGAGCCCACTCCAGCTTTGTCTCATGGGACTTTCATAACCACTCAGTGAGAGAACCAGAGAAGGTATAAGGAAACCGAGGCTCAGAAAAGCCAAGTAACATGTGCACTATGTGGGGTGTGTGAGCTGAGTCTGTGTCCCAAGGGTCTGTGATCTTGGTGGTCTTGGGGACAGGCATCATCAGGTGGCCGTGGTGTAAAAGGTGCCCCAAAAATAAGTACACTCATGTAGAGAGGCGGGCACACCCACCTGCTGATCCGTCAGGATCCAATGCCAGGGACACACAGGGGGACACAATCTCAGCGGACCCCATGCCCGTAAATGCAGACCTACATGCTGACTACATAGAGATCCATGCACAAGTGCACGCAAACACACTCAGAGTCAGCACTGTCACATCTGTACGCAGATTCAAACAGAGGTGCCTCATTCAGACACACAAGTGGAGACACACACGTAGACACAAACAGAAACTCAAACACGCACAGAGTTGCAGGCCTAGCCTGGTGACAGACAGAATGACATGAGAACCAAGCACAGACAGTGTTCTCAGAAATTAAAACCTGGGGCACCCAGCGGGCTCAGTAGGAAGAACATTCGACTCTTGAGTTCTGAGTTCAAGCCCCACATTGAGTGGAAAGATTACAATCAATCAATCGATCAATAAAACCTTAAAAAAAAAGAAAAGGCAGTTAAAACGTAAATCGGCAGATAGACAGACATGGAGTCTCAGACCTAAGCTGACCAACAGAGAGAGACAGGGAACCGCATACAGAGACGCAAACACGAGGCGCCTGAGTGGCTCAGAGGTTGAGCATCTGCCTTCGGCTGGAGTCATGATCCCGATCTGGGGAATCAAGTCCCGCATCAGACCCCCAGCATGGAGCCTGCTTCGCCCTCTGCCTATGTCTCTGCCTCTCTCGTTGTCTCTCATGAATAAATAAATAAAATATTTTTTAAAAAAAGATTCAAACACAAACGGCCCCCTAAATTTTAAGCCAGACAGGCCGACAGTCAGACAGACAGACGTGCTGACCTAAAGACACAGACACATGGAGGGTTAATAGCATATGCTCAGATCCTCGAATACAGGCAGAAGGACAGACAGGTGGATGCACAAAATGGAGAGATGGACTGACCTAGAGACTCAAACAAAACCATGTGCGGAAAGAGGGACCCAAACCTGAATAGGCAGATGGACACATGGACCCTCAACCAGATAGACACAACCTGGCATCAGACACACAAATACAGACCCCGCTACCTGCCATTGACTCAGAGTTCCCTTCCCAGATTGCAAAAATCTCAGGGCGAGCCTGGTAGGGAGCAGGAGTGAGCTGTGACCCTGTGTCTCCCTGCAGCTCTACCTGGGCATTGTGCTGGCAGCTGTGGTCATCATCACCGGCTGCTTCTCCTACTACCAGGAGGCCAAGAGCTCCAAGATCATGGAGTCCTTCAAGAACATGGTTCCCCAGGTGAGGAAGGCCCAGAAAGGGGCCAGGTGGGAGTGGAAGGATGGGGGTGAGGTCTGCCAGATAAGCCCGGCAGACAGCAGGGGCGCTGACTCTTCTCCGTTCGACCCCCAGCAAGCCCTGGTGATCCGAGAGGGTGAGAAGATGCAGGTGAACGCTGAGGAGGTGGTGGTCGGGGACCTGGTAGAGATTAAGGGCGGAGACCGAGTCCCGGCCGACCTGCGGATCATCTCAGCTCATGGTTGCAAGGTGAGACTGGGACCTGGGGCCCAGCTCTGTCTTTCTTGGAGTGATTCTGGGGTCCAAGACCCCAGTGCTTCCTCCCTCAGACCCAGGAGCCCAGGCCCCCAGCCCCTCCTCCCTCAGACCCAGGAGCCCAGGCCCCCAACCCCTCCTCCCTCAGACCCAGGAACCCAGGCCCCTGGTCCCCACCCCCTAGACCCATCAATACCTTAGACCTTGGCAAGAAACCTCTGCCTCCCACTTCAAGAGCCTAACCTCTAGCTTCCCAGACACCACTCGCTCACCCAGATGTCCAGGCCTCTGGATCTGACCTCCAGGGAGACAGCTTTAGCCTCAGTGTCCTCTGGCCAAATGCTCCCTGATCCCAGGGCTGAGCCCTCTCTCTCTCTCCCTTTACCCACTCAGGTGGACAACTCCTCCCTGACTGGTGAATCAGAGCCACAGACTCGCTCTCCTGACTGCACACACGACAACCCCTTGGAGACTCGGAACATCACCTTCTTTTCTACCAACTGCGTGGAAGGTGCGGCAGGGCGCAATGGGGGCACCCAGGTTGGGGCAGGGCTGGTCCAGACAGAGGGCTGTGCCTCTGGGATTCGGGGTCCCTCTGAACCTCCCTGAGACCCCATCCCCACCTCAGCCCGATCCCCTCTGCCCCCACAGGCACGGCTCGAGGTGTGGTGGTGGCCACAGGTGACCGTACTGTCATGGGCCGCATTGCCACCCTGGCTTCGGGCCTGGAGGTGGGCAAGACGCCCATTGCCATCGAGATAGAGCACTTCATCCAGCTCATCACCGGCGTGGCTGTCTTCCTGGGCGTCTCCTTCTTCATCCTGTCCCTCATTCTTGGATACACCTGGCTTGAGGCTGTCATCTTCCTCATCGGCATCATCGTGGCCAATGTCCCAGAGGGCCTGCTGGCCACTGTCACTGTAAGGCCCAGATCCCCAAGTCTGAGGGGGAGGGGTCTGGGGGCCTAAGTGTAATGTTCTTGATGAGGACAACTTGTACACTGAGGGCTGAGCTTCCTGGATCTTAAATGACTGGACCTGGGGACTGGAAGGCCTTCTTAACAAAACAAAAATCTTGAGGCACACTGCAAGGCATAAAGGGCTAACAGCCTATCACCTTTTTTTTTTTTTTTTTTTTTTTAGAGAGAGTGTGTGAGTGGGGGAAGGGGCAGGGGGAGAGGGAGAGGGAGAGAGGGAATCTCAAGCAGACTACCCATCTAGCATAAGCCTGACACAGGGCTTGATCCCACAACCCTGAGATTATGACCTGAGCCAAAAATCAAGAGTCAGAGGCTCAACCAACTGAACCATCCAGGTGCCCCTTCAGTCTTACCACTTTCTAAGTTAACTTACAAAATTAAGAAGTACACCCTCATAGGGCTCCCAGCTGTCTCAGCCAGGAGAGTGTATGACTCTTCATCTTGGGGTTGTGAGTTCGAGCACCTCGTTGGGTGTAGAGATTACTTAAAAATAAAATCTTTTTTTTTTTTTAAAGAAGAAGTACACCCTCATGGCAAAAAGTCTAAAGAATACATTAAAATAGTTAAAAAATAAGTGCCCCCCCATCCCTGCTCTGCTGCCCTACAGTCAGCCCCACCATAGAAGCACACCGTCCACACTGCTCCCAGGCAGATATGGGCAGATTCCAGCCTGTGGGTAAATGCTGTCTTCAGGGTACATAGTCCCAGGAATTCTCTTCTGCTGCTTGATTCTTTTACTTAATACATCCTGCAGCGTTTTCCATATTAGCATTTTCAAAGCCAGGGCAGGTCAGAGGCTTTATATAGACCTGGAGTTGCACATATTCACGCACAGGCTGTGAATCTGGGCACGTGCATGTGCGCAGCACCAGACTTGAGTTCCCCAGAAACCCCCTCCAGACCTTGTGCAACTGCTTGCCCCCAACTCAAAGATAACCCCTGCCCTGGCTTCTACATCATTGTACTTCATACAGATGGAATGTGCCAGACATTATCTTTTTGAACTTCATCTGTGCAGGTGTAGGCAGCAAGAGCTTGTCCTTTTTCTTTGGCATATATTATTACATCTTTTTCCCCCTGCTATTTATTTATCCCTTGTGCTGTTAGCAGACGTTTGGGTTGTTTTTTGGGGGGATGATGGTAAAAGGTTGCTGCCTTGCATATAGCAGTACCTGTCTTTGAGGGCACATCCAAGCCCGTTTTCATTGGTCTGTGCCTTGGGGTGGAATTGCCAGGCAACAACACTCTCCTGTGTATGTGTGTGTCTGTTTTGTTGTTTGTTGCGTGGGGGCAGCACCCTTGTCTTTTATGGGCCACCCGGGGTTGTCCCTGGACTGGGCAGCTGGGTCCTCGGCACTCCTGTGGCTGGTCCAGCCCCGCCGCCCGCTCTGCCCATGACCTACTTGCCCTGGGACACCCCCTAGGTGTGTCTGACGCTGACGGCCAAGCGCATGGCTCGGAAGAACTGCCTGGTGAAAAACCTGGAGGCTGTGGAGACCCTGGGCTCCACCTCCACTATTTGCTCAGACAAGACAGGGACCCTCACCCAGAACCGCATGACAGTCGCCCACATGTGGTTTGATAACCAGATCCATGAGGCTGACACTACCGAGGACCAGTCAGGTGAGGGTGGGGCCCGGGCAGGAGTTGGGGTGTTGGGGGGGGTGGTCTGGCCCCAAGGCACAGTAATATGGGACACACACCTCCTTTCAGGAACCTCGTTTGACAAGAGCTCGCACACCTGGGTGGCCCTGTCCCACATTGCCGGACTCTGCAACCGTGCCGTCTTCAAGGGAGGTCAGGACAACATCCCGGTGCTCAAGGTGGGTCCAGCCGCCCCTTCACCTTGGCCCTGCCCCTGCCCACAGCCTGCTGCTCTGCTCTGACAGGCCTCTTTTTCCCTAGAGGGATGTGGCCGGGGATGCCTCTGAGTCTGCCCTGCTCAAGTGCATCGAGCTGTCCTCTGGCTCCGTGAAGCTGATGCGTGAACGTAACAAGAAAGTGGCCGAGATTCCCTTCAATTCCACCAACAAATACCAGGTACTCTGGGCTGTCTAGGAGAGCCAGCCTGGACCTCAGTTTCTCTCTAATGCCTGTAAGCAGTCACCTCTGCCCTGGTGCCCTCTTCCTTTGGGCAAGTTGCTAACCTTCCAGAGCCTTGGTTTCTCCATCTGTAAAATGGGAATGATGGTATCCACCCGGTCAGGTAAAGGGCAAGCAGACCCAGGAGTGAGAGCAAGGCCTCTGTCACAGTGGGAGGCAGAGACTGGGGACCAGCCAGAGATCTCTCATTCATTCAAGAGTGGGTTTTTTTGGGGGGGTAGAAAGAGCCTGCACAGGAATAGGGGTAAGCACAGAGGGAGAGGGTGAGCAAAAATCTCAAGCAGGTTCCACACTCAGCATGGAGCCCAACGTGGGGCTCGATCTCATGACCCTGAGATCATGACCTGAGCCTAAATCAAGAGTTGGACACTTAATGGACTGAGCCACCCAGATGCCCCACAACAAATATTTTTTTCAAGCAGCCACCACATGTCAGGCACATGTTTTAGGTACTGGGGCACCTGTGGCAGTGAGTGCCACAGTGGAGTCCCTCCTCTCATGGAACTTACACTCTAATGCTAGAAGACAGACAATGACAGGGCAGCCGGGTGGCTCAGCGGTTTAGTGCCGCCTTCAGTCCAGGGCCTGATCCTGGAGACCTGGGATCGAGTCCCACATCAGGCTCCCTGCATGGAGCCTGCTTCTCTCCCTCTGCCTGTGTCTCTGCCTCTCTCTGTGTGTGTGTCTCTCATAAATAAATAAAATCCTAAAAAAAAAAAAAAATAAGAAGAAGACAATGACAAAGGCATGAGGAAATACAGAATATGCTGCCTGCAAGTGTCTGGGGCACGAGTGTTCCAGGCAGTGAGCATAACATGTGCAACGGCCCCGAGGTAGGAGGGTACTGATGTGTCTGAACAACAGCCAGGCAGCCAGCATGGTGAAGAAGTGAGCCAGGGACTGTACTGGAGGTGAAGACAGTAGGTGCCTGGCCAGGTCCCTTTGGGCTTGTGGGCCATGGAGAGGATTCAGGTGTATCTTTAAGATGGACATGAGCCACGGGAGGGCTCTGAGCAGAGGAGAGATGAGACCTGACTCAAGTTTTTCAGAAGAGTTTCCCTGAGATAATTCAGATATCGTAGTTCACCCACATAAAGTGCATAATTCGGCATTTTGGTATGTTCACAGATATGTGCAATCAGCCACACAATTTTTTAAAAGATTTTATTTATTTATTCACGAGAGACACACAGAGAGAGGCAGAGGGTGAAGCAGGCTCTCCAAGGGGAACCTGATGCAGGATTCAATCCTAGGACTCGGAGATCACGACCTGAGCCAAAGGCAGATGCTCAACCACTGAGCCACCCAGGTGTCCCTCATCTACACGATTATGGAACATTCCGTCTCATCAAAAAGAAGCCCCACTCCTTAGCTCTTGGCCCCCACCTCCCCCAGCATCCTGATCCCTGAGCAACCACTAACCTACATCTGTGTCTATGCGTTGGCTGATGCTGGACATTTCATATAAATGGAATCACACAATCCATAGCCTTTGGTGACTGTCATCTTTCACGTAGTGTGATGGTCTCAGGCTTCCTTCCTGTGGTAGCATGTGTCAGTGCTACGTACCTCTTTATGCCTGAATAACGTTGCATCATCTGGAGAGTCCATGGTTGTTTTTTTTGTTTGTTTGTTTGTTTTGTTTTGTTTTGTTTTTACAGTCTTCACACTTTATTTATTCATTCAATAAACATTTGTTGAGCACTTACTAAGTATCAGGTACTACAGAGGGTGTTGGGAGCACAGGGTGAACAAACCGTGACCCTAGCCTTCTGGAAACACTGCCAGGGAGACTGAAATTAGCTGCCAAGACAAATTGCTTTTGTCTCATTTGGTCTCCGAACAAGCCTTTGTTGGGGCTGGGCTGGTGACCCCTCACCTGTTCACAGTGTCACAGACCAGGAGGCCAAGCTTTAGAGAAGTTAGATAACTTGCTTTTTGTCACACTCTTAGGCAGTGACAAAGCAAAAGGGCTTAGGGACCCAGCTTTGAGAGGAAGGGCGGGAGAGAAGGAAGCAGCCTGGCCAGAGGTGGCAAGTGGCTGAGGCTCATACTTAGTCCGCTCCCCTTACCTAGTCCACCCAGCCTTGGGGAACCTCCCTCTGGGGTTCTCAGGCTACCCTTTCCTGCCTCTCCCACTGGTCATCGGACCTGGGAGAGTCCACGTTTTGTTTATCCATCCATCTGTGGATGAACATTTGAGTTGTTCGTCCCTTTGCACTCCTGTGTGCCATGCTGCTGGGAACATTCACACACGTTTCTGTATGGACATATTTTGCATGTCTCTTGAGTGTACCTGGGAATGGCTGGCTCGTGTAGTCACTCTACTTTTAGCCTTTTGGGGGACTGTCAGACTATTTGCCCAAGTGACCTCACCATTTTCCACTGACTTGCATTTTTTTTAAAGGATCCTCCTGCTTGTTGCAGGGAGGGAATATTATGGACTGGGGAGGGCAGACACAGAGACTCAGTGTGATATTCCATATGAGAGATAATAGTAACCGGGAGGGGAGGGCAGGGGACAGGTGAGAAGAGGTCAGAATCTGAGGTCAATATCTGAGAGGTGAGCTGAGCAGATTTGGTGACAGCTCAGATGTGGGATAAGAGATGAGGGTGAGCCAGGGAGAAACGCACATATCTAAAGACGGCTGGGGTTTCTGTAAGAGAGCCCCGTAGGCAGAAACATCTGTGAGATAGAGGCAGAGATGGGCAGGAGTGAGCCAAGGTCTGTGAGAGACTTCAAGAACCAGATGGAGATCTCCTGGGTAGAGAGTTAGGGGCAGTGCATTCTGGGGGAACCCCAGCTGTGGTCTGTCCTGGCTCCTATGACACTGGGCAGGGGGAAGCGTGGGAGTGGGGCATCCCCTCCCCCAACTTAGTCTGTTAGAAGCTCAGGCATGCCCGCCCTCCACCCTCTGCCCTCTCCACAGCTCTCCATCCACGAGACCGAAGACCCCAATGACAACCGATACCTGCTAGTGATGAAGGGGGCCCCCGAGCGCATCCTGGACCGTTGCTCCACCATCCTGCTGCAGGGCAAGGAGCAGCCGCTGGATGAGGAGATGAAGGAGGCCTTCCAGAACGCCTACCTGGAGCTTGGCGGCCTGGGCGAGCGTGTGCTTGGTGCGCACAGTGGGTGGGGCTGACTTGGGGTGGGTGGCAGAGTCAGCTCTGGGGGCCCCTTGAGGTTATGGAAGGATGTGAGGCTGCCCGGAGGCTGGCTCAGAATAGGGCATCCCAGAGTGCACCATAATGAATGAATGAATGAATGAATGAATGAGCGAGTGTGTGTATGAACGAGAGGGGAAGGCATTTTAGGGGATGAATGTTGACAGAGCATCCCGCCTACTGGGACTGTCCTGACTGCAGGGACCCGATGGTGGGAAGCATGGAGGGCCGAGGCTGGAGCCCTCATGTCCCACCCCGTCCTGCCATCAGGTTTCTGCCATTACTACCTTCCCGAAGAACAGTTCCCCAAGGGCTTTGCCTTTGACTGTGATGATGTGAACTTCACCACCGACAACCTCTGCTTTGTTGGCCTCATGTCCATGATCGACCCACCCCGGGCGGCTGTCCCCGATGCAGTGGGCAAGTGCCGCAGCGCTGGCATCAAGGTATGGCCTAGGGCAGCCAGGAAGGTGGGGCCAGCGCCCC
Source organism: Canis lupus dingo (assembly GCF_003254725.2). NCBI lineage: Eukaryota > Metazoa > Chordata > Mammalia > Carnivora > Canidae > Canis > Canis lupus. The sequence continues at coordinate 112,434,383 of NC_064243.1, forward strand.
CCAGGGTCTGCAGTGAGGCTAGACCATCCCCAAACAATGCCCACAGGTCATCATGGTCACGGGAGATCATCCCATCACGGCAAAGGCCATCGCCAAGGGTGTGGGCATCATCTCTGAGGGCAACGAGACTGTGGAGGACATTGCTGCCCGGCTCAACATTCCCGTCAGCCAGGTCAACCCCCGGTGAGCCCCCCCCTCTGTGGCGGCCTGTCCCCCTTCCCTCGGGGTCTCAGCCTTGGGTCCCCCTCCCCCCACACATGGGAGGATGGGCATCTCAGCTTCCCTGCTCATGAGCTGTGTGACCCTGGGCAAGTCACTTACACTTCGTGAGTCTCACTTTTAGAAGCCAGTCCTCTCCTATCTGTGGGTTCAGCCTGCCTGGCTGCCTGTCCATTAATCCCCACGAGTCCTGACCAGCTCTCTGCTCTTCCCAGGGATGCCAAGGCCTGTGTGATCCATGGCACGGATCTCAAGGACTTCACCTCTGAGCAAATCGATGAAATCCTGCAGAACCACACTGAGATCGTCTTCGCCCGCACGTCCCCCCAGCAGAAGCTCATTATTGTGGAAGGCTGTCAGAGACAGGTGGGCTTGGGCTGAGGTCCCTCGGAGGAGGCAGCTGGGGCCTGGACTCCTGGTCCCTGATGAGGAGGGGCTGGGGCCAAGCCCCTGGGCGTCATCCTCACCCTCTCTCCCTCCAGGGAGCAATCGTGGCTGTGACTGGGGATGGTGTGAACGACTCCCCTGCCCTGAAGAAGGCCGATATCGGGGTGGCCATGGGCATTGCCGGCTCTGATGTGTCTAAGCAGGCAGCGGACATGATTCTGCTCGATGACAACTTTGCCTCCATTGTCACGGGTGTGGAGGAGGGTGAGTTGCCCGGGGTGGTTCTGGAGACGGGGGTTCCTGCATGAGGCCCAAGAAGGGCAAGGGGACCGGCCAGGGCTGTGGGGCAGAATGCACAGTAGGGAGACACCAGAATCCTATGGAGCCCCTGGCGGAACCTGTCTTCCTCCCCACTCTGGGGTTGGGGGCTCCCTGGAGGCAGGGCTGAGCTGGGTCCCAGCATTACCCAGCACAGGCCCATTCTGGTGGATGAGGCAGATGTAGAAGCACTTTTAAAATACCTCTAAAAAAAAAATAAAACCCTCTAAGTGCAACCTCGGGGAAGCCAAGGGTCTTTTGTGAGCCCTGTGGACACCCTTCACTCAGCCTGGAGTCAGGGGGCAAGGAAGCTTCTAGAGTGGATAGGAATTACTATACAGAATCCCAAGGGCCAAGCAAGGGAGCTGCAGGCAGAGGAACAGAGTTTGCAGAGCCATGAGGGAGCCCGTGCTTCGGGTATCTGCGGCGGGGCGGGGGGGAGGGGGGGCACTGAGCCCAGGCTGCAGAGCCAACGGGCACCGCCTCCTGACGGGCCTTGATGTGGCCACAGATGGGGCTTGTTCACATTTAATTTTATTCTGATCATCAAAGCAATTGCTGATAATTATAGGAAATGTAGACAAGCATTAAGAAGAAAATTGGAATCACCCATGACCTCACCATCCAGAAATAATCACTATTCATGCTGTGGTGCATTTTCTTCCAATTTCTCTCTCTCTCTCTCATTTGAAGTGTCCCCAGGGTAAAAAATAATGCATGATAAAAGAGAATTCCAACAGTAAAGCTGAGCCCTAAAGTGACAAATTAAATGGTCTTACCCCTTGTTTCCTGTGTCCCAGAAGACACCATGGTTAACCCTTTCTTCTTCCCAAGATATTTCTGCGTATGCAGTGTACACTCACCGGGATACACTGTTCACACCTTCCAGACGCTTATTGGGCTCCTGCCTTGAGCATCTTGCCTGGTGCTGGAGAGACAGTTGTGAGCAGAGCAGACAAGGTCCCTGCCCTCGAGGAGCTGGGAGAGGCAGCTTTAGACAAGTTAACAAACAAATCCTAACATAAACGTAGTTGTAAATTGTGGTAGGTGCTAAGAAGCGAACAAGTGGGATGCCATGGTAGATGATAACCCTGGTCCTACCTGGATAGGGTGGGCAAGGAAGGCCTCTCAGGGGTGGAAAAAAATCAACCAAAAAAACACAGAGCAGAGCAAAGAGCATAGTGAACCCCACGTCCCCATCCCCCACCCCACTCCATTATCACTCATGGCCAATCCTCTTTTGTCTCAGCACACACACTGGATTATGTGGAAGCACATTTCATAAAGTATTCTCTTTTTGTTTTTTAAGATTTTATTCATTTATTCATGAGAGTGGCAGGGACATAGAGGGAGAAGCAGGCTCCCTGCGGGGAGCCCGATGCGGGACTTGATCCCAGGACCCCAGGGATCACTACCTGAGCCAAAGGCAGACGCTCAACCACTGAGTCACTCAGGCGTCCCTGTCGAAGCACATTTCAGGCTTCATTTCCTCCGTCAATACTTTGGGAAGAGACAGCAGCAGGTTGTGGGGAGCAGAGCAGGCACGACAGGAATAGGAAATAGTGGGTCTTCCGTGTACACAAAGGTGATCAGGCCATCCGTACCCACTGTGCAGCCCTGCCTTTTCTGTGCGATGTGAATGACCCATCTCTTCTCTCACACCTCTCAGCGCACCCGGGAGGGTGGGAGGAGGTGCCGGCTGAGTTCATCCGGGGCCTCTTTTTACGTTACACACACTGGACTGATGGAGTTTGTACTGAGATGTGACAGGCACGCAGGAAGCTGGGCGGCTTGAGGAATTTTTATAGACGTACACACCCTTGCAACCGCCAGACCTCGGATCAAGATAAAGAACATTTCCAGCCCCATTAGGGTTTCGTCAGGTTCCCTCCAGCCCATAGCACCCCTCCCAGAAGGAAACACTATCCTGACTGTTAGCACCATACATTAGTTTTGAACTTCATCTAACTGGAGTCACATGATATGAATGCTTTTGTGTCTGGCCTTTTTCACTTGACCTAACATCTGTAAAATTCATCCATGGAGTTGAGTGTGTCATAGCTTATTCGTTCTTTTTTCTTCCGGAGTGGTATTCTGTTGTGTGGGGGGACCGTAGTTAATTTATCCACTCCCATGCTGATGGGCACTGGGGTCAGTTCTGGGTTTTGGCGATGGTGAACCTCCTCGTACTTGCTGTTTGGTGGATGTAAATCCTCATTCAAACCCAGGAGTAGGATCACCGGGTCGATAGAGGAGGGGGGGTGTTTAATACAAATTGCCAGTCTTCCAATGTGGCTATATTTCCAGAACGTTTGACCAGGGTGCCATGGTTGGATGTTTGCGTAGGAAGGTGGGCAGATGGGAGGGTGAATTGGAAAGGACTCGGGGACTGGGCAGGGAAGGGGCAGAGGGCCAGGGTGCCCCAGATCTGAGCCTGCTCCTGCCTCAGGTCGCCTGATCTTCGACAACCTGAAGAAATCCATTGCCTACACCCTGACCAGCAACATCCCTGAGATCACACCCTTCTTGCTGTTCATCATGGCCAACATCCCACTGCCTCTGGGCACCATCACCATCCTCTGTATCGACCTGGGCACTGACATGGTGAGTCCCAGCCACCCTCTGGGCCCCAGGAAGGGGAGGGTCCCCCACTTCCAGCTCATGTGGACTCTCCTGCCCAGGTTCCTGCCATCTCCTTGGCATACGAGGCTGCAGAGAGTGACATCATGAAGAGACAGCCCAGGAACCCACGCACTGACAAGCTGGTCAATGAGAGGCTCATCAGCATGGCCTATGGGCAGATTGGTGAGGATGTGGGGCCCTTACCTGGTTTATAGCTGGATGTCCAGTGCCTGGCCCATAGTTGGCACTCTGAAACCTTGTGTTGGATGAGGGGGCTAGAAGCAGGACTTGGTGCTGGAGGTTTGGAAGGAGTGACTTGCAGATAGGTGGTGGTCAGCATGGCAGGGCCCGTACAGGTGGAGTATAGGCCTAGGGGTGCATGTGGGGAGCACATGGGACACCAAGTAGCAGATGGGGTTGGCCTCAAGCTGGCCACTGCAGAGCCCACGGCTCCACCTGCCTCCACAGTGGGGAAGACAGGATCAGCCTGTGAGCACTCTGAGGGCAGGAGTGAGCCCTATCCCTCCGCACCTCCTCCTCAACCTGCTGCCGGAGGTCCCAGGCACAGAGCCTTGAAGGTGCTGACCTCCCCATTGCTGGGAGCGTCCCAGAAAGCAGAGGCTTCATGGTGGTGGTCAGAGGCCCGGGGAGATCATTCCTGCATCGGGGAGCCTGTCCGATTGAAACCCAGGGGTTCCCAGGGACTCCCTGAAGTTCAGGTGGCCTGGGTCAGGTGGGAGAGCCTCCAGGTGGGCCCTTCCCTGAGGCTCCCGTCCTGGCCCATGTCAGGTGCTCACCACCAGGTGGCGCGCTCAGGGGGTCCGCGGGAGCCCGCCTCAGGTGACCGTGGGGCCGGAGTTCTGAGCGAGCCCCCCACCTCCCAAGGGGAGTCTCGCAGGGCCTCCCCGGTGCTCTGGGCTGGCTGCTGGCCCCGACCTGAGCCTCTCCTCATCTCCTCACCCCGCCCCCAGGAATGATCCAGGCCCTCGGGGGCTTCTTTTCCTACTTCGTGATCCTGGCAGAAAATGGCTTCTTGCCCAGCAACCTGGTGGGCATCCGGCTGAACTGGGACGACCGCACCGTCAATGACCTGGAGGACAGTTACGGGCAGCAGTGGGTGAGTGGGCGGGCCTGCAGCTTGGGGGGGCCTCGCAGTCAGCGCCCACGGCCCAGCCTCCCCCACCCCACCCCAGCCCAGCCGGGATCCCCAGCCCCGCCCCTGCCCTCCCCCCAGCACCCCCACCGGGCCCGCCACTCGCGGGGCTGCCTCCCTGCCGGCCCGCGGCCCAGCCCCGCCCCCTGCGCCCCCCCCCCCCCCCCCCCCGGGCCCCGGCAGAGTGGGTCGGGGTCCAGCACGCTGGTCATCGCCCCTGCAGACCTACGAGCAGAGGAAGGTGGTGGAGTTCACGTGCCACACGGCCTTCTTCGTGAGCATAGTGGTCGTCCAGTGGGCCGACTTGATCATCTGCAAGACCCGGAGGAACTCGGTCTTCCAGCAGGGCATGAAGTGAGGGCCGCCGCGAGGCTCCGTTCCATCCTGTCCGAGTGTCTGTCCGTCCCTCCCCGCAGGCGCCGTTTCCGTCCCCTGGGTGGTCACCGACCGAGGGGTCATGTCTGTCTCTACATGTGTGGGGAGGGGATCACTTGGGGTCCCTTTGCAGGCCCGTCTGTGTGTCGCTGTGTCTCTCTGTGGTCCCCATCTGTGTCTGTCCGTCCGTCTCCGCGGGGCGGGGTCAGGCTCAGGTCCTCGGAGTCCAGCTCTTGCCTCTGCCTCCAGGAACAAGATCCTAATCTTCGGGTTGTTTGAGGAGACGGCCCTGGCTGCCTTCCTGTCCTACTGCCCTGGCATGGACGTGGCCCTCCGCATGTACCCTCTCAAGTGAGTGCCCCCCACCCCCGCGCCCTGCTCCAGGATCCTCCTCGCAGGCCCCACCTCTCCTGGTGTCTCTTTGGACCCTGTCCCCCACTCCCCCCCGCCGCCCCCCCCCTCCCCATTCACGGTCCCTGTTCTTTTTTTCCTCAAAGATTGTATTATCTTGAGGTATCTCTGCCTTCAAAGTGGGCTCCAGCTCACAACCCCGAGATCAAGAGCCCCACGTTTACCCACTGAGCCAGCCGGGCCCCCCCACAGTCCCTGTTCTGATGCCATTGAGCCTTCCCCCGTGGACGTCCTCACGGGGCAGAGGGGTGGCACTTGGGAGCCCCCAGCCCAGCAGCCCTGGCCGGGGCAGCCCTCTCCTGTGGGCGCAGAGCGCAAGGGAGAATTGCCCCGGGTGGCCCCCCCCCCCCCCCGTTCCCCAGACTCTGCCTCCGGTCCGCAGTGCCGCCTGCTCACCCGCGCCCCCCTGCTCTCTCTCCAGGCCCAGCTGGTGGTTCTGTGCCTTCCCCTACAGTTTCCTCATCTTCGTCTATGACGAGATCCGCAAACTCATCCTGCGCAGGAACCCCGGGGGTGAGGGGGCTTGCCGGGTGCAGGGCGGGGGCTGGGGGGAGGGGGGGCGGGGGGAGGGCAGGCAGGCGGAGCACCGTGCTGACCTCTGTCTCCCCACGTCCCTCCTCCTCTGTTCCCCGGCTCTCTCTCCCGTTGTTCCCTTTCTGTCTGTCTCTGCCTCTGTCTCCCTCCTGTACCCCTCCCCGTGTCTCTTCCTGTTTCTTCCTTTCTTTGTCTCCAGGTTGGGTGGAGAAGGAAACCTACTACTGACCTCACCCCCCCCACATCGCCCATCTCTTCCCTGCCCCCTCAAGCCCAGGACAGCCCCCACCAGTTCCCCCATTTTGTATTCTGGGGGAGGGGCCCTCTCTCCCCATGGCCCCACCTTGGCCCCTACCCCCTCAACTTCTCTCCACCCCACCATCCCCCTCTGGCTGGCTTCTCTCCCCACCATCCCGACCCTCCTCTCCGCCTCTCTTTTCTGTGTCTCTGTTCCTCTCCCTCTCTTCACCCCTCCCTCCCTGCCCCCTCTCCACCCCCTCCCTGGGCTCTTTTTTACTCCCCCTCACCCCTGGCTGATGCCATCTCTGGTTCTGGACAATTATCAAATATATCAGTGGGGAGAGAGAAGCGTGTGTGTTGTGCTTGCTTTCTGGCCCCGGGGGTGGGGGGCTGTCCCCGGGCCTGGCACCCACTGCCGGGTGATCCACACAACCCCAGAAGCCACAGGAATCACGAAGTTACCAAGTCCTGGAGTTTTAGACCCGACCAAGGTTAAGTGAGCTCAGCTTGAATTTACCAGGCAGTGGGATTATGGGATCAGAACTGGGGAGAGGGGGCACCTGCATGGCTCAGCCATTGAGCATCTGCCTTCTGCTCAGGTCGTGATCCCAGGGTCCTAGGATGGAGTCCCGCATGGGGCTCCCTGTAGGGAGCCAGCTTCTTCCTCTGCCTGTGTCTTTGCCTCTCTCTGTGTGTCTCTCGTGAATAAATAAATAAAATCTTAAAAAAAGAAGAAGAAGAAGAAGAACAGGAGAGAGGAAGAGAGTCAGACTCAGAATCCTCTCACATTGGAGGAGGATGGGGAAGGGAGGAACAATGATGGTGACAATGGTGGTGATGATGGTGATTCACTGATTGGCCACTCTGTGCTCTGCCCTCTGGTGTATCAGCTCATTCAGTCCTCACAGGTTGTGAGGCACAGAGAGGGGGAGTGACCTGCTCAAGGCCACACAGCTGAGAGGGGACAAATCTGAGATCTGAACCTCAGCTGTCCAACCTCTAAGTACTGTGCTTTTCTCTCGCTCTTTTATTGAGATAAACTTTCAGTGACGTGCAAAAATCTTAAGGGCATAGCTCAGTGATTTTTAAAATTGACATTGCGGGATACCTGGGTGGCTCAGGCAGTTAAACATCAAGCTCTTGATCTCAGCTCAGATCTTGATCTTGGGGTCATGAGTTCAAGCCCCTGCTGGGCGTGGAGCCTACTTTAAAAAAAAAAAAAATTGCATTGCATCACCACCACCCAGATCAAGGTGTGGAACATTTCAACTCACTCAGAAAGTTCCTTCATGCCCCTTTCCAGTCAGCACTCCCCCCCACCCCATCAGAGGCTGCTCTGATTTCTGTCATCCAATAGTTGCACCTGTTCTTGGACTTCGTATAAATGAGATCTTACAAGCATGTTGTCTCGTGTGTCTGGCTTCTTATCCTCACCACACCTATGAGAGTCACCTACATTGTCCCATGTACCAGTAGCTTTGGCACTTCCTTGAAGTGGGAACCTTCTGTCTCCCGATGACACATGGGCTCCCATCTCTGTTGGGCCCATTGCTAATCATGGCACAGACTGTGTTTAGCTTTAAAAGAAATGGCCACATTCTTTCCAAAGCTCTGAGGTCATTCTGCATTCCCACCCGGTGTTAATCGTATTGTTAATAGTTTGAATTTCAGCCGTTCTGATTGGGCCGCAGTCCCCCTTCACTTGAGGCACACTCCTTTTTTTTTTTTTTTTTTTTAAGATTTTATTTATTTATTCATGAGAGAGATAGAGACACAAGCAGAGGGAGAAGCAGGCTCCACTGAAGGAGCCCAACGTGCGACTCGATCCCCGGACTCCAGGATCACGCCCTGGGCTGAAGGCGGCGCTAAACCGCCACCACAGCGGAGCCACCCAGGCTGCCCACAGACTTTCTAATACAGCCCAGAGATGTAAGCGTGGGTGTGTGCACATGCCCACCACCCCAGACAATTACATTTACCTACATTCATGCATAATGGTCTTTTTTTTTTTTTTTTAAGATTTTTTACTTATTTATTTGAGAGAGAGAGAGTGCACAGAACCAGGGGGAGCAGCAGAGGGAAAGGAAGAAGCAGGCAACCTGCTGAGCGGGGAACCTGATGTGGGGCTCGACCCCAGGACCCTGGAATCATGACCTGAGCTGAAGGCAGATGCTCAACCTACTAAAGGACCCAGGTGCCCCCATAATAGTATTTTTTGTAAAAGTGAAAATCCTCTTTAGATTTCTTTCACTTAGGGAAGACAGGTACTAATGTAGGTATTTTGTAAAAGTGGCATTACATGAGCTTTTGGAAAGTGAGGGATACTCTTTGATTTACATCATTTTGGCTTTCGAAAGGTTTCATAGAAATGCTTCATTTTGGGTAGTAGGGGCACCTGTACTCCCATAGACAGCTGAGCAATCTGAGGACCAGAGAGGGCAAGGACTTCCTTGAAGTCACACAGCAGGGACATAAGCCAGATTTCTGATTGTGCTAAGGTCCTCCTACACTCCCACCTCCACTTCCTCCAGGAATCCAAGAGGCAGGAAGGAGGCCTCAGACTGGAGGGAGCATGGGGTCAGGGCTCATCTCCCATGGTCTTTTCAGGAGCCCACTTATCTCCCACCATCCCCCTAATTCAGGGCCCACCTACCTTAGGCCCCCTCTCCCCACCATCTCCCACCATCCCCTTCCCTCAAGGACCCTCTGACCTTGCCCACAATCTCTGTGTCAAGGGGGTCCTCTCCCACATTGCCCCGTGCCAAGGCCCTATTGCCTGAAATCTGATTCAAAGTTCCCACACCCCACCCAGAGGGCCGTCACCCCCACAACATCCTCTGGACACCACTGTCCACAGCCCATGCTCTTGGACACCTCCTATAAAGAAACCTCCGCAGTCCCACTCTGGGCAGCCCTGGTGGCTCAGCGGTTTAGCACTGCCTTCAGCCCAGGGCATGATCCTGGAGACCCGGGATCGAGTCCCACATCTGGCTCCTTGCATGGAGCCTGCTTCTCCCTCTGCCTGTGTCTCTGCCTCTCTCTCTGTCTGTGTCTCTCATGAATAAAAAAATAAAATATTAAAAAAAAAAAAAAAAGCCTGAACAAGATTCCACAAAGGCCTGGGGCTGACAACAGGGAAATAAACAGTCACTAGCCAGACTTGATCTTTAAAATATGGCTCATTGAGCTTCAGCTTGGGACCTTCCCCACACAGGGGGCCTCTCTACCAGCCCCTTTGGCAGGGGGTGTCTCCCCCACCTCATGGGAATGCCCTCCAGCAGGCCTCAAAGCCCAAACCAAAAGGGATGTGGGTCTCAGGAGACAGCTGGGGTTAGGAGTCACCAGGCTATTCCACCTGGGTGTTCTGCAGTCCCACCAGCCCTGAAATTTCATTCCATGTAAGGGAGCCGGGCTTGCTGAACCTTCCACACACATTTTTTGAGGCTCTTCTGGTGTACCCACCCCTTAGCACTCTGGCCATTTACCCACAACTCATTCAGGGGCAGGGCCTAAGACTGAGGGGGAACCATGGCTGTGGGAGCTAGGAAAAAGAAAGGCCCATGCCTCAGATACCAGCCACACCTTGACAGAAAGGGGCCAACAACTCCCAATGTTACTGTTAAATTTAGGAAGGCAAGGGGCACCTGACTGGCTCAGCTGGCAGCATGATCTTGGAGTCATGAGTTTGAGCCCCACATTGGGTGTGCAGATCACTTCAAATAATTTATTTTCAGAAAGTGTAACTCTAGAAATAATGAAAACATTCATGATAATGTAATGGCAATAACATCGACTACCATTTAGTCGATGTTATTGAAGAGTATAAAATATCAAGACTCTTCCAAGCACTGTACACAGACCATTTAACTGAGTCATTATAATCCCAGAAGTGAGTGTGGTACTATCAGGATCTCCACTGTCTCGATTATGACATCAGGAAGGTCATCACAGCCTAGACTTACTTATTTTCTTTCTTCTTTCTTTCTTTCTTTCTTTCTTTCTTTCTTTCTTTCTTTCTTTCTTTCTTTCTTCTTTCTTTCTTTCTTTCTTTTTCTTTCTTTCTTTCTTTCTTTCTTTCTTTTCTTTTCTTTTCTTTTCTTTTCTTTTCTTTCTTTTCTTCTTTCTTTCTCTTTCTTTCTTTCTTTCTTTCTTTCTTTCTTTCTTTCTTTCAATATTTTATTTATTTATTCATGAGAGACACACAGAGAGACAGAGGCAGAGCGAGAGGCAAGCTCCCTGTGGAGAGCCTGATGTGGGACTTGATACCAGGATCCTTAGGATCATGACCTAAGCCAAAGGCAGACACTCAACCACTGAGCCACCCAAGTGCCCCACAGCCTATATTTTCATCTCTGACTCCAAAATCCCAGCTCTTTCGATTATAACAACTCCCTCTTCTAAAACTTCTCAATCCTGGGGGTACCTGGGTGGCCCAGCTGGTTAAGCGTCTGACTCTTGATTTTGGCTCAGGTCATGATCTGAAGGTCCTGACATGGAGCCCCACATTGGGCTCTTCACTAGGCATGGAGCCTGCTTGAGATTCTCTCTCTCCAGGACGCCTGGGTGGCTCAGCGGTTGAGCGTCTGCCTTTTGCCCAGGGCATGATCCCAGAATCCGCGATCGAGTCCCACTTCGGGCTCCTTGCAGGGAGCCTGCTTCTCCCTCTGCCTGTGTCTCTGCCTCTCTCTCTGTGTGTCTCTCACGAATAAATAAAATCTTAAAAAAATAAAAAATAAATAAAAAAATAAAGGGCAGCCCGGGTGGCGCAGCGGTTTGGCGCCGCTTGCAGCCCGGGGCGTGATCCTGGAGACCCAAGATCGAGTCCCACGTCGGGCTCCCTGCATGGAGCCTGCTTCTCCTCTGCCTGTGTCTCTGCCTCTCTCTCTCTCCCTGTGTCTCTCATGAATAAATAAAATAAAATCTTAAAAAAAAAAAAGAGAGAGAGATTCTCTCTCTCTCCCTCTGCCCCTCTTCCCCAATAAATAGTCAACCCTTTCCCAAGTCTCGTCTTGCTATCTGAGGGGAGGAGGGTATCCCAACGTTCTTAGTCCTAACCCATGCATCCCTGGGAGCTCAAGGGTTGTGGGGGGAGCTTTGCTCTCCACCTCAGAAACTCCCTCCGCCATTTGCCTTTGCCTCCAAGAACAAATAGATTCCCAGGAATTATCTACAGCCATTCAAAATGTGGTCCATGGACCAGAAGCATCCGCATTACCTAGGAACTTGTTAGGAATGCAGATTAATGGGTCCCACCCCGGATCTTCAAAGTCAGGACACTTGAGTTTTTTAGCAGGCCCTTAAGGTGTTTTTCATGCACTCTAGAGTCAGAACGACAGTTCTCACGAGCCCCGTTGTACTCCCGGGGGGGGGGGGGCGGTGAGTACATGACGCCCGCTTCTGCCTTTAGATCTCCCGTGATAACACCGAGTCCTGACCACCCACCTTCCCGGCCACCCACCTTCCCGGACGCCACACGCCTCGCTTTTGAAACTACAATTCCCACAATGCCTAGAGGCGCTCAGCGCGGCTTCACGCGGCGGCAACTCCCAAGGTGTTTCGCGAGCCAGAGCCTCCCGGACACCATGAGGACTACAACTCCCACAATGCTCGGCGGCAGAACCACCGCCCCCGGCGGCTCCGGAACGGCGCCACGTCGGCTCTGCTGGGTGGGGCCGGGCTCGGGCTGGGCCGCCGGGGTCTGCAGGGCCCCGGGCTCGTTACAGCGGTTCTACCCCTCACGACGCAGACATGGCGGCCGAGAAGGACCAGCAGAAGGATGCTGAGCCGGAAGGGCTGAGCGCCACGTGAGCGAGCCGGCTCTAGGCACCCCCTCCCCGACCCAAACCCGGGAGCCCCGGCCCCCCGCCCCCTTCTCCTTCGGGTCCCAGGAATCCGGGCTCTGGACACTAGAGTCTGGGCCCCTGGTCTCCAGTTCAAGGACTCTGGAGTCTGGGCCCTCCGCCCCCTCCTCCTCTGGGATCCAGGGGTCTTGGACCTCCTTCCACCCTAGGGCGCCGGAGTCCAGCCCCCCTCGGCACCCTTTTTGCTCGGGGGTGGGGACTGGGGGCTCCGGGCTCCACCCCGGTCTCCCACTGACCCGGCGCCGCCCACCAGGACCCTGCTGCCGAAACTGATCCCATCTGGCGCGGGCCGTGAGTGGCTGGAGCGGCGCCGCGCGACCATCCGGCCCTGGAGCTCCTTCGTGGACCAGCGGCGCTTCTCGCGGCCCCGCAACCTGGGCGAGCTGTGCCAGCGCCTCGTACGCAACGTGGAGTACTACCAGAGCAACTATGTGTTCGTGTTCCTGGGCCTCATCCTGTACTGCGTGTGAGTGCCTCCCCGCCCCGCACGCTCCAGCCCACCGACCCGGCCGCGCCCCCGCCGCTCGGCCCCGCCCCCACGGGGACCTCTGCGCCAGACCTTTCCACCCGAGGGCCAGGCCACCACCACGGCCCTGGCAATCTGGCCGGGACCCAGCGTGACCAGACGTGACCTGGCCTTGCCTGGCCTCAAGGACGTAGGTGGTCAGGGTCCCCCTGGCTGGCTCATTCCCAGCCGCCTGACCCATGCCTCCCTACCCTTCTCCAGGGTGACGTCCCCTATGCTGCTGGTGGCTCTGGCTGTCTTCTTTGGCGCCTGTTACATCCTCTATCTCCGCACATTGCAGTCCAAGTTTGTGCTGTTTGGTGAGAAATTCCCTGTCCAGATGGTTCTCTGATCCTTCAAATCCTGGTCTTGGAACACAAGCCTAAAACCCCAAACCCGTCTGCCCAAGCATAAATTTACACTAGGTCCCTCTAACTGGAGCCGTTGAACTCTAGACACACAAAATACGCACACCCAAGTATCAGATCCCCCCAGTTGGTATTTCTCAAAGCTAGAGATACCCCAGAACCTACTCTTCACCTGGCTCCTGTCCTTTAAAGCTACTCCCTGCCGCCCCCATCCTGTCACTGTCCTGCAGAAAGCATCAGCTGCAGGTACGCACGTTGGACACCAGGTGGCGACCTTACACTGGCCTAGATCTGTGCCCCTGGCCTTCCCGCTTCCTGGGGTGGGGCCGGAAAGATCTTGGGACTCTTCCAAGAGAGAAGCTGAGGTTTGGGGCTCCTCTGGTCCCAGACTGGCCCTTAGCACCACTGGGAAAAAAGAGGACTGAGTCTCCACCCAAGGGGAGCTCTAGATTCAGAGTGGCGGTATGGAAGAGCTGGGATCAAACAGGAAGACCCAAGTCAGAGTCCAGGGGCTTGCACATTCTGCCCATGACAGGGCCCAGGCAGGCACCTGAGTGGCATGGAGGAAGCGGCTGGAGCACAGCCATGACTTGGCTTCCGCCCCTGTTGCCGCCAGGGCCTGCAGACACGATCTTCCAATCGGCCCGAGAAGCCAGAAGTCTGCATGATTATGTGAAAGCACTTAGTTTCCCATCAACTATAAATCAAAATTTGGGGGGAACATTGTGCAGATTCAAAAACTACATCCACAGATCAGGCTTGGCCATTGGGCGACCATTTTGAGACTCCTGGTCTATGTGGGTGCAGATTGGGGCAGGAGAGCCGTAGTCTGGGGGAGTGGGAGGCTGGGAGCTTCCTAACAGAAGTTGGGCTGAAGGGCCGTGAGCAGGGCTAGGGCGGGAGTGGGGATTGTTGTGGTAAGGAAGGTGTGCTCTGTTCCGGTGGGCGGTGGGCGGTGGGAACATCAGAGAAGTGGCTGAGGTCAGGGCTTGGAGGGCCTTGGCATGAGGAGTCGGGATGATCCTGGGGCCCTGGAGCTTGTGTCACCAGACTGGGCGGGGCATCAGGGGTGACTCAGGGGGAGGGCATGAGTGTTGGAACAGCTGCCCCCATTGCCATCTGCCCCACCCCCACCCCCAGGCCGAGAGGTGAGCCCAGCCCATCAGTATGCTCTGGCCGGGGGCGTCTCCTTTCCCTTCTTCTGGCTGGCTGGTGCAGGGTCTGCTGTCTTCTGGGTTCTGGGTGAGTACAGGGTCTGGGAAGCTGGGGTGGGTGGTGGGGGAGCAGGTGAGGGAGCAAGGCCCTGAACTGCCCATTTTCTTACAGGAGCCACCCTCGTGGTCATTGGCTCCCATGCCGCCTTCCACCAGATGGAAGCTGTGGATGGGGAAGAGCTGCAGATGGAGCCTGTGTGAGGACCTGCGGGCCTCTGGAATCGGCTGCCTCATCCCTGTTCCCCCCTGCCCCGCTTGGCCCCGAGGCCCTGGCCAAAGGCCTCCTTCCCATCTCGAGCCCAGGGCGGGATTCCAGCTGTGGAAATAAAGCTGTTACAGTTGTCATTCAGATGCTTTCCCGGGGTCTTCTGTGGGCCTGTGCGGGTGGTCCGGGGCGACTGCAGAGGCCAAGATAGAGGGGTCCCCTGGGTAGGTGGGGGTTCGATAAGCAAAATAAATCACTGAAGTAGGATGGGGGCAGCCAGGGTGGCTCAGCGGTTTAGCGCTGCCTTCAGCCCAGGGCCTGATCCTGGAGATCCGGGATCGAGTCCCACGTCAGGCTCCCTGCATGGAGCCTGCTTCTCCCTCTGCCTGTGTCTCTGCCTCTCTCTCTCTCTGTCTCTCATGAATCAATAAATAAAATCTTTAAAAAAATAAAGTAGCATGGGAGGGGCGCCTGGGCAGCTCAGGGGGTTAAGCATCTGACTCTTGGTCTCAGCTCTAGTCTTGCTCTCAGGGTCATGAGCTTAAGCCTCGTGCCGGGCTCCATACTGGTGTGGAGCCTACTTTAAATTAATTAATTAATTAATTAAAGAATATATAATAGGATGGCAAATGATGGTAAGTGCTGGGGGATGGGGGGAGAGGGAGCCAGGGGTACCCCAGACCGCGCCCCATATACAGTGATTTGCTAGGAGGGTTCGGTACATGGTCAGACCCACAGCTGTAATTCATTATCATGAAAGGCTACAAAGCAAAGTCAGGGAAGGGAAAAGGCACATGGGGCAGAGTCAAGAGAAAGCCCCGCTGGAGCTTCGCAGACTCCTCCCAGGGGACTCCCACTCGCTGTGCTGCTGTGCTCGTTTCCTCCAGCAGCAGGGTGTGACAGCAGGTATGGATGTCTGCCAGGGAGGCTCATTAGAGACCCAGGGCCCAGGCTTTCTGCTGGGGGTGGTGGTGGTGGCCACACGAGCACCCTCTGTCTAGCATGGACCGAAATTCCAGACTCCCAGAAGGAAAGCAGGGGTTCAGCATAGAGTATCACTTGCACAAACAGCGTGGACACACTGAGTCATTCTTACAGGGGCCAGGGAGAAGCCTTCTGGATCCCAAGTTCCCAGACACCAGCCAAGGGCCAACGATGCAAGCAGCCCTCTCTAAGGACAACCTACCATGTTAGCTCTCCTGCATAAAGAAAGTTCTGGAGCTGAGTTACAGATTAAAGGCCTCCCTGAGGCCCTGCAGCCGAGTGAAGGAGCAGCTGTAGATCCCTAAGAGGAAAATATTCTGGGCAGATGTAGTAGCCAGTGAAAGGGCCGGAGGCGGGGTGGCAGGCAGCGCCCTGGAGGCGGGAGGGAGCAGCAGGGAGGCCCAGGTGGCTGGAGCACGTGAGCCCTGCAAAGTGGAAGACTTTGGCTTTACTCTGAGGTGGGAGGGACACAACCCACTCGTCATTAATAACGTGAAGAGTGTGCGGTGAGGAACAGGCCTGAGGGAAAACACTAGGCCGAAATGATAACAAAGGAGGGCGCCAGGCCCTGAGAAGCTGCTTCAGATGCGGCCGGCCTGGAGGTGCTGTCTGAGGAGGTGACATTTCAGTGAGCCCAGAGGGACACGGAGGCAGCCACAGGCAGAGGGATGGGTGGCCTAAGCAGAGCCACAGCACCAAGGCCTGGCAGTGCAGGCCCCTGGCCTCCCCAACCTCCTGTGGCATCACCAAAACCCATTCACTCACCATTCAAGTGTCCTGTTGAGTGCCCGCTGAGGACTTGGCGCTGTTCTGGAATCGTTGGTGGCCACATGTGGCTACTGAGCCCTTGAAACATGGTGGCCCGAACTGAGGTGTGCTGTGAGTGTGGCATCCATACCCGACTTCAAGGGCTTAGCAGGAAAGGGTATAAGATGTCTTTTTTTTTTTTTTTAAGATTTTATTTATTTATTCATGAGAGAGACCCAGAGAGAGAGGCACAGGTACAGGCAGAGGGAGAAGCAGGCTCCACGCAGGTAGCCCGATACGGGACTCGATCCCGGGTCTCCAGGATCAGGCCCTGAGCCAAAGGCAGACGCTCAATCGCTGAGCCACCCAGGCGTCCCTAAAATGTCTTTTAATAATTTTCTATACTGGTTATATGTTGGAAGTGTAATATGTTGGAAAATACTAGGTGAGCTTGTTATTATTTTTTTAAAGATTTACTTGTTTATTTTAGAGAGAGGAGAGTGAGAGAGAGCAGGGGAGGCAGAGGGAGAGGGGGAGAGGATCTCCAGCAGACTCCCCACTGAGCACAGAGCCTGACGTGGGGCTCAGTCCCAGGACCCTGAGATCAGGACCTGAGCCAAAATCAAGAGTTGGAGGCTTAACTGACTGAGCCACCCAGGTGCCCTGTAAGTAAATTTATTATTTTCACTTTTTTCTTTACTTTTTAAAATGTGATTAAGTAGAAAATACCTCTGTGGCTCGTATCCTGAGTCTACTGCACACACTGGCTGGCACGCTGGAGAAATAGTAGCACCACAAACAGATGAGCCCCTGCCCTCTCCCGACTCACATTCAGTGGGAGAGGCACGTGATACATGAACCAAACCCCCAGCAAACACGAAACTTAGGAAGTGATAAGCTGGTGAAGCCAATAACATGGACTGGGCAAGGCTGGAGAGTCGTGGAAGGAGAGGGCTCGCTTAGAGTGGTGAGGCAGGGCCTTGCTGGGCATGAGGCAGAGATTGCTCCTTGGAGGTCTAGGGGGAGAGTATTCCAGCCAGTGGGAACAGCAAGTGCAAATGCCCTGGGGTGGGAACTGCTCAATGACAAGACAGCGCTTGTGGCTGGGTGAAGGGTGAAGGAAACAGCTGTAGATGACTGGTGAGGAGGATGTTAGAGCCAGATCACACAGGACCTGCAAGCCACTAAGAAGGTCTTGGGATTTTAGCTTAAGGTCATGTGGACTATGGGAGGATTTTGAACTGTGTGGCAACAGGGCCAGGTGTGAATTTTTGGAATATCCCTTCGGGTTTGTGTAGGGGCATGGGCTAGAGGGACAATTGGGCCAAGGAGGAGGAGGCAGGGACATGGAGTGGAGAGGAGGGACAGGGAAGACAAATTCGGAACCAGGAGCTTAGGGACGGATGTGCGTAGGAACTGAGAGGAGCCCCGGGCGTGGGTTTCCAGCCCCACGGGGAGACCAGGGGGCCAGGGGCGCTCGGCCCACGTTGGGTCTCATTACCAGGGGCGCGCTTCCAGTGGCTGCCACCAGGGGGCGGGAAAGTGCTTTCTCCAGGGAGGGCGCCAGAGATGGACTTTGGGAACTGAAACCTGCCCGCCCCAGGCCCAGGCCCAGGCCAGCCCCAGCTGCAGCAAGGCCAGGTTCCCAAGCCCACCTGTGGGGTGGTAGGCGGCGTTCTGTCCGCCGATGGAGATGCCGGTGCTCCGGGGGGCCCGTCTTCATGCACACAGGGTGGGTGGTCCCTACGTCCCGTTGACACTGCCGAGCCTGGAGGGAAGGTGGTCAGGCTCCTTGTCTGGAGGTGAGGAGACCAGGGGCCCAAGGACCAGGACTGGGGTCACTGAGGCAAGTGGTCGGCAGCCTGGGGTTGGGTGACATGGGAGGTTGACTCAGTCCAGAGGCCTTTTTTTTTTTTATTTTTTATTTTTTTTATTTATTTATGATAGTCACACAGAGAGAGAGAGAGGCAGAGACACAGGCAGAGGGAGAAGCAGGCTCCATGCACCGGGAGCCCGATGTGGGATTCGATCCTGGGTCTCCAGGATCGCGCCCTGGGCCAAAGGTAGGCGCCAAACCGCTGCACCACCCAGGGATCCCCAGAGGCCTAATCTCGGGGTGACTGGCTACAGGTCCCTAATTCTGATGTTGGGTTATTGAGATGCCTCAGACCAGAAGTTTCCATGAGGGTGGTGAGGACTGGAGGCCCACTCCCCGTGCATCCCTCCTGAATGACCTCAGGTTGAGAGGTTTGGATTGGGACAACAAAAATGAGGACTTGGTGTGTCATCAAGGGGACAAAGGAAAAAAAAAGGGACAAAGGTCTGGTCATCTCTTTTGGTGACAGATCCTGGGAGTCCAGCTGGCTTGTTGGGAGTGACAAATTGGGGGTCCAGTTGTCAACTTCATTATTAAAGAGCCTGTGGGTCCAGGTTTGGTGTGACAGGGACAAGGGACCTAGCTGTTTGGTGCAGGGGCGCCTGGGTGGCTCAGTTAAATATCCAACCCTTTGTTTTAGCTCATGTCATGATCTCAGGGTCATGAAATTGGCCCCTGTTGGGCTCACACTCAGTGGGGAGGGGTCTGCTTATGATTCTCTCTCCCTCTGCCTCTCCCCCCACTCACACTCGCTCAGCTGTCCCCCCCCAAATAAATAAATCTTTTTTTAAAAAAAATATTTTATTTATTTGAGAGAGAGAAAGCAAGCACGAGCGGGGGGGAGGAGCAGAGGAAGAGGGAGAAGCAGGCTCTCCGCTGAGCAGGGAGCCCCGCATTGGGCTCGATTCCGGGACCCTGGGATTATAATCTGAGCTGAAGGCAGACACCCAACCAACTGAGCCACCCAGGCGCCCCTCAAATAAACAAATCTTAAAAAAAAAGATTGGGGATCCTTGGGTGGTGCAGCGGTTCAGCGCCTGCCTTTGGCCCAGGGCGCAATCCTGGAGACCCGGGATCGAGTCCCACGTCGGGCTCCCGGTGCGTCGAGCCTGCTTCTCCCTCTGCCTGTGTCTCTGCCTCTCTCTCTCTCTCTCTGTGTGTGACTATCATAAATAAATAAAAATTTAAAAAAAAGATTGTCTAGTACAGAGTGACAAAGCCAGGGAGTTGCCTATGCCTCATTTTAGGTGTCAGCTGGGGCATCTGGTTGTCTTATTGGGGTGATGGTTTCTAGTTTGGGGTAATAGAAATTGAGGATCTGTTATCAGCTTTGAGGTGACAGAGACTGGTGGTCATTTATCCAGCTTCGGGTGATAGAAAACGGGTGCGGGTAGCTAGGTGGCAACTTTGGGGGCATGACCCTGGGAGTCTAGGACTCTGGTTTGGGATGACAAGGTAGGGTGTCCCTTTGGAGGTGACCTGATTGGAGTCTGTCATCTCCTTGAAGCAAGAGCAACAGGCCACACCATCTAGTCTGGAGCAGCAGAGCCTGGGGGTCCTGCTGTGTAACTTGGGACAACAGAGTGAGGGGTCTCACTGCCTAGTGTGAAGTGACGACTGGGGAGTTGCATTTTTTAGTTTAGGGAATGTCTGCTTGGGGTTAGGAACACAATGGGTCTAGTTCTCAAACTGTAAGTGACCGATGAGGGACTCTTTTGTCTGGTTGAGTGACCGGGACTGGAATTGTTCTAGCTGTCAGAGATGGGGGTCCTTGTCAAGGTTGGGGTGATGGGAGCTGGGATTCTAAGGTCCAGTTTGGGGAGACAGATGGTATCTAGTTGCTAGGCTGAGACTCCAACATTTTAAGGTTTGGGATGCCAGGTTGAGCGCTCGGTGACTAGTTTGGAGCAACAGAAATCGGGAATCTGGTGGATTCCACTGAGGTGTCTGAGACTGTGGTCATCCCATTGGGGGGTATCAGATGCACAGACCAATTGTCCCGTTTGGGGTTATAGAGACCAAAGGACTGCTCATCTGTTTTGGGGTGATGACAGTGGGTTTGGAGCTTTGGTTTTGGGTAAGAGACAGTGGGGGGCCATTTGACTGGTTTGAGGCAGCAGACGCTATAGGTCTGGCTGCCTAGTTGGGGTGACAGACTGACTAGGGTCTATTGTTTGGCTTGGAAGGAAGAGATTAGGAACATGGTTGTCATGATTGGGATTTCAGAGGACTCTGGGGTTTCTTTGTCTACTGGGTAGGCCAGATAGTGGAGATCCAGATGTCTAGTTTTAGACATAAGAAGTGGGGAGCACTCAGGGGCACCTGGGTGGCTCAGTCGGTTAATTGTCTGACTCTTTTTTTTTTTTTTTTAATTTTTTTTTTTAATTTTTATTTATTTATGACAGTCACAGAGAGAGAGAGAGGCGCAGAGACACAGGCAGAGGGAGAAGCAGGCTCCATGCATCGGGAGCCCGACGTGGGATTCGATCCCGGGTCTCCAGGATCGCGCCCTGGGCCGAAGGCAGGCACCAAACCGCTGTGCCACCCAGGGATCCCAATTGTCTGACTCTTGATTTCAGCTCAGGCCATGATCTCAGGGTCATGGGATCAAGGCCCTCATCCGGCTCTGTGCTCAGCGAGGAGTCTGCTTGAGATTCTCTCTCTCTCTCTCTCCCTCAGCCCCTCCCCCTTGCTCACATGCTATAGATAATAAATAAATAAATAGATAAATAAATAAATAATTCTTTTTAAGAAAGAAGTGGGGGTTCATTGTCTAGATTGGGGTGCCAGAGACTGGGGTTCTGGGATTCAGGACCGGACTTGAAGTGGCAGAGACTAGTGTCTAGTTTGGGATGACAGAGACTAGGGATCGGAGATTAGGGATGAAAGGGTTCTAGGGTCTAGTTTAGGGTGATGTAGAATGGGACTTTGCTCATCCGGTTTGGCACGAGTGGGATGAGGGGTCTGTTTGTCCAGTTTTGGGGAATAGATGAGGCCGACTGACAAGAGGAAAGATAGGGGGCTGTGGGGCCCTGTCTCTGGTTTGAGGTGATACTTCAGGCCCATAGTTGCTCAGTGCAGAAGGACAGAGCCCAGAGGTGCTGTTGCCTTGTTCGGGGTAGCAGGGTCTGGGGGTCAGTTGCCTGGTACCGTGGGGCAGAGAATAGGTTCCAGGAATATTTGACAGAGATGGAAGGCGTGGTTGTCGTGGGGAAGAAACCAGAATCCCAGGGACTATTTGGGTTAACAGACTCTGGAAATCTGGCCACCTAGTTTTGTGGGACAGAGATTAGGGTCCCTGAGGATATTTGGGATGACAGACCAGGGTCTGCTTGTCTAGAGTTGAGTGACAAACTGGAGGTACTAAGGAGCATTTGGGGCAAAGAGACTAGGGGTTTGGCTGTCTAGTTTTATAGGACAGAGACTGGGGTCCCAGGGTGTTTTGGGGGTGACAGAGAATGGTGATCTGGTTGCTAGGACAGTGACTGAGATCTCAGAGTATGTTTGGGATGGCAGAGATTGAGGTCTGATTGTCTAGTTTTAAGAGACAGAAGCTGAAGTCCTCAGGATGTTTTGGGGTAACAAACCGGTTCAGACTGGAGGTTTGGTTGTATTGTCTGGGTGGGGGACTGGTGCTCAGCTTGCTAACTTGTGAAGATAGAGTGACAGACTTTATTTACCCATTGTCACTATTCAAGGTAACAGAGACTGTAGGTCTAGTTGTCCAGATAGGGTGACAAACTGTGGATCCTGTTTCCTAGTTTAGGGTGACAGCAACTGGGGTCCTTTTGTCCAGTTTGGATTGACAGTGATGGGGATGCAATTTTCCAGTTGGGGCAGATGAACTGGGGTCTACCATCTAGGTTGGGGTTATGGGATCAAGTGACAAGGGCCCTGCTTTGGGGTGACATCAATGGAGGATTCAGTCTCTTGGTTCCAGGTGACAGAGACTGCCTGTCCCTGGGTCTGGGGCCAATTTGTGTGAACAGCAGTTCAGTTTAGGTTCAGAAACTGAGCCATGCATCTATCTTGGGGTGAAGAGTTGGGAGTTCCCATGGTCTATCTGGGGATGATGGGATGGGTAAGACACACTGAATAGTTTAAGGAATTCAGACAGGGTCAGCTTGTCTCCCATGGACAGAGGAGGGGTGCCTTGTGGGGGTGCTATCTACCTTGGGGTGACAGACCAGGAGCCCAGTTGTCTAGTCTGAGGAAGCACGAAGTGGGGGTCCGAGGGCCCGATTTGAGATGATGCTTGACGTTATGGAACTGTTTTCACAACAAGGGTCTGGTGCTGTTTGGGGCGGTGTAACTGGGGTGTGGGAGCCGTTTCATATGACAGAGATTAGGATCCAGGACCTGGCGTGGAGCATTGGGCCAGGAACCCAGCGGTGTGGCATGTGGCCGCACGGGAGGCAGCTGACTAGCCCAGGGCGGGGAGGCGCAGACTCGGGGTTGCCCTTCTTGGCTTGTGGTGGCAGGAACTGTTGTTCTGGTCTCCTGGCTTGGGGCGCAGAGCCCAGAGCCCCAGGACCTTCCAAATGCAGCTGAGTCTGAGAACCCTTGTTGCATGGGTGCTCCCGTGGTGACCGACTCAGGGCTTTCCTGCACCCCAGGCATGCGGTCCCCGGATAAATGTGGACCTCAGAGTGGGCGTGGCCACCAGCATGGAGGTGTGTTTGGGGGTTACTGGAGGTGGGAGGCTGGGAATTTGGAAGCGGGGAGCCAGGAAGCCAGGACCACAGGACCCAGGATCCACTGGAGGGGTCCTCAGTTGGGTTTGGGGATGTCTGTGGCACAAAGAGCCAGTGGCTCTCAAGGCTGGGGGCACCTGCGCATGAGCGGCGTAGAAGTCGCCAACATGGGGACAGTTGAGGATGGGGCCCGAACACTAGGCTGAGGAGTCTCTAAGGGTGGGGCACAAGGAGCTGTCCAGAGGGGTCTCTGGCTGGGGGGATGGGAGAGACTTGGCTGTCTTAATGGGATACCACAGGGTCCCCAGGGTCAAAGGGATGACCAAGTTGTACGTGAGAGCTGAGACCCGGATGCCAAGTCTCTTGGTATTAATTGTTACAGGTAAAGAAAACAGGGGACTCCGATTCCTCCTTTGGGGACATGGGATGCTGGGTTTCCAATACTGAATTTGGGGTGACCAGAGTCCCTCCTGCCAATTCTGGGTTTTTGTGAGCCCATGTTCCCGATTTGGGGAGCCTCAAACCAGGCTCTGGATCTGTGATAGAGGGGGCTCACGTGGAGACTTCAGGGGGCTTTGCCCATCAAGATTGGGGTGAGTGAGTCTGGAGACCAATAGAGAGTGGCTGGTTTGGGGGTTGCGAAGACAAGCCATTCAGATGTCTGGTTTAGGGGTGCCTACCATAGCTGCCCCGATGTGGAGGCTGAGATGACCATGTTGTATGTGAGAGCTGGGACCCGGAGGCCAAGTTTAGTGGCCACTCCCTAGGTCACCTGCCATTGGCTATGTCCTCTGATGCCTCCCGGGGGGTGGGTGGTCATTCTTGTGTATCAGAAGCCTGGCTTTGGAGGGGCAGTTGAGACGGGGGTGGGGGAGGGGACTAGTTGCCTAGTTCGGAGGTTACTAAGGAAGATTCCCTAATATTCCTTGGACCTGGTTTAGGAATGATAGAGTTTGGGGTGCTGTTGCCTAGTATGAGGGGGTCTGAGGCTGATCGACCCAGGTACCTAGTTAAGGGTGACCGACATGGAGCCTCAGAACTTGGGGAGCCTAAGTGCCTGGATTAGAAGCGGCTTAAAGTGGGGATCTTTATGCCTCGGTCAGGGGTGGACTAACCCTCAGGCCCAGATGATGAGTTTGGGGTTAACCAACTAGAAGGGTCCTGATGCTTATTTCATTTTGGAGGTGCTGACTCTGGGATCCCAGCTGCCCCTTCGGGAGGAGCTCCGTGTTAGGTGTCTGTCGAGGCTGTGATGATGAGGAGGTTGGAGGTTACTGTCTACGGGGGATCCCGAGGTTCACTTAATGGTGATGGTGGCCAAAGGAGTGTTGGGATCTAGTTAACAAATTTGGGGGTGACTGTGGGTCCCTGATACCACAGTGGTGAGTAACTGGTCTGAGAGCCAGAAGCCTGATCTGGGGAACAGAGGCTAGTTTGGGGCACTTGGCGATGAGGGTCCACACCCCTAATTTGGGGGTGACCAGTGAGTCTAGAGATACAGAGAGTTGGTTTGGGGTGGGGTGGGGGCTATATTAGTATCCTGTGGCTTAAAGCAGATTCTCTCAGAGCTCCGGAGGCCAGAAGTCCAGAATCAAGGTGTCGGCAGGGCCACGCACCCTCGAAGGCTCCAGGGGAGGCCTCGTCCAGCCTCTGGCAGCTGGGGGCGTTCCTGGACTGGTGACTGCTGCGCTCTGGCCTCTGTTCCACGTGGCCTTCTCATCTCTCCGTGTCTTCTGTTTCTTAATAAGGACATTCAGGGGCACCTGGCTGGCTCAGTCAGTGGAACGTGTGACTCTTGATCTTGGGGTTGTGAGTTCGAGCCCCACCTTGGGTGTGGAGACTGCTTAAAAATAAAAAATCTTAGGGGTGCCTGGATGGCTCCATTGGTTAAGCGTCTGACTTCAGCTTGGGTCAAGATCTCAGGGTCCTGGGATCGAGCCCCACTTGGGCTCCCCGGCTCGGCAGCGAGTCTGCTTCCCTCTCCCTCTGCACCCCTCTCCTTGCTCATGCTTTCTCTCAAATAAATAAATAAAATCTAAAAAAATAAAATCTTTAAAAAAAGAAAAGGACATTCATCACTGGATTTAGGGCCCACCCAGGTAATCCAAGATGATCTCATCTCAAGATCCTTCACTTAATCACATCTGAAAAAAGACCCTTTCCTGAATAAGGTCACATTAGCAGGTTCTGGGGTCAGAACATGGACATATCGGGACACCTGGGTGGCTCAGCAGTTGAGCGTCTACCTTCGGCTCAGAGTGCGATCCCGGGGCCCAGGATCGAGTCCCGCATGGGGCTCCTTGCAGGGAGCCTGCTTCTCCCTCTGCCTTGTCTCTGCCTCAATCTCTGTGTCTTTCATGAATAAATTCATTTTAAAAATCTTCTTTAAAAAAAGGAACATGGAGATATCTTTTGGGGGGGACTACCGTCAACCCACTACAGGGGTGTTTGAGGCAGACACCCTAAATTTTGAGTTTGAGTTCCACTGATTCTGGTGCTCCCAGAGTTTGGTTTAGGATGATCAACTTTGAGAGTCGGCTCCAGATAACTGATCTGGGGCTTCTTGACTTGATTTGCTTACTTTGGAAGGGTAAGAGCCTATGAGATTCTAATGGCTAGTCTGGGGGTAACTGATGATGTAGTTTGGGGATCACTAAGCTTCAGTGTCTCAGAGTTCCATGGTTGGAGGGTCTGAGGTTGGGAAGCTAGCTGCCTAGTTGGTGGGTTAACTTACTGAAAAGCTCCTGACTCTCACGAATGGGGGTGAGCCCTGAGCGGGGGAGCTCAGGGGCACCTGATGCTGGGGTTCTAGATGCCAAGCCAGGGAAGCATCTGGTACCTCAGATAGTTGTTCAAATGGCTGGCTGTTCAAATGCCTAGGTCAAGGTCAAGGTCACCAGTGACTGGGTCTAATGCAACATTTGGGATGATGGTAGAGGCCTGGATGGCTAACGTCAAGGTGATTTGCTGGGGGTTCCTCATCCTGGTGTAGTGGAAATGAGTCTGGGGAGCCAGATGTGTAGTGTGGGGAGTCTTTTTTTTAAAGATTTTATTTATTTATTCATGAGAAACACACAGAGAGAGAAGCAGAGACACAGGCAGAGGGAGAAGCAGGTGCCCCGCAGGGAGTCTGATGCGGGACTGGGTCCCGGGACCTTGGGATCAGGACCGGAGCCAAAGGCAGAAGTTCAACCACTGAGCGACCCAGGCGTCCCTCGTGTTGGGGAGTCTTAAGCTGGCAGCCCAGATCCCAAGTTGGCATTGATGGAGTCTGGGGATCAAGATTGGGGTTGGTCAGTTTAGGGGTTACTGAGTTTCAGTCCTTTTTCCTAGTTTGAGAATGGGGGGTATCACTTGCTGAGTGGGATGTCTAGACGGTGATTTATCTTGGGGTCATGTTTGCTTAGGGTTCAATGAGGAAGGCCTAGTTTAGGCATGCCAACTTTGGGGCCTCCTGATGCCTAATTTGGGAGTCCTGAGTCTGGGAGAATATGCCGATTTTAAGGGTATCTTACTGATGCTTATTTTGGGGTGACTGAGCTAAAGGCCTATCTCCTTTATCCTATCATTTTCTGGGGCTGGAGGTTTGGGATGCATGGGACTGGGATCCAGAATCCTTATTTTGGGGTGTTTGGGACTGGATTGGGGGTACAGTCTTGGTGTTCCTGAGTCTGGGTTACTATTCTTGAGGCCTGGTGTGATCCAGGTCTGATCTGGTGGGGGGGAGTGTCTTCCCTCTGCGTGGAGATTTCTGAAGGAAGGTGGGGATTCCCGTGCCTGATTTGTGGGTACCCAGATGCCTCCTCCTGGGGAATCTGAAATTGGGGCCCAGGAGTGCTAGAGGCACGGTCACTGGCTCTGGGGTCCCCACCCCCCAGGGCCACCCCCGAGGCTGGGCCTCTCCTGTGGGTGTTCAGGGGGGCAGCCCGTTTTCGGGGGTCGCCAATCTGGGGGCGACCCGCCCGGAATACGTGGTTCCGACGGGCGCCCCGGGGGCCGGCGGGGCGGGAGCGGGGGTGCTGCGGCGCAGGGCCGGGGTTCCCGCGGGAAGCAGAGCGCGGCGGGGCAGCCGGCGGCGGGAGGGCGAGCGCCGGAGTGACAGGAGAGGAAGAAAAATGGGCCGAGAAATCAGAGTGGACGCGCGGGGGGCGAGGCCGGGAGCGGGCGGGGGCGCCGGCGGGCGGGGGCCGCGCCTCTGCCTCGGGGGACGCCGCCCGCGCGCCTCCCCGCTCCCCGCCGTGGGGGGGCCTCCCTGCCCCGAGGCCGGGGCGCGACCCGCCCCCGCCCCGCCCCGCCCCCCGTCCCCCCCTCCTCCGGGGAGTTCTCAGGGCTTCCCCGCGCGCGGACCCCTCGGACCCGCCGGCGCTCCTCCCCCTCCGCCCGCTTTCGGCCGAGCCGCCCACGGTCTAGGCTCTGCCCCCGCGACCCAGCCCCGCCGCTCAGCGCCCTGCGCCCCCCCCGCGGCTGACTCCCGCCCTACGGCTCCCTCTCCCTTCGGGGCTCCCCCAGCGCCCCCAGCCCTTGCAAAGGTTTGAAGCGGAAATGGGGCGCGCGGCGGCGGCGGCGGGGGAGGGGCGGGGCGGGGGCGGCGGCCAATGGAGCGGGAAGCAGGACAAATGAGGCCCGGCCCGCGCGGCCGACAGGCCCCTCCATCTTCCCATTAGCGCCTAATGGCCCCCCCGCCGCCGCCTGATGAAGATTTATCGGCCCCGGAGCCCCCGCCCCCCCCCCGCCCCCTCCGCCCCCTCCGCCCCCTCCGCCCCCGCCCGGCCCCCGCCCGCGGCCCAGACACCTGATGAAGCCGTCGGGGGGCGGGAGGGGCTGCGGGAGCGCACCCGGGGCCAGGGCAGGGCCCCGACCGGCCGGCAGCGAGACAGGAGGCCACCCAGAGAAAGTTCCGGGGGCGCCGACCAGGGGGCCGAGGAGGGTCCGACCACAGCAGCCCAGGCAGCGCCCCCAGCAGTGGCTCGGCCCCCAGCTCTAGGCCTTCAGGGGGTCCGAGGGGGAGGATGGAGCTGGGGGGTCGGAAGCCTGGGTCCCAGAGACAAGTGGGCTCCTTATAGGAACTTCTGGATCCTGAGGGAGGGGAAGGTTGGGGACCAGGACTCCCGCCCCGGGAGGAGAGGGGGCTGGGAGCCCGGACTCCGGGGGCCCTAGGCTGGGAGCTTGGCACTGGGGGGGGGGCTGGGTTGGGAGGCCCCTGATTGATTTCTGTTTACCGGCTGTCCCCGCGGGCGGAAGAGCGAATCGCGCCCCATCCATCAACAGGCTCGCAGCCTCCCTAATAAAAACATTTTACTCCTAAATGATCTCGAACTAATTAACTCAAAGTGTTAATTAAAGTTTGCGCAGACAGCATTGTCATCGGGGAGGGCGGTGGATCCATCTTCCTGAGAGAGAGACAGGGTTTGGGGGGGCATCTGGGGAGGCAGGGAGAGCTCCCCATCCCCCTCCGGCACTGACTGCCGCCCACTGCCCTCACCACCTGTCCTGGGGCCTCCCCTGGCTTCTCCCGAACGGCTCTGCCTCTGCCCCCTGAGTTTTGCTCTGTTGCTCTCTCGACCTGCGGGTGTCTCTTCCATCTCTGTCCCTGTGTCAGTCTCTGTCTCTGAGTTTTTGTGTCTCTCTGTCCCTGTCTCTTGCTCTCTTGCCAGGCGACTGTCCCCCACGTTGATCCGACTTCCCATCAATGTGTAACCTTTATCTTCGTGTCTGTGTGTGCCTTGGGGTTATGCGTGTGGACATGCATATGTCAGAGGATGCATGTATGGATATGCATGTCTGAGTGTGTGTGTACACATGTGTGTTTGAGTCCAGAGACGTGTGTGTGGACATGTGAATGGTAATGTTTGTGCATGCACGGGGATGCAGGAGCCCAGGGCTGTGTGGTACCTGGACGTGTGTGTGACTAATGCCCATAAGCAGGCTGTGGGACGCTACAGGGAGTCCCCGAAGCAGCGAGGAGCTCTGCAGGTCCCTTGGGACAGGGCCTGGGTCTCCTTCCTGTTTCCCTCCAACACAGGCAGGAAGGAGCAGGTCAGCAGGTACGCTAGGTGAGTGAGTGGCCAGGTGTGAACTCAGCTGTGAACTCCTGCTCACTCGCAAGCGCAGCCCCTCCCTCTGCCTCTGGGCCCATCCCCCCTTCCCCCTCTTCCATAGCCAGCTGCCAGCAGGGCAAGGGAGCTGGGGCCAGGACAGGCCACCAGGCCATGGGCATCCGTGGGGTGGCTGGCTGGGCGGCCCCGGTGTGAGCTCATACATCAGGGCTGACAGGCTCCGAAAGCCCCGGAATTAAAACCTAAATCGAATATTGATCACCCGCTCCGGCCGTGGCGCCCACTACGGCTCCCCCTCAACTCCCCCGCGCTTGCTCCCTGCTCCCCGGCTCTCAAGCGGCACCACTGTCCTGTCTTTCTCTCTGTCTCTTTTGCCTCCTCTCTCCCCTGCTGCTCACCCCAGCCCTACTTCTTCTGGTGACTTGTCTCTGTCCCTAGCAGGTGCCAGAGACAGAGAGAGAAATACCCAGAGACAGAGAGAGAGAGAGAGAGAGACACAGGGATGCACAAAACAGACCTGGATGTGAAACAGTTAAACACGAGCCCCAAGTCAGACCCAGAGCAAGCAGCACATAGACACAAATCCAAGCAGACAGACAGACAGACCCAAGCACGCAGGTACCCACAGATAAGCACAGAGGAAGTCACACACAGTCACACCCTTGAAGTCACACAGACACTCACACACAAATACCACACGCATGGTGCACACAGAGAAAGTTACACTCAGACACAGATGGGCACACAGACCTCCATAGGCCCATGGAGTTACAGCCACACACCCAGGATCACAAAGGTGTGACACAGATGGAGAGACAGGCACAGTCACAAAGCAAGTTACAACAACACAGAGCAGAACAGAAAGCACAGCCGTTCATACAAGGTAGAGAGACACACAGCTCCAAGTGGCAGAAAACACACACACACACACACACACACACTCCCCATCCTCCTGTTCCCATTCATGCTGACACAACTTGTAGCCACCTCCCTCTGACTCACCCACCCCAGATGCCACCCCAGTTCTGGCTCTAGAACCTGCACAGAGAGGAGGCTCTCCGACCTCACTCCCCCTGCCCCAAACCAACACTGAGCGGCCCCCTCCATGCCTCAGGGTCCTGGGCTGGTCCCCAAGGGATCTAGAGAGGTGGACCCCGGAGAGGACTGAAAGGGCTCCCCACCAGAGAGGGACAGGGACAGGGCCAAGGTCATGCTGCCTGCTGGAGCTGGTCCAGAGATCTGAGGCCACGGCTCAGACCACCTGTGGGATGGCTGGACAGTGGGAAGAACTTGGCTGGGCCACGAGGGCTGGGGCCCCAGCGGTGGGCGGGGGCACTGCCCCGCCCCCGCCCCCGCCCCCACCCCCACCCCAGGCTTCCCGGCTGGGGCGGGCTGCGGTGGAGGCGGGCGGTGGCGGCTGCCGGGGAGAAGATGAATCTTTCATGAGTGATTTGCGGCCGCCTCTTCTCGTCCCGTGTTGTTTAATGTTTCAATTTGGGCGAAAGCAAAACATTCAATCAGGCGGATTAAGTGCGTAATGCGTCTCATCGCTCAATCTGTCGCCTCCGCCGGGCAGCCCGCCGGGTGGGGGGGGATTAGGAGGGGGTGGCGGGCAAAGACCCTGACCAGGGGAGCCGGGTCCCCAGCTTCACTCCTAAGCTGTGCCTTGGGAGGCCCCTCGGCCTGGAACCCCCCCAGCCCACAGTCTCCCCGAATCCTGGGCTCAGCCTCACCCCCACGTACCGCTTTCTGCTCCATCTCAGGGTGTCCACTTGGCTTTTGGGGCCCTGGCTCTTCTGTACCCCTCTGTCCACCTGCCAGGCTCTCTCTCCGGGTTGTGTCAGCCTGTCTTTCTCCATCCACGTCTAGTGTCCCTCTGTCTCCCCATGAGTGTCTGCCCATCTCTATCTCTGCCCTTTGCTCTGTGCCTGCACCTCCTTATCTCTCCGTCTCCCTGTCTTCTCACTGCCTGCTCCCCAGGGCTCCCTCTTCCTTACATCTCCCCTCTCTAGATCCATCGGTCATCCCCTCCCCACCCCCCCACCCCCGTCACACTGTCCTTCTGTCCACACGGCCCTGTCTGTCTCTCAAACTGGCTGTCCCCGAGCCTTTACATCAGCACAGCGTCCCTCCGTCTAACACCAGTCTGTCCCCACTCCGCCCGACCCCTAACCTGCGCATCCCCAATGCCCAGTCTCCTCTCTCAACCAGAGCTCAGTCCTCTGCCTGCCCGACCCTTGCCCCTCTGTCCGCCTACGTCTCTGTCCCCTGTTCATCTCTGTCCCAGTCTGTGTTCACCTGTCTCTCTGTCTCGCTCCCCTGTGGGTCGGTCCCTCTGCCTTCCCTTGACCTTGTCCGCTCCCTGTCCCCGGCTGCCCAATCTCCACGTCCACTAGGGGGCAGCAGGCACAGGCTTTTCAGGTGGGGAGGCTGGCAGGATGGCTGAGGGGCTTCCCAGCCCAGCCCAGTGCCTGGGTGCGGACCTCCCCCTTCAGGAGCACCCACGCCAACCAGCCCCTCCTCCTCAGACTCAGAAGTCGGGGTCCCCAGCCATCTTCTCTCTCAATAGCAGGGGTCCCACCGTCCAGCTCCCTTCCCTCTCTTCAGGCAGCCTGTGAGCTGGGGTGGGGGTTGGGGGTGGGAGGGTGTGCTGGAGATTTTAGCTGGGGGCCTGGCAGGCAGTAACCAGAAGTGTCACCACTGCCTGCTGCGGAGACCCACGGGGCTGCGAGGCCAGGGTCTGACAACGTGTGCAGGCACAGGGACACACACAGGATTCCAGGAAACACACGGGTAATCAGATTCAGTCCTAGCACGCAAGAGCACACACCCCCCCCACCCGAACCACAACCCCAGTCAGACCCCAGGAGCCTGGATCAGACCCCTTGCCCCAGGGAGCTCATGGACACACGACACACACTCACACACTCACATTCTGCCTCAACCAGTCCCCGCGGTTCGGGACTGTGACTGACACACACACACACACACACACACACACACACACACACACACCTCATTCAGAGTGACTTGCACACACAGGGCAGGCCCCCACCCCTGCATGTGCCCTCAGTCCCCGGACCTCTCACAGGCCTCTGCCCACCCCTGCTCATCTGGTCCCGACCCCTGTCACTGTCGCCCCCGCTCGCTCAGCGGCCCTCCCCCCAGCTCCCTAACTTCCCCTTCTCCGCCTCTCACTTTCTGGGTCTCTCCCCTGTTTCCCCTGCCTCTTTTTGCCATCTTTCCCTTGCTCTGAATTTGTCTTTGTCCACGTCTCTGCGCCTCTGTGGCAAGTCCTAGCATCTGGGCTTGTCTGGGAGACACTGTCTCTCTGTCGTGTAGTCTTGGGCTCCCCCCACCCCAGGCTCTCCCGACCGTCTCTGCCGCCCCCCAACTCTGGGCTGCACAGCCCGTCAGTGGGTCTCCGCGTCTGTGCCCCGCTCCCCGGGCGGGCGGCGGTCTGTCCTCTCCCCAGGTCTCTGTCTCTGTCTCTCTGTCCATCCGTCTCTCTCCTCCCGGCCCCTCCCGCCCTCCCCCCTCTCCCTCTGTCTCACTCTTCGCCTCTCTCTTTTCTCTCTCAAGTGTTTTCAATTTTATTCTGAGTGGAATTAACTACCCCTGATGTCAAATTGCCGCCGAAATCGATAATAATATCTTTACAAAAGAGGATATTCTTCTCTCGGAGAACGGCCTCTGAAAAATGGAAAATTTAGTCGAAATTGATTCATTACTTGACACTTTATAGAACGGCTGCGTATTGATCGCACCTGTCATGTCCCATCTCCCCTAATCGAAGCTGAAGGCCGGCTCCGATGCCTGCTATTTTTCATAATTCCACCGCAGCCGACAGCTCCACAAACACCGCCGCTCGCCGGCCTCCGCCTCCCCGCGCCGGCCGCCACCGCGCGCCCTCGGCCTGGCCCTGGCCTCGCGGGCTGCCCCGCCTGCCGCCCCGCAGCCGCCGGCCGCTCCCCTGCCGTCCTGCGTCTGTCCGCGCCCCCCCCCCCACCGTGGCCGCGCCCTCCTGCTGTCTGTGTGTCCCGCTGTCCTCTCCTCCCTCGCCCTAAGTCGGCCAGCCCTTCCCCTGGGACCCCCTCCCCCATCTGTCCATCAGTCTTCTCAACACCCAGCTCTGTCCGTCTGTCTGACCACCCCCCCCCCCCAGGCCCGCCCTGGCTGGCCGCCTCCTCTGCTCTCCTGTCGGCCTTGTGTGACGGTCTGTCTGTCCTGCTCCATCCCCTGCCTGCATCCCTCTAGCACCTTCCAGGGGGTGGGGGTGGGGTGGGGAGGAGTGGGGGAGGGGTGGAGATGCTATCCCGCTGCTCCCCGCCCCCCCCAGCAGACCTGCCTCCCCTAGGCTCTGGATTCCCTCCCACTCCCCAACACCTTCCCTAAGGCCTGGCCCAGTTTCAGCATCCTCCGGGGCCCTCCTCCCCGCACCCCTCTCCACTGCCTTTCCTCCGCCTCCCTCTGTCCCTCCATCTCCCCAGGCCCCTGAGTGACAGGCTCTGCCCTCACTGGGGAACGAGGGAAGACTCCAGTGCAGGCCCTGCCCTCAGGGAGCCTCCAGCCAGGGGATGTCAGACGGTGCAGGGCAAGTGCTGGGAGCCGGGGTGGGGCCGTGTGGGCCAAAGCTGGAGACCAGAGTCTAGTATGTCGTGTGTACACAGCAGGTGGTCTGGTCAGCCCCACCAGGGAGTTAGGAAAACAGATCCCGCCCCCTCCGGCCAGGGTCCGGTTCCACTTCCAACACTGACTAGCTGCGCCACAGTGAGCAAGTGACTTCTGTGCCTCAGTTTCCTCGTCGGTGACATGGAGATAATGCTAAGCAGCACCTACCTCATAGGGTTGTCCTTGACAGAATTAAATGAGTTCATCTCCGTGAAGGGTTTGGGCCAGTGCCTGGCCCCAAGCAAAGTCCAGTTCATTGTCATGGCTCTTATAACGGTGACAGGCCCTGTTCAGTCCACCCCACTCCTGAGCTCCTGCAGCTCCAGGAGAGCCGTGCAGGGCGAGGGTTAGGGGGTGGCTTCTTGATGGGGGGGGGTGGCCCGCTTATACCCAGCCGGGCTTCACCCTCTGTCACCATTAGTGGTATTTGCTGCACCTGGACACCTCTTACAAGGGCGTTATAAGCAATCTAAAGGGAGGCTTTCGCCCCAACAGAGGGGTCCTTACTCCTTGGGGGGGGGGTTAAAAAGAGTCTTAATGGATGTTACTGTCCCCAGAGGTGTTCTCTCCTCCATGGGTAATAAATTCAGCCCACTGGGTGTCACAGGCTGGTGAGGGTGCCCTTTCTCTCTCTCTCTCTCTCTCTCTCTCTCTTTTCCAGGGGGCATTTAACACCCTAAGGGTGTTCTGTCTCAGTAGGGTGTTAACTACAGTGGCTGCTAGTGCAGCCTCCCTGGGTTGTTAACTACAGCTTAATGGTCCCCCTCCTGTGAGATGCTTCCTTCAGTCGGGTAGGTGTTGGCAATACTGCTAACGAGTGAAGACGC
The DNA here is from genome assembly GCF_003254725.2 of Canis lupus dingo. Taxonomy (NCBI): domain Eukaryota; kingdom Metazoa; phylum Chordata; class Mammalia; order Carnivora; family Canidae; genus Canis; species Canis lupus. Next base: position 112,468,650 of record NC_064243.1, read on the forward strand.
GGGCTTGGTGGGCAGCCCCCTCCCCGGGACGCTCCACGGAAGAACTCTCCCTGCTATGGAGTTCCTACGCGCTTATAGGACCCGCCACGCTCTGGCATCCTCCTCGCGGAGCCTCCCAACCGCCTGGGGCTCAGAGAGGGAACAGATGGTCCAAAGATGCACAGCCCAAAAGGTGTTACAGGGATCAGGAAAGTGTCTCCTGGGCGGGCGTGGATTCTGAGCCATCAGATGGGGTGTGTTCACCTGCCCGTGGGCATGGTTGCTCAGCCCATCCGGCCCTGGCCACCAAGGCCATCAGACTTCCCTTTGGGAGTCCTCCGTGACCTCTGATGGGCAATGTAAGCCCCCTACAGGTGTTACCTAAGGTCTGACACCCTGGAGTGCCCTCCTCTCTCCGAGACGCAGGGCTTAAAGATGATGCTCTTTGCTGCCTTAGGGGCGTCACTGGCATCCCAGGGATGTTGTATTTTCCAGAAGAGGGTTGCACGCAGTGTAATAAGTGGTGCCTTCCCAGAGGGTGGACTCTTACTGGAGGGCGTAGCATACAAGCCAGTCCTCTGCTCAGTGCGCCTTCTCTCTTCCCAGGTGTACTTTCGTGCACTTAACGGTCATTAAATACATTCCAGCTGATCTTCCTGGTGTCCTGACCGGGTTCTAGCCTTCTTGAAACACCTGGAGGGTGTTGTCTCTCTCCCGAATGGCACCACGTGCTGACGAGGAGTCCTGCCTCCCAGCGGGTGTTCCAAAACCTCCAACTTGGCATCCAGAGCCGCACACCATGAAGGTGCTGGGTGGGTGTCATAGACACCCAAGAGGTACAAGTCTAGCTGGTGAGCTATCTTCAAGGATGCTATATACGGTCGAGGGTTGTTCTAGACACGCAGAGGACGGTGGCTGTCCTGAGGGGGTCTCAGTGTGGCCTAATGAAGGGGTAGAGACACCCAGTGCAGGAGCTTCCTGGTGGCTCCCTGGAAGAGTGCTGTTCCACGTAGAAACCAGTGAGGGGATTCTCATTTTCGAGCAGAATCCAGTGTTTTTAATGTGATTATTCCGAAGTAGTGTTGCTCGTGGCAAGTGCTTTATTTGGTGCTTGACCCAATGCAGAGCGCTCTCCGAGTGTCCTGGGGGTTACTTCCCTAGGAGGCAGCTGTCACTATTGCCCTGTTTCGCAGCTGAGCAAACTGAGGCTCCTGCTTACCAACTCATGCTTAGATGCTTAGTAACTTGCCCAAGTGCGTCGTGGGCAGTGGCTGGCGGAGCTGGGGCCCAGCTGGAGGTCAGGGGGGTTGGTGCGATCTCGCAGAGCTGCCCTGGCCATGGCAAGCTCCTTTGGGGACTGTCTTTTCAACCCCAGACACTTTCTCTCTGGAGGCAGGTGGCTCCAGGGGCTGCTGTTCCCCCCCCCCCCCAGAAAGTGGCACTGGTGCTTGGGGGGGCAGAGCCTGATCTGAGAATGGGAGAGAAAAGTGGGGGACAGAAGCAGGGAGGGGGAAGAGGTGAGGGGAAGGTACAAGGGAAAGAAGAGAGTGGAGAGTGAGGGCGAGGGTCGGGCTAGGAAGGGGCTGAACCCTGGGGCTGGGGGCTGCTGCTCCCAGAGCCCTGAGGCCAGTGGCCACTTCTTTTATTTCAGTCGGAGCCCACCTGGCCCTCCCTGTGGCCGCAGGTGTGGGTGGGCTCCTGCCACTCCTGCGCGTGTGAAGAGGAGTGTCCGTGTGCCTGCTCTGGGTTCTGTGATTGTCAGTGTGTCTGTCCATATGCCCTGGGCTTGTGTGTCACTGAAGGTTTGTGTTAGGAGGTGGAGTGTAACTGTAGGTCACCACGGTTGTGTGTGTGTGTGTGTGTGTCCAGTTTGGGGGTCAGTGGATCAGGGTCCATCTGTTTGTGCTGCTCTGTGTCTGCCTCTGCCTGTGGCTGTGTGTCCCAGGCCCCCTGGGCTATGTACTCTGCGTGTGTGTTTGCACTTTCTGTGTCACTGTATCCGGGCGTCCCGACGTCCGTGTGTCTGTGTGTCTGCTCTACGGGCCGGTGTCGGGGTCCAGGTTCGCGGGTCCAGCAGGGGTCCTGGCGCGCAGCTGCTCCCTCCACCGCCAGCGGGTAGGTCGGTCCGTCCGCGCGTCCTCCCGGGGCGGGGCGGGGCGGGGCGGGGCGGGGCGGGGAGGCGCGAGGAGGTGGGGGGTCTCTCCTCGCTCCACGCGCCCCGCCCCCACCCCACTCCCTCAGTCCCGGGATCGAACCTTATTTAGAGTCGCGATTCGACATCTGTTTTCAAATTTGATCAGCTCTGAACTTTATTTTCCGAGTTTGAGGAAAATTATATTCCATCGATCGCGCGCCCGCCCCCTCCCCCGCAGCGCCCGCCGCCGCCGCCGCCTCCATATATCTGCGCGCCGAGCCGGCCGGGCGGCCGCGAGGGCGGAGGCGCGCCGCGCGCCGCGGAGGAGCGGAGGGAGGCGGCGGCGGCGGCGGCGGCGGAGGAGGAGGAGGAGGGGGAGGAGGAGGAGGAGGAAGCGCAGGAGGCCCCGCGCCCGGCCGCCCGCTCTCCCGCCGCCCCGCACCCGCCCCGCGCCCGGCCGCCCGCGCCCCCGCGCGCCTCTCTCGGTCCCGCGCGCCCCCCTCCCGGTCCCCGCCGTCCCTCCGTCTCCAGGGCTCTCCGAGACTCTCGCCCGCGCTCGTCCCCCGGGCCCCGGCCGCGCCCCCGCCCGGCCCTGCCCCCCCACCCGGTGCCCGCCCCCCAGGAAGCCGCGGGGGCCATGGCCGCGGGATCCCAACTTTAAACACTTCTCGCCGGACCGGAGCGGAGGCGCCAACCCCGGAAAGTGAGTGAGCGCGCGGGCCGGTGCAGGGAGGGGGCGGGGCGCGCGGTGCTCCCGAGGGACCTCCGGAGCGGGGCCGCGGAGCCTGGGGCTGGGGAGGGCGGGCGGGGTCACCCCCCCTGCGGAGGCGCTGGGCTCGGGGCGGGGGGGTGGGGGGGTGGGGGGCAGGACTCCGGACTCGGGCCGAGGAGTGTCCGGGAGCGCCAGGGGTCGGGGGCTGGGCGGACCCGGTCTGTTTGGGAACCGAGGCTGGCGGGCACACCTGAGGGTGAGTCTGGACCTCTGGGGCTAGAATCCTGGGGTGGGGGGGGAGGAGGGGACTTGAGGGCCAGGACCCGAGGGCTTGAAATTTGGGACCTAGGGGTTCAGAGCCAAGAGACTGCGTATTTGGGGTTGAGAGCCGACTGGGGCTGGGGTCAGACTAGGGGTGTGAACATTTGGAGCTGTGGTCAGTATGGAGGTTTGGATGGGTTGGGGGGCGCTGGGAGGTCTGGATTTGGAGCTGGAGTTCAAGGCTGAGGGTCTGCATATTTGGGGTCTGGATATTGGGGTAAGGGGGTCCACAGGGCCTGTGGGAAGGACACTGGGCCAATAAATGGGTCTGCACACACTTCGGGGCTGGGAGCGCAGGTCTAGCCCTGACCTTCCAGGGGCTGTGTCCTTCTGGGGACAGGTGGCCCAGTCTGCTGCACACCTTCTCTGTCATTCCACAACCGTCCCAGGGCCGTGCGGGGCCACCTCTGCTGTCTCTTCCCTGGCTGGGTCTCTCCTTACTGTGTCTCTGTCTCTGGGCATCTCTGTGTCCAGAGATGCTGTGTCTAACTCCCAGAATCTCTGTCTCTCTCCGACTCTGTCTCTCGCAGCATCTCGCTCTTCCTCTTCCTCTTCGGGTCCAACTCTTGGACTGTCTCAGAATCTCTGTGCCTCCTTCTCTCCGCGTCTTTCTCAGCATCTCTCTCTGTCTCTCTGTCTCTGCCTTTCTGTGTCTCTTACTGTCTCGGTGTCTCTGTGTCTCCCAGCATCTCTGTCTCTGTCTCCCCCTCGCTGGTTTCCGCTCAGATTAAGCCGGGGACCTAATTCCAGGCCCAGGATCGAATTTTCTGGCAACAAAGGGAAATAGCGAATCGATCGGTCGCTCCGGAGATTAAGAGACAAGCGGCGCGCGGATCTATCACGGCTAAACGGCCCCCCCGCCCGCTCCCCCTGCCCGGCCGGCCCGCCGAGGCCCAGACGCGCTCCGCATCGCCAAGCAGCCTCAGGAGCCCGGCTGCCCGGCAGGCCTGGCCGGCCTCGCTGAGCCCAGAGCTGACGGCCGAGCTAACTGCGTGCCCTGCCCTGGGCAGGAGCCCGGGGACGGTCCCAGCACCAGAACTGGCCCCCGGGGAGGGGAGGGGAGGGAAGGGAAGTGAAGGAACCAGAGGCAGCACCTCACCCTGAAGAGCCACGCTGCACACACCTGTGGCCTCAGGTAATACCTTTCACTCACACCTGCCTATCAGCACACCTGTCACATTAGTGTTTCCCCTTCAGGTCCCCGCATCTGGACCTCCAGGCGACATTAGTCTCCTTGTACCTGTCCCCTGCAGGTAACCTGTCCTCTTCGTCTGTCCCTGTAGGTACCGAGTGTTTCCTCTCACCTGCTTTTCCAGGTAACACTTGTCCCTTGAAACCTGCCCCAGAGATGCCCGCGATCTCTCAGGTAACACATGTCCCCTTTTACCTGCACCTCCAGGTAACACCTGTTCTCTGAAATCTGCCCTTCCCACTTGAATCCTTGCATCTGTCTCATTTCCTGCCCTATTGTCCCTTTCCTACCTGCACCTGCATCACCCCTTAGTCCCCTAAGGCTCTAAACACATTTATTTCTCACACATTCATACTTCTTCACCTCTGTCTCCCCTCCAGCAGTACCTGTTCATCGTATCTTCACATACAGTGCACACCTTTCTTTGCACAGAAGCCCTAACACCTGTCACGTGCCTTCTCTTAATCTGTCCTCAGGTGAAGCCGGCCCCCTCCCGCCTCTCCTGTCCCGTACTTCCCCCATACGGTGCTCACCTCCTCCACCCTCATGCCTGTCCTTCCAGAGGAGCTTCCCATGCACGTGCCCACGTATATCCTTACACAGATATCTACTCCCACCTGTCTTTCCCACATCTGCCTTTCCCACTTGTCATCTCAGGTAACATCCCAGATGACACATGCACCTACCGCACCTGTCTCCTGACCTCAACACGGCTTGATTGCTCACACATGCAGTGGTCCCTGGGCATCATGGGTCTCCTCCTCCTCCTCTCATGTCCCTCCTTGCCATGAGGGTCCTCCAAGCCCTTGTCCTCTGAAAGCCACCTGTCTCTCCTCGCTATCTCTGTCTCTGCTTCTCTCTGTCTGTCTCACACAACACACAGCAGTACTTCACACACTTCACACCTGTCCTTGGCCACAGGTACCTGCTTTACGTGCATCCCTGTTTCCCCACACCTGTCCCTTGGGCACTATCTACTTCTCTCCCTTACCCACATCACTAATTCCCCAGGTTTCTTCCTTCCTCCTCCCTTGCTATGCAAGGTGACACATCTCTACACCTCTCCCCTTCCTCACCTGTCTGCCGCAGGCGTCACCTGCTCCAGTACCACGTCCACTCATTTCTTTGGCAAACAGGTCCTGAGGCTTCCACACCTGCCTTAATCTCTCTCTGCTTTACATCTCTTCAAGTGGGTCTCTGCCATACACCTGGTGTCCCCAGCCTATCCCCAAGGGGAACGCTGACTCCTGGCCACCCTCCTTCCCCACAGACCTGCACCAACATCGGGACCCCTTCTCTCCCCCCACCCACCAGCATCCATGTAACTTTTGTCCTTTCATAGCTTTTTCATTTTTCTTTCTTAGACAGGGAGAGAGAGAGAGAGAGAGAGAGTGTGTGTGTGTGTGTGTGTGTGTGTGTGTGTGTGTGCATGAGCAGAGGGAGGGGCAGAGGCAGAAGCAGGCTCCCCACTGAGCAGAGAGCCCTATTCAGGGCTTGATCCCAAGATCCTGGGCAGAGGCTTAACTGGCTGAGCCACCCAACTGCCCCTGTAGCTTCTTCTTTAAAAAAGAATTTTTTTAAAGTAAGCTCCACTCCCAGTGTGAGGCTTGAACTCAGGACCCCGAGGCCAAGAGTCACAGGCTTTGCTAACTGAGCCCTCCAGGCGCCCCCCTCCATAGCTTGCTCAGATGTTGTATCCGTACCCCACACCTCTCAGCCACCTTGTCTCCCCTGTGCTCACCTGCGCTACCTGTCCACCCCCACACCTTTAGAACCGACCCTTCAGATCCCTCACACATGTCTCCAGCCTGCTCCCCTCTGGAAATACTGTCCCCCTTTCATAGAGCATGTCACCACCCATCTATCTCAGGGAACACCTTTTTTTTTTTTAAAGATTTTATTTATTCATGAGAGAGAGAGAGAGAGAGAGAGAGAGAGAGACAGGCAGAGAGAGAAGCAGGCTCCATGCAGGGAGCCCGACGCGGGACTCGGACTCGATCCTGGGTCTCCAGGATCACATCCTGGGCCGAAGGCGGGCGCTAAACCGCTGAGCCACCCAGGGATCCCCAAGGGAACGCCTTTCTTGCTGAGCATAAGTACCACCTGTAGCATTTGTTAAACACACAGAACACCTGTTCCCAGCCTTCCCCACACCTGCCACTGCATCTTACAGACTCCTTAAGCCAGAGGTTCTCAGACTTCAGCGGGCATCAGAAACAGCTGGAGGGCCTACCGGAACGCGGAACACTGAGCTGGGGATGTTGGACACACACTGGATGGGAACACCCCAGGGATTCTGGGGCAGCAGGTCTGGGGCGGAGCCTGAGACTGAACTTCTCACGAGCTCTAGGGGCTGCTGGTCCGGGATCGCTCCTTGGTAGCACCCGCCTACTCATGACATGTTCCCAGCTATTGTTACTTATTTTAATCTAGATTTTATTTTTAAGTAATCTCTACACCCAACATGGGCTCGAACTCACAACCTCGAGATCAAGAGTCACCCTCTCTACCGGCTGAGCAGCCAGGCGCCCCATCCGGGCACTGCCTATTAAGCCTGTCTCTGTGGCAGGCTGTGTTCTCGGTTCTCACTTCACCCCCACCAGGCCCTTATGAGGCAGGTCCTTACTCTCATCCCCACTGCGCAGAGACAGAAACTGAGCCCGGAGAAATGGAGTAATTCCTTGGAGTTCTCAGAAACTGGTAGATCTTGGAGGCCATCTGTCCTCAGGCATCCAAGTGTCCTTAGCTCCCACACCTGCCTATCAGGTGACCTCCTTCCTCCACGGACACCTCTGTCTACCTTGTTGCTTTGGCAACACTTTTCTCTGAGTCCCCCCAGCTCTCCTGCACCCCAGCCTCAGGGTCACCCCCCAACCCCCACCCCACTCCTGCCCTCGACACTCCCCACCGCCCTGCCTGTACACCTGGCCTCTCTGACACCAACTCCCCTAACCAAGCTGGCCATCCGTGTCCTCACTCCCACCTGCCCTCCCAGGGGCCTGGAGCCAGCCCAGCTACTACCACCGCACACCTGTCCCCCAGGCACCCCTTGCTCTCCAGAACTAGCCATCCCTATCGTGGTGCTTCCTGGCTCCATCTCTCTCTGCCCACCCTGCCTGTTTGCTTCCTCTATTCCATTTCTGCCCCTGGCTGCCCACCTCCCCCCTGCCTGTCTTGAACCTGAGTCTCTGTCTCTGTCTCTCTTTCCCTCCCTCCCTGTCTCTGCTGTTTCTCCACCTCTGTCCCTCTCAGTGTCTCTGTGTCTTTATTTCTTTCTAGCGTCTGACTCTCTGTTCTGTCTCTGTCTCTCCTCTCAGGCTCTCTCGGTCTCCTCCCTCCTCTTTCCCTGTCCCTTGTTCTCTCCTCTGACAGGGCAAGTTTTTTGGGGGGGCTTGAAGTCATGCTGACCCACATCTGAGTCCAGGTCTCACACCTACCCCTATGGCACTTTGGCCAAGTTACTTTCCCTGTCTGAGCCTCAGTTTCCACATCTGTGAGATGGGCATCCTGGCAGTTGCTTCCTCCCGGGTAGTGGTGAGGATGGGGTGGTGAGGGAAGCAAGAGGCCTCAGGACAGGCAGGGGCTGGTCTTCCTGCCCTGGCTCTCTTCCTATTCCTGTTGTCTCTTCCCAGGGCTGCTGCCCCACCTGGCTGTCAGCGGGAGTGTGCGTGGTGAGGGAATGGAGAGAGAGATGGCAGAGGCGTCCGGGCCAGGGCTTGGGCATGGGCCCCGGTGTGGGGCTGGGGACCGGGATCGATCCGCCTCGGCGGCAGTGCGCGGGCCAGGATTGCATCTTGTCACAATAATTTATTGCTCTCATCCCGTCTGATCGATGGAGCTGAATTAGCACCGTGCGATGCCCCTGGAGCCCTGAGCCTCCCCCAGCCCCGCCGGACCCCAGCCGGACCCTGGCCCTTCTCTGGCCCTTGTGCGATCCCCTGCAGCCGAGGCACCCGGCTCCAGTGGCCTGGCCCCACGCCTGGCCCCAGGCTCTCAGGCCCTGCCCTGTGTCTCCTGTTTCCCTGTGCCCCCCCCACCCCCACCCCCCCATGCCTCTCTTCTCTTTCAGTGTCTCCTGTTTGCCTTCCTGGGTCCTTGACCCCATTCATCTGCTCATTTTCTCTGACCAGTCACTCCCTTCCCCCTCAGGTTGGTCCCCATTTCCCCATCTGTCTCTGCCCCCCTGTATTCCTGTGTCTCAGTCTTCTCATCTCTGTGTCCCTTGGCTTCTTCCCTTCTCCATCCCTGGGTCCTTCCTCCCCCAGCTCTAGGCCCTTCCCTTCCACCTTCATCTCTGTTCCCTGACTCACTATCTCTCTGCCTTGCTCCTTTTTATCTGAATTTCATTTAAACAATATTTCCTGAGCACATACTTGCTGCCAGGTCCCAAGAACAGGACACACATGCCCCTGCCTCTTGGCCATTGCGGTCCAGAGAGGATCTGTTGGGTTCCTGGGACAAGCTGGCCAGCAGCCCTTCAGCTTCCTGCCCCTCCCCCCACCCCCAATCACAGAAGTCTCTGATACAAGGCTTTTGGGGCCAAGAGGTCCCACCCAGCAGTGGGGTGGGGTCCAGGTGCAGGGATGAGACAGGGAAGGGAGCTGGGACTGAGGACCCTTGGGAAGAGGTTGGGGCTCAGGATGAGGCAGGAGGTAGGAAGTGGCCAGGTGGAGGTGAGGAGGAGGGGTAGGGTAGGTTTTGGAGTTGGGGTGGCAGCCAGGAGCTGGATCAGCCCCTGACCACAGACCCCACCCCCAGGACGGCAGCTGGGCATCCCGTTGGCCCTGAACCCACACCTGCGCTTCCCTCTCTCGCCTGCCCCGGCCCCACAGCCCCTGCCCTCTGGTCCACTCCTTCGCCTCTGCCCTAATCCCTCAATTTTCCGCATCTCTGCCCCTCCTGTCCTTCCTCCCAGACTGGGGTCTCTCCTTGGAGCAGCTGTCTTCTGACCTCCGGCTCCCTAATTCACTTTGTCCAAGCTGCTTTGACTCGCTCCCCTTTTCCGGGTCTCCCCAGCTCGGCTCCTCCTCCCCCCACCTTCCTCAGGGTCTAGTTCTTTCCCGTCTTGGCAGGACTCTCTGATCTCCCATCTTTTCTCCGTGTCTCTCCTCTGGTCTCTGTCCCCATCTATGTCCTGGTAGGTGTTGCCTCCTGCTTCTCTCTCTGCCCCCCGCCCCCCCCCCCCCCCGCGGCTCTCCGTGTCTTCGTCTCCCTGTTCCCCTCCCACCCCCTGCACTTCCTCCATCTCTGAGGGGTCTCTGAGGGGAGATGGGCAAGGGGATGCAGGCAGGGGGTAGGGAGGCAGCCTGAGCTCTGGGTCCACGTCCTCGGTGGCGCCTCCCTCTCCCCTCCCCTCCCCTCCCCTCCCCTCCCCTCCCCCAGTGCTGTTTGGTAGGCGGGGTGCGTGGCACTGCGGCTCCCACCTCCCTGGGGATGCTCCCCCCCACCCCCCAACTGACACGGTTCCGCGTGCTGGCCACAGCCCCAGGGACGTTCGTGCAGAGACTGGGACTCAGGGAGAGGGGGGGAGAGAGAGAGAAAGAGAGAGAGAGCGAGAGCGAGAGAGAGCACAGGAGGGAGAGACCAACCCAGAGACACATGACAGACAGAGACAGCAGCCAGAGGGAGAGACAGGGAGAGGGTGGGTGTGAGGTCTCCATCCCTGCCCTGGCTGGAAGCCTCCCCAGCACCCCAAACCGGGGTCACAGACACACCTTCTCCAAGCAGGGAAGCTGGTACCTTGTCTGTTTGCCAGTCTGTCCTTCTGTCTCTCTTGCACAGCGCAGCCTCAGCAGAGGTTCCAGGGTGTGTGCCCGCGTGTGTGCATGTGTGCGCACATGTGCAAGCTACTGCAACTGTGTCTGTGTGTGTGTGACACTATGTGGGGTGGGGTGGGGGGCTCGGCTGTCTTTTCATGTGATGGGTTTGTGTGGCAGGATGTGTAGGTGTGACCTGTGGCGGTGCGTGCATTCCTGAGCACAGGTGACGACCTGCAGGAGCATGAGCCCACGGGGCTGGGAAATCCATCCAAGCCGTGTCTGTGAGCATGTGCGTGACTGGAGCGTGATGCTCAGCCGTGATCGTCCTGTGTGACTGCCCAAAACTCTGGAGTTGTGCTAGTGTCTGGACTCTCCAAGGCGGCTGGCGTGTCTGAGTGACCAGGACAGCGCACATCTCTGAAGGCAAGGAGACGACAAAGCTTAGGCCAAGGGGGGCATGGTGGAAGGAGCAAGTGGGTGCTAGACGCCAAGAGCTGGGCTGGGGGGTGCGGGTGTGAGAAACACAGTGAGGGAGCAGCTGTGGGCTATGGTCACAAAAATCCCCCCAAATCTGGGCATCACAACTGGCTGTGTGAGCCTGTGTGGCAGTGCATTCTGTATTAAGGGGTTGCTGTGGTGTCTCAGAGCCTGTGGGCTTGTGTCTGTGTCTGGGATCAGACATGGAAGGTGCTCTGTGTGCCCTAAAACGGTGAAGGCTTTGTGTGCCTGTGGTTGTGTATTTATGGGTGACTGTTGGGTGGTACGTGTGTGCCCTCCTTGTGTGAACTGTTGCCCAATGACGCATGAGGTTGTGTGTCTGTGATGTGTGAGTACAGACATGTGTTCGGTGCTGCTGTGTGTGTGGTGTGTATTCTGTGGGCCTGTGTGTTATGGGTGCCTGTGTGGGGACAAGCTAGCTCTCAAATGAACCAGCCTGTTGGGATGACAGCGTGTGCTCTCGAGAGAAGATGTGTGTGTGTGTACACATACATACATACACATGCACTCATACACCCCTGGCACAGAGACACTTCCACCCAGGGTCATGCCGAAGCATCTGGTTGATGCGGGCAGGGGTGGGAGTAGAGGTGACTTGGGGGTTTGGAGGGGCAAGTCCAGGCAGGAAAGCCCGTGTCACCTCCTTGAACCCGTTCCTCCCCGGAACAGCCACTGGGGTCTCTTGGTACCTCTAGTGGGGCCACCCTTGAGCCCGTGTACACATGGCCGTGCCCATAATCTGTATGGACAGGTGTGTGTGTGAGCATGCGCACTATAGTGTGTGCCAGCAGGCAGCCGGGCTCCATGCACCCCGATGGGACAGGGTGTGTGAATTGTGCCTACTGGGGGGTGTCTAGAGAGCGTGTGCAGGGGTCTGTTGTGTGCTGTGTGCACAGATGTGTCCTATGTGGGTGTGTGACATAGGGGTGTGTCCCCAGGGTGGGTGCAGACGGAGTGTCAGAGTGCGTGTGTGTGTCCAGGCGTGATGTGTGTGCCTGTTGGTGTGTGCCTGTGTGCGGGGGGTGGTGGCAGGAGAAGGGTCTTGGGCCGCGTCTCTCTCCTCTTTAGACAGAGCCCCGGAGAAGATATGAAATTTAAAAAAAAAATCAATTTTCATTCCACTTGTGCAGATTGTGTTAAGGGGAGGGGGTACTGGGTGAGGGATGAAGGGGCTGGTGGGGGGGGTGAGGCCCGAGGCAGCTCCCGAGGCGGCCCGAGCAGCTTAGAGAAATGAAAGCAACTGGTTAAACCCCAGTCCAGGGGGGCCGGGGTGATGGGGGGTGAGGAGACAGAGGCCAGGAGAGACACAGAGAGCCAGAGATACCCAGAGACCGAGAGAGACAGAGATGCCCTAAGACAGACAAGAAACACAGACACTCAGAAACGGAGGTATTTGGAGCTAGAGGCAGACAGAGCCTCAACAACAAAGACCTCAGTGAGAGAGACCCTGCCTCCCAGAGGGCCTGAAGGAGGCCGGAGCCCTGTCCTCGGAGAGCCAGCAGCAGAAGTAGGCCCGGGACCCTGCCCATTTCACGCGTGCAACACATGCTTGAGAAGCACACAGATGGCGAGTGGGGAGGGGGACAATCAGACAGCTGGACAGATGGTGGCAGGGGCAGTGGGGGCTTTGGGGTGCTTTCCTTTGAGTGCCCACCTCACCCCACCATAGCCCCTCACCCAGTTGGCCTTTGGGTCTGAGTGAGCCTGTGCGGACTGGTCCGTGTGTGAGTGTGTGTGTGTGGGGGGGGGGTGTGTGTTTGTGGTCTCCTGGTGATCTGTCTGTATTGTTGCCACATGTGCATCTCCGCCTCCATGTGTGTTGGAGCACATGTGCCCCCGGGGTCTCTGGTGCTTGTCTGTGTGACACTGCTTTGGTGTCACTTGTGTGTGACTGGCTTGGCTGTGCTGGTGTGTGTGTCTGGGTGCCTGGGAGCGTTTCTGTTTCTGGGTGGCATTGAGTCAGTGCATGCTTGTGTCTGTATGTCTGCATTTGATGGTGAGACTCAGTGTGTCATTATGTATCTGTGTTAGTGTGTTTCTGTGTGCGATTTGTGATTGTGTGTCTTTGTTTCTGTGTGGGATTGAATTGGTGAGTCTTAGATGCGTATCTATATAACTGCATATCTGTTTCTCTGTGAGTATCTGTGACCATTGTGATGTGTGTGTGACAGTCATGGAGCGTGTGACTATTTTGACCTGCATGCCCATGTGTTGTGTAGACTTGGTGGTATGTGTGCCTGGGTTGCTCGCTGCATGGGTCTGTGTGACGTATGTTGATTATAGTCTTGTTGCATAGGATTTTGTTGACGCGTGCATCACACAGTTGTGTGATATGTGTTGTGTATAACCGTGGTGTATGTGTCACTCGGCTGACTGTGTGATGTATGTGACACTGTGGTATGTGGGACTTGACCTGTGCCTGTGTGATGTGTTGTGCATGACAGCATGGTGTGTATTGCTTTGTTGACCTGTGTTGATGTGTTGTGACAGTGTGGTGTGTGGACTCTATGGACCTGGGTCTGTGTGGTGTGTCGTGTGACCGTATGCTGTGTGTGGCTCTGTCGACCCAGGTCTCCGTGGTATGTTGTGTGACGGTGTGGTGTGTGCGTGCCCAGGCTGTGTGTCTGCTTGGCAAGGAGAGGAGAGAGCCAGCGTCTTGCCTGCCCAGCCCCTCTGCACACTGCTGCATGCGCACACACACATGCACACACACATTCAGTGCCATGGCTGCAGGCGGTGGAGATGGGGGGCGGCGGGGGGGGGTGGAGGAAGCAAAATAAAATTAAAAATTAAAGCTTGCCCGGAGTCCCCATCCGCACAGCGCGGACCAGCGGGGCGGGGCGGGGGCTGCGGCAGCTCCCCCTCCACTGCTCCCAGGTCTGGGGCCCGCTGTCCGTCTGTCCAGCGTCCTACTGGGCCCCTGCCTGGCCCTGCAGCCCCGGGCCCCGCAGGCCCGCTCCTTCCATCGGTCGATCAGCGATCAATGGGGCCAGGGGGGCGCCAGGGGCAGGGTGAGATCAAAGGGGCCCCAAGAGACGGACACTGGGACGGAAACAGAGACGCAGAGACAGAGATGTGGAGACAGAGATGGAGACAAGAGACTGAGGGGTGCGGAGACAAGGATGTGGGGAGGAGAGACATGGAGACCCAGAGACATAAAAGAGTGATGTGGAGACAGGGAGATGTGGGGACCCAGAGACGTGGCGCTGTGGACCCCGACAGTCGGGGCAGGGACCCAGTCCCCGTGGGCCCCGCCGGACAGAGGCGGGAACAGAGAAGGGGCAGGCAGAGATGGCGAGACGGCAGAGACCGTGTGAGAGATGCGGGGGGGAGCGTGGGAGCAGGGCCCGGAGCGCCGATCCCACGGCTCCTCGTTATAACGTGTCCGGAGGAGGCGGCGGGGAGTTGAAAGCGTCGGGAAGAGAAATCAAAACCAACACGGAAATGAGAGGGGCCAATGGGGGTGGGGGCGGGGGCGGAGGCAGGAGGGAGGGGGACCCGGAGAGGCAGAGCGAGCGGGAGGTGGGAGAGAGGTGGCCGGTGAGGTGCGGAGCCGGGAGGGAGAGGGGGAGACTGAGGCGGGACGGGCTAGGGGCACGGAGCCCTGGCGGGGCACGGGGGGCAGAGGGGAGAGGGGAGAGCCGGGGGAAGGGCCGGGGTCAGGGAGGAGAGGGGGCGTGGGGAAGCCAGAGATCGGGGAGACCAGAGGGAGGTGGGGGGCACGGGGGTTGGAGAGAGTGGGTGGGGAAGGGTGCAAGGAGGCCCTGGGTTAGGGGGAGACCAGGAAAGAGGGACAGAAAGATGGAAAAGGGTGGGGAGGCAGAGAAGGGAGAAAAGATGCATGCAGAGAGAGAAAGAGAGACAGGGAAGGAGATCAAGAGAAAGTTGGGGAGATTGGACGGGAGGCAGAGGGGACTTGGGGCAGAGGGGCCAGGCAGGGGGCCCCACAAAGGGGCAGAGGAGGTGGCAGGGGGCCTGAGTGCCGGAGGGGACCGTGTGGGAGAGATGCGATGGACACTGGGTGGGGGGGGGGGCCGCCTGGGTGTCCGTGGGGATCTGACGGGTCTGGAGGGAACGGGCCATCTGCCAAGTCTTGTCTGGCGTCCGAGGGGTGAGGTGGGGTTTATGGGGAACAGAGCGGCTGTTGGGGATCTTTGGGCAGAGCGGTGTCTGAGATGAATGCTGGGTGCGAAAGCCCGTGATGGGGGTAGGGTATGCGAGGGGGGCGTCTGAGCCAGGGGTCTGAGGAGAGTGCTCCCTCTAGGAGGTGGGTCTCGAGGGGTGGGAGTGGTGGCGGGCTGAAGTATCTAAGGGGGAAGGTGTGTCTGAGGGGTGAGTGTCGAGGAGCAGATGTCTACGGGTATGGGTGGGGGTGTCTGAGATAGGGGGGTGCTTGACGGGGAGGGGCTGGCAGAAGGGTAAAGGTTGTGAAAGGCATAGGGATGGGGCATCTGAGGAGAGGGGTATTTGAAGGAGCAGGGGTCTGAGAGGGGAAGCAGATCCAAGGGCAAAGGGGTGTTTGAGGGGGAGAAAGGAAGGGGTGTCTGAGGGGTACTGTTTGGGGGAGGTAGATCTTAAGGGAGGGAGTGTCTGAGGGAGGCTGTCTCCAGGGGAGGCATATTCAAGGAAGAAGGGTGTCTGAGGGGGGCTGTCTGGGGGGGTGGCAGATGTAGGGGAAGGAAGGGATGTTTGGGGAGAAGTCTCTCTGAGGGGAAGGAAGACCTAAGAGGAAGTGGTGTCTGAGAGGGCCATGGAGGGGGGCAGACCTAAGGGGAAGGGTATCTAGGGGGGCTGTCTCAGGGAAAGGCAGATCTAGGGGGATGGGGTGTCTGGGGGTGCTGTTTGATGAAGGGAGACAGATCTTGGGGAATGGGGTGTTTGGGGGGTTGTTTAGGGGAGGCAGATCTAGGGGGAAAGGCATCTGGGGGGGCTGTCCCAGGGAGAGGCAGATCTAAGGGGAAGGGGTTTCTGAGATGCTGTTTGGTGGGGGGGAGGCAGATCTAGGAGAAAGTGTCTGAAGGGGGGGTGGCAGGTGCAAGTGGCAGGGGTCTGAGGGCTGGGCAGCAGGTTGGGGGGCATCTGTGGGAGCCCTCCTGCAGGGTGCGGCCCCGTAGGCCGCTTCTGGCCCGCTGCGGGCAGCAGCTGAAAGCTGGGGGCTGCCTGGAAGCCGGACAAGCCAGCCCCAGGGTCCGCTGGGTGGGCCGGGGCTGGGGGGGCGGCGGGCAAGGTTCAGAGCGAGACAAATCGGGGACAGCCAGAGAGAGGGACAGAGCCCCAGAGCCCCAGAGCCCCAGAGCCCCAGAGCCCCAGAGACGGATGAGAGGTCAGGTGCGAGCGCCGGAGAGGCAGCGGCGGCAGCGGCGGGCGGGTGCGGGGTGGGCGGGTGGTGAGCCAGCGAGTGGGAGCGAGTGGGAGCAGCGGGAGGGAGGCCGGCCCGTGGGTAGTGATGGAGGCACGGAGGGAGGAGGAGGAGGAGGAGGAGGAGGAGGAGGAGGAGGAGGAGGAGGAGGAGGAGGAGGAGGAGGAGGAGGCGGCGGCTTCGGGAGAGGCTGGGAGGAAGGGTCGGCCAGACGTGGATGGAGAGGGAGGCGGGTGGCGGGCCGGGTGGGCCTGGGAGGAGCGCCCACCCCACTGACCCCTGTCTGTCTCTCCTGCCTGTCCCCGCCTGTCCCCGCGTCTGTCCCGGCCTCTCCGCAGGGCTGGCTCCACCATGGACTGTAGCTGCGTCTCCGACCTTCTCTTCGCCCCGCCCGCCCTGCCGGCTCTCTGGACCCCTGGTAACTGGCCCGGACCTCCCGCCCCTTCCCAGCCAGCCGGCTCCTCCTTTCTGCCCCTCTTCCTGTCCTCCCTCTTCTGCCCCGGTCTCTCTCAGTCCCCTGAATGCAAACCCCCACTGGAAAACTTGACTAAAAACTTTACAGCCAGATGTCCCTGCCACCTGCCTGCTGGGATGGGAGGGTCTTCTGGAGGGTGGAGGTACTGGGGTCTGAAAAGGACTGGATCCAGGGGTCTGAGGTTGTGGGGTCTCATCTGCTCCCTTCCTCCCCCAAATCCTTGGGCAAAAAAGAGGCAAGGAGACTGGAGAGGGATAGGAACTGATGGAGCAGGGGCGGGACCAGAGTGGGCACCAGGCCAGGTGCAGGTGGACAAATGGACAGGGACTGCCTGGGCAGGGGACGTGGAGACACGGCCCAGCCAGCCGGAGCCCTGGGAGAGGACGGCCTGCTCAGAAGTGGACACTCAGAGCTGGGATGTGGACAGTAAGACTGGTTGGATGTGCATGAGTCCAAGTCACATGCCCCACGGATGGCGTGTGTGTGTGTGTGTATGTGTGTGTGGTGAGCGTGCACACGTGTCTACATATGCAGATGCGTGCGTGCAGACTGGGACTCTGTGTCTGCTTATGTGTGGGGTCTCGATGCGTCCTGTGTCACACTTGTGTTTCTGGAAGAAGGGGTCACACTGGGAGAGTGTATGTCTGTGCAGCATCTGTCTTTGTGTGAGCTGGCGTGCCTGCTTGCACAGATGCAGGAAGCTACCTGAGTGTCTCTGGGCTGCGTGGGTCGAGTTTCTTTAGAATATTGAGCCTGTTTACATTCTAGGATTGGGAGGAGGTGGTATGTGCCAGGTCACTAAGTCTGCGCCTGCCTCAGTGGGGTGGGGAGCCCGCTACTGTTACTTCTGGGTCGGTGTCTGGTCCAGAATGGAGGTCTCGGTGTGCTTTAGGCCTCTGTGTTGGGTGTGTGTGTATGTGTTTGTGTCAGGGGGTTTCTTGCATCCGTGTGTCACCGAGTGTGACTGAATGTGGGAGGCTTTCATAATGTGTGTCCTCTCTAGTGTCTTAGCAGGTACAATATATTTGAGGACAGGTGGTGGTTTCAGGTTGGGTTGTGTATCTGCACGTATATGGCCAGTTGTGTGCTATTGTGTTTGGGGTTGTCTGAGTGTGTCCGTGATACACTAACTTCCCCACTAGGGTGTGGTCTGGGTGTGGAATGGGCCAGAGCTCGCGAGTTAATGGAGTCCTGTCACCTGGAATATGAAAGACCCAAAATGGGGTGGAGAGAAAAGTTCTCCTTTCAGGGAGGAAGCTGCCCGGCCTTGGAGCCTTCGGCAGGGAGGCGTTAGCACCCCCCTTGATACTCCAGGCACCCCAGAAGGGACCCTGCTGCTTCTCAGCTCCCACCCCTGAGATTCTAAGAATCCAGGGAGGGCAAGGAGCTGCCCTGGGACCACACAGCAAGTAGATACGTGGCTGGTCTCCCAGCGCGGTGTTGTCTTTCTCCCCAACCTTGGTTCCCTACAGGCTCACCCTGCCTGCTGTTCTCATGCATAGGGCCGGGGTGTCTGAGGGAGAGGGGACAGAGGATGTAGCCCAGAAGTGGGACCCAGGACCTGGGACCTCCCAGATGGGAGGTAAGATTTAGGGGTGGGCGAGACCCTCCCACATCCATCCAGCTCTCCTGGTGTGTTTGGCCAATGGGGCACAGGACACCCTTTGAGGGCTCAAAATCCAGAACGAGCTGTGGGTCCTGCAGCGTGGGCGCCTGTGTGTTGTGGGATTGGGAGGCTGTTTTACAGGCATGGTGTTACCCTGTGTGTGCCCGTCAGGCTGACACACATCTTGATGCCACACTCACCGGCTCCATCGCACCTTGTTATCTGGGCCTTTGCGGTCCTGTGTGTCTCCTGTCATGGCTGTATTGCTAGGGGGTCCCAATTTTGAGGGGCCTGGGATGTGTGACGGGGTTTTGGGACAGATGTGTGATGCCGGGTATCTGGCGTGTCTGCCGTGGAGGCACATTGTGCATGAGGTGTTACGCTCCAGCAGGAGTGCAGCACTCTGGTGCGTCCGTGGTCTGTGGTGTGGCTGGGCGTCCCTTGTACGTGAGTGGACATCTGTGTGACACGTATGCTGGGGATATCTGCTTATGCACAGTGTGCTCAGACTGATGTAGCTTAGACGTAGGGAGGGGACACGGGACGTGAAAGGTGTATGGATGTGGACAGGGGCAGAGACATGTGGGCATGGGCCTGGCCTGGTCCATGGAGGGCTTCTGGGCCCCTGGAGGGCTTGGGGGAGAGAGTGAGCAGGGGGCAAAGGCCAGAGAGGGGAGACAGCAAGTGTCAGGGATGTCCCAGAGAGGAGAGACCAGCAGCCTCCCAGAAGGGCTATCGATGCAGAGGGGGTGCCCTTCCCCATAAGCTGCCCCCTCCCATTTCCTCCCCACAGTCAAGGCTGCAGGAAACTGGTTCCTCCCACGCTCTATCCCGGGACGCCAAACCCGGGAGAGCTGTGCCAAGGTAGAGGATGAGGCTGGAGGTGCCACCCCAGGGTCCCTGGACGACTGAGTTCTCTGTCACTATTTGGACGGTTTGGGGACTGACACCAGCTAGGGTACAGAGAATAGGAATTGGGTCTCTAAAGATGCTTGAGGTTGGGTAGCTGCTCATCAGAGTCCAGGATTCAGGGGGAGGACTGGATGTCTCCTGGTTCCCAAGTCCACGTGGGTCCTGGTGCCCCTGACTTGGGGTCCTGACTTGGGGCCACTCCCCTGTCCCCAGGCTTTGCCTTCCCGGATTGGGCCTACAAGCCGGAGTCGTCCCCTGGCTCAAGGCAGATCCAGCTGTGGCACTTTATCCTGGAGCTGCTGCAGAAGGAGGAGTACCAGGGTGTCATCGCCTGGCAGGGGGACTACGGGGAATTCGTCATCAAGGACCCCGACGAAGTGGCTCGGCTCTGGGGCATCCGCAAGTGCAAGCCCCACATGAATTATGACAAGCTGAGCAGGGCCCTGCGGTGAGGAGGGGCAGGGAGAGGCCGGCCCCCACCTTGCTCCTTCTCCCCTCACCGTCCCTCTGGACCCCGCACCCCGCGGTGCTTGCCCTCAGTCTGCTGGGGCAGAGTCCCTTGGGTCCCAACGCGCAGGGATCTGCGTGGGGCGGCTACTGTGTGATTCCTTGAGTGGAAGGGAAGCAAGGAGGTGGCCAGAAGTCAGGATCCCAGCCCCTGCTGCGCCCCTGCCCTGCCCCTGCCCTGCCCCTGCCTTGTGACCTTGGTTCAGGGACTCCTGTGTGCCTCGGTTTCCCCAAACTGTTGCATTCTGTGCACTAACAGGAGTCAGGGGCTCCCTCTCCCTCCCTCGGTGCCCCTCCCCAGCATCCCCTCCTGCTCCCTCTCCCCACAGCTACTACTACAACAAGCGGATTCTCCATAAGACCAAAGGGAAGAGGTTCACCTACAAGTTCAACTTCAGCAAAGTCGTACTTGTCAATTACCCGCTGCTGGATGTGGCAGCAGCCACCACGGGCTCCCCACTCTTGCTGACCCCTGGTCCCTTTGCGGGCACGCCTGGGCCAGATGCTCCTCCCCTTACCCCCGAGGTGAGTTAGGACTCTGGGGTCCCAGAACCGGGTGTTTGGTGGTCCCCTCCCCAGCCATCAACCCCCTGGGGACAGGGTAGCCAGTCTGAGTGGTGCTGCCTCCCTCTCCAGACCCTGCAGACCCTGTTCTCTGCCCCTCGCCTGGGAGAGCCAGGGGCCCGGGCACCCCTGTTCACCCCCGAGCCAGACAAGCTGCGTCTGGACAGCCCTTTCCCATTCCTGGGCTCTGGTAAGGACCTGCAGGTGGGGATGCTGGGGCTGGTTGGGGGGGGGGGGGGGGCGGGCACACTGCTGTGTCGGAGGGAAGAGGATGGGAAAAGATGGGGAGAGGCAGGATGCAGGAAGGAGGCCCGGGGCAAGGCTGTGCGTGTGTGTATGTGTGTGCACGTGCACGCGTGCGCACACGCCTGTGTGTGTTTAAAAGCCACAGGAGGGTTCAGGGAGAGGCAGGGAGGAGGGCTTTCAGGGTGCCAGAGGACTGGGGACACTAGGGCAGAAGTGGGGGGAACCACATAGCGTGGGTGGTGGGCGGATGCTGCGTGGGAGAGGTAAGGGGCAGACCCGGGTGGAAGGTGCCGGGCCAAGGTACAGGCTGTGCGAATCCACGGGAGGCAGCCCCAGGGTGGAGGTGTGCTGTGCCCAGCCTGACGCACCCCATGCTCCCCAGGTGCCACTGGCTATTCCAAGCCCCCTGGCCTGCTGGGTCCCTACGGCCGCGCCTTCCCGGAGTACCCCTGGAATTTTAATCCGTACCTCACCGGCCCCTTCCCCAAGCTGCCCCCCTCTCTGTACCCCCCCCACTTCTACCCCAACCCTCTGGCCAGTTCCCTGGGCCACCTGCCCTCGGCAGGGGCGGGGGCCGGGGGAGGCCCTACAGCCTCACCCCTACTGGCCGCAGCAGGGGAGGGCCTGGGCCCCGAGCGCCCCTCGGGCCTGGCAGCAGCCCCTCGCCTGGCACTGCCCGGAGCTGGGGGACCAGAGGCTGCGCTGGGCGGGAAGGATGACAGCGACTCGGAGCTGGAGATCACTGACGTCAGCGGCTGCAGCTCTGACAGCGAGGGCGACGATGGCCTCCCTGTGCCCCCCAAGGCCAAGGCGAGCAAAGGGGGGCTCGGCAGCTGAACCAGTGTGGGGCGCCGGGGCGGCCGCCCGCGCAGCCTCTGCCGTGGCCTCTGGCCTGGTCTGCCCTCACCGTCGGAGGCCAGGACCAGCCCTCGGCCCCTCCCAGGACCAGGCACGTGGCTGCCCACCTCCTTCCCTAACCCCAGGTTGGGGGGGCTCGCCTCCCTCTCCAGAGGGGGAGGGAACGTGATGGCCTCCAGCCTCCTTCCCAGGCTCCAGTTTGAGGGGGGTCCCCGCCTGGCCCCACTCCCAAAGTGCAATATGGCGCCCAGCCTCTCCTGCCCGCCCCCCGTGCTGTGACCTGCGTGTTTGTGCGGCTGTGTCTCCCCTTGTGCCGGCCCCAGTCCTGACACCCTCCCCACACAGGCCCCCTGGGGACAGGGAGCTCAGAGCAATAACCCCGCCCCCAACCCCCGCCCAGGAGGGCCCCCTCCCCACCAGCTCTCCACCACCCCCACCAGCCACCTCCAGAGAGTTTACTACAAAAATAAAAAAGTGGAAAGGAGTGTGAGCCATGGGGGAGCCCGGCGTCACAGGTGACAGTGGGGGCTTGGGATGCAGGGGAGGGAGGGAGGTCACCTGGGGTGTCACTGTCAAAGCACAGGAAGGAAGGAAGGGAGAACTGGAGAAAGGCGGGGGGGGGGGGGGGGGGGGGGGGGGGGGGGGGAAATAGACCCAGAAAGGTGATGCCAGAGAGTCACCGAGGATTCCAGAAGCCACTCCAGGGCCCTTACCCCATCCTCACAAACACAAACCTCTCCTTAGATAATATATATTAAAAAATAAACCTCCAATTCAGGGTATAAAAACAGAGCAAAGGCACTTGGGGGTGGGGAATAGAAGGGTGCCCCCTCCAGGCAATACTGAGATGGCCTGAGGAATGGGAGAGGGTCACTGTGGTTCCCCCCCTGCCGGAATGAAGCCCTGAGTCCCCCAAGCAGAAGGCAGGAGAGAGAGAAGGCCAAGGCCAATGGGAAGTTGGGGGAGGCAGTGATCCCAGCTGGGCCCCCCCAGGCATGGCCCCCCTGGCAGCCCGGTTCCCTCTCCTCGGACCCTTGGGGTTGGAGATGCTGCGGCAGCTGTGCTGTGCGGTGGCGGCGGGTGGCCCTCAGTCTTGCAAAAGGCCTGGGGGATGTAGGAGAAAGGAGATGGGGAGAGATGAAGAGAAACAGGGTAAGGGGGAAGGGAGGAGGAGGAGAGGGGGAGGACCATGCAGAGAGGGCACAGAAGAGCCAAAGGAGGAGAGAGACTGGGAGGTGGAACCCTGAGATGCAGAGAGGCTAAGAGGGAGGGAGCCCCTGAGATGCCCACTCCAGTCCCTCCCCTCTGCGCAGAGCTTAGGGCCCTCTGGTTCTTACCTGCCTGGCCCAAGGAGCCTCAGGTACACCCAGGCTGGGGGGTGCTGTTCTCCCCAAGCTGAGACAGGAGGAGTCGCAGGTGACAAAATTCCTCCTCCACCTCCTGGTGGGGGAGTCCTCCATGAGAGGGGTCCGTCTTCCAAATCAGCCCCATCCTCCCCTCTGCCCTGCCCCTCTCTCCCAGGCCACCACCTCCAGCTGTTTCATGGTCTCCTCCAGGCTGAGCAGCTTTTCCCGAATTTCCTGGGTGTGGGTCTGTGTCGGGCTCAGGGGGCCACCCCCAGGGACCCCATCCCCTTCCTGGGGAGGCCCTGCCCCACTGTCTTCCTCCGAGGGAAACAGGAGCTGCTTCAGGGACAGCACTGGCAGGGACAAGGGGACAGAGTGAGAAGCAGGGCTGGAAGGGGGGTGCTGCAGGGGGCTGGGGGATGGGAAGGGGGTGCTGAGGAGAGGTGAGGGGGCACAGAGGATGGAGGGCATCAAGGGAGAGCCAAAGGCTACAGGAGAAGAGGGGTCAGGGCCACGAGGGTGCAGGCGGGTGCAGACCTGGTACGCGCAGGGCCGGGGCAGGAGGGGAGTAGCAGCCCCTCGTGGGCAGTGCCAACCTACCTTTCTCAAGGGCCTTGGCAGCAAGCTGGCCCTCAGGGCGGGGCCTGCAGTAGGGCAGGAGGGTGCTGAGGATTCTCTCCGTCTGGCCTGGCAGGTAGGGGAGCGGACAGAGTGCTCAGTTCCTGCCTGGCCTCCTCGGGACACCCTGCCCCCATTCTGCACCCCCTCAAAGGCTCACCGTCAGCTGGGGGCATCTCTCGGCCACCACCGTTGCCATTCTCTGAGCTGCTGAGCAGGGGTTCTCGGGTGCTGTGGGTAGGAAATACTGGGTGACCCCCCCCAGCCCCAAGAAGCAGCAGAAGGAGATGGGGTGGGGGGGTTGTCCAGAGACAGAAACAGAAGTTGAAGCTGGGAGATGGGAGACACGGGGAGCCTGGACAGGGGCCAGATGAGCTGTGGTGGAGTGGCACACACCTGCACACACACCCGTACACAGACACAGACAGGGCCAGAGCTCAGGTTCTGGAAACACACACTCTCCCCTGGCCCCTCAGCCCTCCAATGTCCTCCCTCACCTGCTTGGGCTGGGCCGGGGTTTGGGGCGAGAGGCGGGGGCAGGGACCTTCAAGGATCCAGCAGTTTCAGTGATGAGGGAACACCAGCTGGGGAGACAGGTCAGCCCCCAGGGCAGGCAGTCAGAGTCCCCAGATCCTGTGCCAGGGCCTCCCACCCCTGGCCTGCCCCCAGAGCCCCAGGGGCCTGGGCTTCCTCTTCCACCCGAGTTTAGAACCCAGACCCCCCTCACTTCTTCCGTTCCGACACCGTCTGGGCCACCAGCTCATATATCTGGGCCTCCTGGTCCCAGGTAAAAAGGACATAGAAGGCTTTGTGATCTGCAGGGGGAGGGAGAGGGGGCTCAGAGCCAGGGTCACCCCGGTGTGCACTTCCCCTGAGCTGAGGCAGCCCCATGGTGGTGGCCTTAGGCTCCCCCAGCTCACCCCATCCCTCTCATGCATCCTCCAGAGGCTTCCCTCTCACCCTCTCACCCCCTAATCCATCAGTCAGCAAGTTCCCAGTCTGGCTCTCCCTAAAAAAAAACCCAGAGCCACTGGTGTGGCCTCCTGGCAGCATGTCTGCAAGCCCCTCCTTACTGGGCTCCAGCCTCCACCCCTGCTCCCCTAAGGTCAGGGTTGGCTGCTCCTCTGGGCAAACCCCTGGGGGGCTGCCCATCTCCTATCCTAAGATCCACAACCCTCCCGGCCCCCCGGCCGTGCCCAGCTCCAGGGCCCCTCTCACATTTTCCCACTCCTCCGCCTCTGCAGCTGCCTCCCGGTGCCAGAGTGTGCCTTTGGGAGGGTCACCTCCCATTCCATGGGCAGGGGAAGACCCCGGGGCCACTGGGCAGGGCCTTACCGGTAGCCACCTCGCGGGTTATGGCGGAGGTGAGCCGCAGCACCGGCCGCAGCATGGTCTTGCCGTCGGGTGTGGGTGTCAGCGTCCGGCTGTGGGACTTGAGCAGCAGCCGATCGTCCTGGCGCTGGAGCAGCAGCAGCAGGTCATCCAGCAGCAGCACGTGTACCTCTGCGGAGCAAGGCCTGTGCTCAGCAGC
The DNA here is from genome assembly GCF_003254725.2 of Canis lupus dingo. Taxonomy (NCBI): domain Eukaryota; kingdom Metazoa; phylum Chordata; class Mammalia; order Carnivora; family Canidae; genus Canis; species Canis lupus. The sequence goes on from NC_064243.1 coordinate 112,493,267, forward strand.
CACCCCCACCCCCAGCATCCCACCCCCAGGCTCCACTCACTGCCCAGCGCTCACCTACAGCCTTGTCCTTCGTCAGCCGCCACGTCAGCGGACCCTCGTAGATCAGCTTCTTTTTGGTGATGTCCAGGTTCTGGAGGCAGGAAGGAGTCATGGTTGGCACAGGCGAGGGTGGGGCCGGGTGGGGCTGACCGTGGGGGCAGGACTGTAGGCGGGGGTCAGGATGGGCAAGCCGCAGAGAATGAGGGGGTTCAGGGCGAAGGGGTGGCTCTCACTCCCTGGGTGCATTATCAGAGATTCCCTGGGCAGGAGGGTCAGGGCTGGCTGAGGGCAGGCGGAGGCTAGGGAGAGGAGGGGAGGTCAGGGCAGGCAGGGGTCACCTTGAACTCGCTTAGCATGGGGTCGCTGCTCTGCCGCAGGAGGGACAAGTCCAGGCGCTTCTGATAATCCTTGAGCCGCTGGGGCAGGGAAGGGAGAGTCAGGGGACACGCCGAGGGCTGGGCTTAACCCACAGTGACCCTGAGGGGGACACGCCGAGGACCGGGCCTGACCTCCAGAGAAGTGGCCCCAAGGTAGACAAGACAAGGGCCCGCCAATCTCCGCATGTGGACGCCCCACCAGCCTGGGCCCAGGATTTCGGCAGCACTTACCAGCAGGTCCTCCATGTCACGCACGGCTTGGTTAACATGGTGCAGAATTTCCCGGCAGCACTCAGCTGCCAGTTCTACTTTCTCCCGTTCTGCTGACTCTTCTGTGGCAAGGGAGAAACCAGCCCTGGTGAAACCCCAACCAGGAAGCTCCTGCTCCCACAACCACGGTTAGAGATGGGAGGGCCGGGGCCCAGCAGCTCTGGGGGCTGGCACCTGTGTTCTGCCCAATGCTCTGCAGGAGCAGGGGGTACTTGGTCAGACGCTGCATCTCCGTGGGGATCATATCCTTCAGCTGCAGGCGGCGGCACCGGGGGCGGCTCTCGGCCTCCTGGGGGCAGAGCGGTGCTGAGGTGGCCCATACCGGCCCACCTCTGGGACTGTGACACCAGCCCCTTCCTCCCCTGGGACCCCGGGGCCCAGACCACCCCCTTACCTGCACAAAGGCACAGAACCGAGGATCCTTGCGCTGCTTGGCTTTGAGCTGCTCTAAGGCAAATGACTGGCGGCTGCAGAAGCGGGAGGAGATTTTCTGGAACCATTTGCCTTCGGCACCATCAAACTACAGCGAGATTCAGGCCAGGGAGGGTGTCTCAGGTGGGATTGGGAAGAGCATGGCCTCACATGGGAATAGCAGCCTAGACAGGAGGACAGGGTGAGGGGCCCAGACCCCTGGGTCTTGATCAGGGAGAGGCTTGACACCTGGCCTTCGGGGGCCTGGATTCCAGGTCCCTGGCTGGGAGGAGGGGACCTGAGGGGGGGCAGGGGCTGGGCGCCCTCACCCGGGCCAGCAGTACATCTCCGATCTCCTCAATGAGGCAGCCACTATCCTGCCTCCGCTTCATCAGTCGATCGAGGAACAGGGCTGTGGAGAGCATGAGGGAAGGGGGTGTTCCATCAGGGCCCAAGAGGTTGTCTGTAGAACTAACCAGCAGGTGGCAGAGGCTGGGCTGCAAGTGTGCCTGTCAGATCCTTGGGGCCAATGGGCTGTCCCCGCGACCCCCACCCCGGTGCCATGAGCTTGTTGATGTGCCCCCTGGAATGTGAGCTCTGGGGGGGCTGGGGCTGCCCCAGGGCTAAAAAAGAAGCTGCCCATAGCAGGCACTCAAGGAGAAGGTGCTAGGCTCCAGGTTGAGCCGCCAAAAGCCTGGAGGAGGGAGCCCGTGGTGGGGTACACAGTGGGCCATGGCCCTGCACTCACAATGCACCTCGATGAGCTCATCCAGGCTGGGGAAGATGTTCTGTAGATCCTCCGTGGAGAAGAAGTTCCCTTCCAACATGGGCTGGTAGAAGAGGTCATGCAGCACCCGGAGCATGCGCACATGGGCAGCCTCTGTCACCAGTAGCTCTGTGGGGCCACCGAGCAGAAAGCATGGTTGCGGAGGGTGCAAACGATAGGGTGCAGTCTCAGAGGCAGGCTGGGGATGGGGGACAGGGATGGCTCTCTCTGGATGGAATCGTTCAGCCCTGAAATAGCCACTAAGGATTCCTTAACCTACTGCCGGTTTTCCTTGGCTGCAGCCGTCGGCTGGGGTGACCAACAGTCCCTGTGTGCCTGGCACCGAGGTCTTTCTCGGAACATGGGATTTTCAGTGCTCAACTGGGAGAGTCCCAGGCAAAGTGGGATGAGTAGGCTGCACCACCACCAGCAAGCCTGCAAGTGTGTTTAGCGTCTAGCAAGTCTCCCGGCCTTGCTTTCTGGAATAATGATACCCTTTACACACATGTTGATAGCCTTGGATCCAGGGATTTCCCCCCACACACCCAGAGGGAACATGCCTGGGTTTCAGGGGCCCCAGGAGTGCTTGGAGACAAACGCACAATTCTGTGTTACAAATATTTTTCTGATCAGAGAAATGGCTGTGCTGTCTGCTACGGTAGCCCCTAACCACATACAGGCCTTCAGATTTTAATCGAAACGAAATACAAAATTCAGTTGTCAGTCGTAATTGTCACATTTCAAGTGCTCAATGGCCGTTACGTGGCTGGTGGTAACCACGCTGGACAGCGCAGATATTGCATGTTTTCATCATTCCAGAAAATTCTACCAGATAACACTGTTTTGTTTTGCTCGTATCCTTAGAAGGATCCGACACAAAAAGTATTCACCCACTGCCCTGACAATTCCGAATGAGTGCCCTTCTTACTATTAAACAACTTGTAAATAAACTCCCAAACCACAGCTTCCAAAAAAAGTGTCCTACTTTGGCCAAACGGCCTCCACACACACAATTCGAAATCACAGACGAGAATCAAGGCAGAAACAATACTTCCATCATCTACCCGCCCAGAGGCAAGCACTGATAATATATTGATTATCTTCCGAAACTTGTTCCCGTGGGACTCTTTTTGCCCCTGAATGGTTAAGATCATAGTAAGAACAGTTTCACTGGAATGTTCTTACCCGGCCCTACAGTGAGCGTGCTAAACGCCTTGCATGAATCACCTCAGCTTCGTGACAGTTTTTTGAGGCAGGGACTATTACTACCCAAATAAGGTAACAAAGATTTACGCTAGAAATACCACTTTATATACCCTTTCCAGCTCTTACCAGCATTGCCCTACACTATGAAAAATTCGCGGGGAATGTCACTTTGACACTGACAGCCACATTCCAGTTCTGTGAGTTGCTGTTCTACAGTTTACACAACAAATGGCCCTCGGTGGAAACTGGCTGCCTTCAAGTTCTGCCCGGGGATGGACAGCTCCCTGTCTCTGCCAGCACTGGGTGGTGTCCCCGGCCACAGTGGGCTGCAGTGGGTGGTACTCACCGCTGATGACCTCCTGCCGCTTCACCTGGCTCTTAGGCAGGCTGTGCAGGGTGCCTGGGGGGATGAGCTCCCGCCAGCCAGGGGGCTCTTCTGGTTCCAGCTCTAGTCCTGACCGCCCAGGGTCCCCTTCGTCTCCAGGCTCAGGGCTGTGAGACAGAGGCCTTGTTAGGGCCCCAGCTTGGGGCATCCCAGGAAGGAGACTTCCATTCCTAGTGTCAACCCCATCCCCCTAATCCCGTGGCCTTGGCATTCCACACCTCCAAAGTAGCCCATGCTGGAGAGCAGTCCCCAAATCTCTAGAAAGAAGAGTCCCATCCCTCTCCTGTGGCCTCAGTGACCTTAGCATCCAATACCCAGTTCCCTGTAATCTGGCAACAACCCCTCCCCCACCATCCTCCTGACTCTCCAGGCTGCCTCAGTAGGTGGGGGAGGAATGACCTACGTGGCTCGTCGGGCAGGGCCAAGCACGGCCGTGGCAGAGCTGGGGTCCATGTCCACGTCACTCCGGGAGCGGCCCCCACCCCGGCCCTTAGCCCCGAGGCTGCCCCGGGAAGGCCGGCGGCGGTCACTCACCCGCAGGCTCTCCGAGCGCCCCAGACGCCCCGACAGCCTGGACCCCGAGGCCAAGGACAGAGTCAGGCAGAGGCCAGGACAGAGACAGGGACAGAGACCAAGACAAGGACAGAGACAGGGAGAGACCAAGACAGAGACCAAGACAGAAGACAGGGACAGAGACGGGGAGAGACCAAGACAGGGACAGTTGAGGAGAGACCAGGAGAGGGACAGAGACCGGGAGATACCAGGTCGGGGACACAGGTGGGGAGATACCAGGTCAAGGACAGACAGGGAGAGACCAGGACGGGGACAGACGGGGGACCAGGGTAGGGGAGACCAGGACAGAGATCAAACATGCAACAGAAGAGAGGAGAGAGTCAGAAGGAGCTATGGGATTTCGGGGTGCTGGGGCAGTGGGGGTGGTCAGGAGGGACAGGGAGTCTTGTTGGGGGTGGGGAGGGAAACCCAGTATGGAGCACAGGACTGACCCCTCCCTTCCCTGAGGCAACGGGGTTGGGGGGCGCAGAGCAGGGAGGGAAGGAGATTTCAATACTTAGCTCTTCTGCTGGGAGGGTGATGTCCCCACCCACCCCTTGCAGGGTGAAGGGGAGGGGGTGGCCCATGGGGAGAGGGGAGGGGCTGGGAGAAATGGGGGGAGGGGCTAGCCCTCCCCCCACCCAGGGCCCAGGCACCCACCTCTTCCACCTTCTGGGGAGAGAGGGGCACAGGGTCAGAGAAGGACCCAAATGGAACCCAACTCACCTCCCCCGCCCCCCCAAAGGGCCCCCAAAGCTGCGGCACAAGGACAGGCAGGGGGCAGAGCCTGCCCCCCAACTGTGAGGAGGACAGGGCCCCCGGGCTTGGAGCACAGAGGGTGGGGGATGGAGGATAGGGCACCAGGAGGCAGGAGCAAGGCGCAGGGCAGGGCAGGGCAGTGGCTCAGAAGAGGAGGGGAGGGGATGGAAACCTGGAGGGGTGAAGAAGGGCGCCAAGAGTGCAGGAGGAGGAAGAGGGAAGAGAAAATGAGAAAAGGAAAAGTGGAGGATGGAAAGAGGCAGAAAATGGACAGAGGGAGGAGCGGAGCAGAGTGGAGATGGCTCAGGGACAGCAGGAGCAAATGGCAGCGCGACCCCTGGCACGCGCCTCCCCAGCCTGATAAGCCCATTTCTGTACCCAGTACCCGCACCCCACCGCCCGCACCCAGCCCTGGGCACCTCTCTGTGTCAGGACCCTCCTCAGTGCTCTCCGAGGGCCCCGGGGGCTCCAGGCTGGCCGGGCCCTGGGGGGGTGGGTCCCCCAGCTCTGGCGGGGTGTCAACACCTGTGGGGATGAAGGGGAGGGAGAGCAGGGCTGGCTGCCGGGGCCCAGGGGCAAGACCCACACTCTGGGGCCTCCATTTCCTCCCAGGGAATGGGGGACGGGGGCTAAAGCCATCCAGTGCCTGGCTGACACCAGCAGCTGCCTGGCACTTGGGTGGGGGATGAACTGATGGAAAGGCCTCAGAGCACATGGCCGTGGGCAGCTGGGGCCAGGGGGGTGAAGAAGCCACGGAACCAGGGCAGACTGGGTGCTCTGGGTGATGCCTCCACGTCCCTTCCTTCTCCCAACCCTAAGCCAGGACTTCCAGGAAGAGGGTAGACCCCATTTAGGAATGAGAAGACTGAGGCTCAGGCAGGGCTTCCAAGATATAACCCGAGTAAGCCGCAGAGCTGGGACTTGAACCAAGGCCAGGGTTGGCCAAGCTGCTGTCTCAGATCCATGGGGTGACTGACAATGTACTCAGAGAGGGTTCTGGCAAATGATGCCGTGGGGGCAGATGGGAAATGTAGTCCAAGGAGGTACACTATGCATCACCAGGATAGAGACTCAAGCTTGAGAGGAAAGCCGTGGAATGGATGAACTGAGGGAAGGGGGGTGGTTATTAATAATACTGGTGACCGCAGGACAGCTGGGTGGCTCAGTGGTTGAGCATCTGCCTTCAGCTCAGGGCGTGATCCTGGGGTCCTGGGATCGAATCCCCCATCAGGGTCCCCACAGGGAGCCTGCTTCTCCCTCTGCCTATATCTATACCTCTCTCTCTGTGTCTCTCATGATAAAGAAATAAAATCTTGGAAAAAATAAAATAATACTGGTGACCAGGAACAGGGAGGGACAAGTGGAGAACTGAGGGGTAGTCTCTCTGGGGTAGGGGTGGGGGGCAAGAAATTCACCTGGTTCCCGGTCAGGGCTGTCCCCGGGCAGAGGGTGCAGAGAAACTCCAGGGACATCCTGCCCAGGAGCCCCAACATTCCGGTCCCGGGAGGGCACCCCCAGGCCTCCCTTCCTTTCCGTAAGGCCTGGTTTCTCAGCTAGGGAGACATCCAGGGAACAGGGGGAAATGAGAGCCCAGCTACTCTAATCCACAGCAGCCTGTGCCCAGCCCCATCCTCCCCTCGGCCCAGGAGCACACCCTGTCCCCTCCTCCCCACCCCTAGCCCCCCCAATCTCCAGCCCCCCGCCCCCCACTGCCACCCCGGGCTTCAGGTAGGACCATTACCATCAGTCTCGACTTTGAGGTGTCGGAAATCCGAGGCTGAAACAAGAGATGGTACCATGAGGCGGGGGTTGTGTGGGGAAGTCATGGGGCAGAGGGTCCTGAGGTGGGGCACCTCACCCTGAGGCTCTCCCCGGTTCCAGCGAGCAGGGTCTAGGAAGATGCTCAGGCCTTTTTTGGTCTTGGTTGGCTCATCTGACCGCCGATTCCCCATCACCTGAGGGAAGTAGGGAGAGCAGAGAGGGAGCTAAGCATCTCTGAGACCCAACAAAGCAGAATCAGATCCCAGGGGCAAGTCACGGGACTCCCTGAGGGTCTCTCGGGGAGAAAGGGGCCAGATTTGGGGGATCAGGGAGGCACCTTTTTGCGGAAGAAATTCATCCCTGACTTCTTGTCTCCGCTCTTGGTCCGCACCCCAAGGTGGCGCATGTACAGGCTGATGGCATTGACCACAGCGGCACTGTGGGGAGGGGACGGTGAGGGCCCCAACACGTGCGTGGACGCACACACGTCTATGGCTGCAGGGACACTGCTGTTCCTGAGCCTTCCCCTCCTCATTTGCTCCCCCCACAACCCCACGACCGCTTCCAGCTGAATGTCTGAGGAAGGGGGAGAGGGCTCCAGAGGACAGGACCAGGATGTTGTTCCGTGCCCAGGACCCTGATCCCCAATCCTCCTCCCCAGGGCCCAGGGGACTAAATGCCTCTCCTGCTGTCCTCTCTGCTTCCATCATCACCTCTTTTCCTCATCGTTAGAGATGGTGTGTCTGCAAAAATAAGAAAGAAGTTTATGACAAACTTGCTAAGCCTGGGTCCCTGTCCTTTAAGCACAAATGTCCGGGTTGCTGTCCCCTTAGAAGCATGGACAGGAGCAAGGAGAGGCAGAGAGGAAGAGTACCAAGGCTACAAAGAAGGAGGATCACAGTAGGGAGGAGTGTCTCTTGTGAGGCAGCTTGGAGCTGCAGCAACAGGACCCAAGCACCAGGCCCAAACCCAAGACCGCGGAAAGACCTGGAAACTGGGAGGGTTCCCCAAAACCAAGAACAGACAACACAAAACCAGGCAAATTAAAATGCCAGGGCTGGGGAAACCCAGAAGTCAGAGGCAGAGCACAAATGTTAAGGAATGAACCCTGACACGGCTGGGACACGGCTGGGGAGGGGCAGGCCCCACTCACTGCATCTCCTCCAGGTGGGCCAGCAGCCGTTCAGCCAGGTGCCGCTCCCGGGCCTCAAAGCTGGCACGGTCCCGCCCAACCCAGGCCTCCAGCTGGGTCAGGTCCTGCTCCCAGGGTGTCATGCCCATGAGCCGCTTGGAGCGGAAGTCCTCCAGCAGCCGGCTAACAGCTGCCTGCTGGCTCTGCACTACCTCCTGTACAAACTGCCGCTGCAAGTCCTCGGAGATGACCTCGGGCCGCGTGCGGTCTGCGGGGACACAGGCAGGGGGCTGGGGGCCAGTTCCACCTACCCTTGGATTGCGACAGCCACACTTCCTTGGGCCGCTATGGCCAGGGGGAAGGAATCTGTGCTGTCTGCATGAGCAGGAGACCGCATGAGCAGAAGAGTGTGACCTCCCGCCCTGGGGCCCTCGGGACAGCTGACCCCTGCCAGAGACCTCTCCCTCACCCATCTCCCTCACCCACAGTCCCCTTCCCTCTCCTTACCAAGTTCAAAGGCGACGGCGGGAGGGACTAGCACCCGCAAAACCTGCTTGGGACAGAGAATGGAGTGAAGGGGAGGACTGGGCAGTGATGGGCTCTTGGGGCCACAGCTGGGAATGGTCTGAGGGGAGGGAGCAGTGGAGGGAGGGCCAGGTTGGCACAGAGTCTCCCCAGGACCAAGGAGTGGGGCGACTGGGGCCCCTTGAAGGTGTCTCTCACCGCCGTCTTGTCCAGGAAGCAATGGCAGAAGTCGAGGAAGGCCTTCTTGGCCTCCTTGGGGCCCAGGGAACTCAGCATGTCCGCGTGCAGGCAGCAGAGCTGAGGGGACACAGCGTCACCTGTCCTCTCCACCCCCTTCCTACACCACGCTCTCCCTTGAAAAGCCTGAGGCTCACATCCTCTGGGAAGCGTTCCCTAATCTCCACCCCACACCCCGGCCCTTGCCTCTCCTGGCCTCCCTGGGACCACTGGGAGCATTTGCTCATTTTCTATCCTGTGAAATGGCTGTGGTTCCGTCTCCTGCTGTCGCCTGCTACACTAAGAGGGCTACCACCACCATCACCACCACCGCCACCGCCAGCTACTGTTAAAAAAGCTAGGCCTGCACCAGATGCTGTTCTACACGCTCTACCTACATTAACCTGGTCAATCATAGGCCCTATCATCATCCCATGTTACAGATGAGAAAACTGAGCTCAAGAAGCTTGCCCAAGGTCACACAGCTAGTCAGTGGCAAAGTAGGGATTAGAATCTAGGCAGCCAAGGGGTGGTGGAAAGGGGGGGCGGTTGGGGCAATGGGTGACGGGCACTGAGGGGGGCAACTTGACGGGATGAACACTGGATGTTATGCTATATGTTGGCAAATTGAACTCCAATAAAAAAGTATACAAAAAAAAAAAAAGGCAAAGAAGCTTCTACAAAAAAATAAAATAGCAAAAAAATAGCAAAAATTTAGCAAAAAAATAAAAATAAAAAAAAGAGAATCTAGGCAGCCTAGAAATACCGGGAGCAATGTGAAGGTTTTTGTGTGTGTGTGTGCACACACATGTGAGGTTCCGACTCATCTGTGCCCCAGATAGGGCCTGGGTGCAGTGGGGGCTGGGTAAATAAACAGGTGGATGAGTGGGGCTCGCTCATGCACCACTCATTCCCTGAGCTTGCCTCCGTGTCAGCCCCATGCTGGGTGATGCCGGCAATGCACTGCAAACTCCAACCTGCCTTGGCTCCTGGCCTCTTTCGACAGGTAAGTGACATGGTCTGTGTGCTAAGGACTCAGCCCGGTGGGGGCAGGACTCTAATTCTCTGCTGTAAACACTTAGAACAAACCTCGGCACAGCCCCAGACTCCACGACAAAACTCCACGAGAGGCGAACGGTTTCCTAGCTGATGAGGTGAGGGGGCCACAGGAGAGATTCCAAAGCTGGGGGCCATCGGGGTCACCTCGGCCAAGCCCCTGACCCTTGTCAGGCCTGTTGCCACATCTGGCAGAGGACACGGCAGGAAGCGCCATCCCTGGGCTACGTGCCAGGCCAGTGCTCTGGGCTATGCACCAGTTGTAGGGTGTTCTTGGGTTCTTCTTCGGATGAGCTCCTTGTCCACTGAGCACCCCACTCCAGCCCGCGCAGCGGCCTCTTCCTTCCTAAGTCACCTGCTGGGCTCCCTAGACTCTGCAGGTGCTTCCGGACAGCACGGTCCTGCACCCGCCGTGGCCCAGGTAATTTCTGCCTGCTATCTGTGGGTCATGAGTTATGTTCGCTCTGCCTTGTGGGCTGCTTGCAGGCGTTTCTTGTTTCTGGGCCAGGGCCTGCCGTGCTACCTAGACCTGGGAAGGCTAGTGGCTTCCTCCCACGCACTGGCTCTGAATTAATGACTGGTGGCGGCTGCTGAGGCCACAGAGGAGATTCCACTTCCGGGACCAGTGGGAGAAGGCGCTGTCATTGACAGGTGACCCAGTCACAGGCAGGGAAGGGGGGTGGGGGGCATGTTCTCTGCCAGCTTCTGGATTCTCTGTTGCTCTCTGCCTGACCCTGCCGTGTGGACTCTCCCGTCTGCACTCCCTGCTCACTGAGATGTACGCGGGGAACCTGCAATCTTGTCAGAGGCCACATGGCTAGCATTCTGGCTCTCCATTTCTAGATCTTGCGCTGTGTGTTCTGGATCTGATTCTGGACCCTCCCTTGTCTTCAATTGTCTATGTCGCTGAGTACTGTGGCCTGACCTGACCCAACCCAACCCCTCCCTCTGCCCACCCAGCCCTGCCCTCACCAGAGGTCCTGGTTCAAACTGCAGGGCGACGTGCTGCAAGAGGGCCATGAGGTGGGCAGGCCGCCGCTTCACCTGCTCCAGGCTCTGGAACTGGCTGTTTTGCTCCTCTGTGTTCTGAGGGTGGAGATGGGGATGAGAGAGTGGGGAGCAGAGGACGGACATGGGGGTCGACCCTTCCCCTTTCTGGCAGAGGTGTCTATGCGGTCATGGTGGTGGCCAGGGCTGGTGTTAGGGAAGGTGGATGAGATTTAATGTGGTAATGGTGGGTGATGAGGACAGGCATTAGGAGACAGAGGAGGGATCTGTGCTGTAATTAAGGAGGGTGGTGATAAAAACCGAGGTTAGAGTACCCAAGGGTGGGAGTCTGTGTCATAATGGGGCATCGAGGATGAAGTAGTAGGGGATGAGGATGGTGGTATCCAGATAACAGAAAGAGGAATGGGGAAGTAAGAGGAGGCAGGAGGCAGCATCCAACATGGACCTAAGGAGGGAGGGGACACTGAGGGTGGGACTTGAGGGCTGGGACGAGGGAGACTGGGACAGAAGCTTTTCCACCCCATCTCCCCCTCACCGTCTCCAGCTCATTCTCAAAATCCTCGTCCTCAGCCCCAATGATGCTGACTGGCACCAGGCCAGGCCGCGGTGGTCCTGGTGCCTGTGGAAGAGGTGAGATGGCTTCAGCTCGGGGTGCAAACCCACCTCGCAGCCCCCCAGTCCCCTCCCCCTCCCAGGCTCTCTCCACTCACCAGCCCTCGGGCAACGTTGTCTGCTTCCATGGGCTCCACAGGGCTGGGGAAGAGGAGGGGCGATGGTTAGGGGGGGCAGGAGGCTGCGGCACAGGGAGGTTACTCACAGATTCCTGGCCCAGGTGTGAAGGTGAGTAAACAGCCTCCCCGCCAATCCCAGCCTCTGCAGCTCAATGGGGCCTCTGTGTGGCGACAAAGAGCCCTTCAGAGGCCAGTCAGGGCGGGGGAGCCCAAGGACAGGGAGCCCTGGGGGGGGGGGAGGCCCAGGAGCCTGGGTCCATAAGAGAGCTCTGGCCAGGAGAGCCTATAATTTGAGGTCCCTAATAGAGGAAGGACTGGGGGCCTGGACCCCTGGTTCTGAGGAAGGCGGAGGGAGGGGTCCTGGACTGGGGGTCTGAAGAAGGAGGGGGCTGGGGCCTAGACCCCTGGGTCTGAGGGAGGAGGGGGCTGAGGGCCTGGATCCCTGGGTCTAAGGGAGGAGGGGGCTGGGGGGCCTGGACCCCTGGGTCTGAGGGAGGAGGGGGCTGAGGGCCTGGATCCCTGGGTCTAAGGGAAGAGGGGGCTGGGGGGCCTGGACCCCTGGGTCTGAGGGAGGAGGGGGCTGAGGGCCTAGACCCCTGGGTCTGAGGGAGGAGGGGGCTGGGGGGCCTGGACCCCTGGGTCTGAGGGAGGAGGGGGCTGGGGGCCTGGATCCCTGGGTCTGAGGGAGGAGGGGGCTGGGGGGCCTGGACCCCTGGGTCTGAGGGAGGAGGGGGCTGGGGGCCTGGATCCCTGGGTCTGAGGGAGGAGGGGGCTGGGGGGCCTGGACCCCTGGGTCTGAGGGAGGAGGGGGCTGGGGGCCTGGATCCCTGGGTCTGAGGGAGGAGGGGCTGGGGCCTGAACTCCTGGGTCTGAGGGAGGAGGGCACTGTAGGATTGATCCTAGGGAGGCAGGGCCTGGAGGCTAATAGAGATGGGAAGGTTAAAGGAAAGGTAGAAAGGAGATAAGTGGGGTGTGGGGGGGCTCTCCTTAACCTGACAGGCCTGGGGCCGGATGTTGCCTCTGAACCCACCAGCCCCACTTCCTGTGACAGGAAATCTAATGGCAAATCCCCCAACCCCCAACCTTCTCCACATAAGAAAACAAAAATCTGAACCTCCTTTCCCCAGACCCTAAGTTACCTCGGGGACCTGGTATCTTCCCCACCTTCCAATCCCAGAAAGCAAGGGACAGTCCTCAGCTAGCTCAGCCCCAGGTGTGTCTGCCCCCCTCACCCTGTATCCATCTGTCCCGCCAGCTCTCTGGCTGGCCGTCCCTTGAATATGCTTCAGGTCTTTGCCTCTCTTCTCCGTCTCCCCCCTCTCCCTCCCTTCAGACCAGTCTCACTTTCCCACCATCTCTGCTTCCCCTCCCCCTTAGCCACCTCGCCCTAACCCTGCTTCTGTAAGTATCTTTCCCCTCAGCCGGTGTCTCTGCCTGTCTTCTTCCCACATCTGGTTCTGCGGCCACCTCTCTGAGTCCTTGTGAGTCACTGTGTCACGTGCTGTCTCTCATCTCTCTCGCTCTCCCATCTCTTGCTGGTTTTCCCATTTTGTCTCCCTTAGAGTCTCTGCTTCCCCCTGCATCTTCCCACCACCATCTTCTGTATCCTTAATTAGTCTGACTAATGCCACTCGAGCCCGTGTCAGGCGGGAAGGAGCTGTGGAGTTGGGGTGGGGTGGACGAGTGGGGTGGGGGAGCTCCCCCACAGTCCAAAGCTATTTATAACCCTGGTCACTGGAGACTCACCCTCCTGCCTCCTCCAGAGGCCTCCTCCCTAACACTCAATAAATGGTGGCTACAATTTTGATTACGATCATGAAACAATGATGCTTTCTGGAGTGTCCAAGTGTCATCCCACGGGTTCCCCAGAGCACACCACATTTTTATTCTCTTCCATACAGTGTATCTGTCCAACTTTGAGTGTGGGTAATTTAAGATTTGAGCACTGTTAAATCTTCACGTGAATAAACTTGCAAACCAACACAAAAAAAAAATAGCAAAGTGATTATTTATTATAAAAGCTAAACTTAACTAGCACATTGTGCTAGGCATTGCCCCCAGTGCTTCTCACATATGAACTCACTTAAAGCTCACAACCACAAGCACCCATGCAATTAGTATTCTCGTAATCCCTTTCGAGGTGGAAAACCTTTACCAGGCTACCAGCTGCAACTTCTTGGCTGGAAAACATGACCACACACATGGAAGGACCATGCTCAACCCATAGGGGGTGGGGGTTGGGTGGGCAGGAAGGTTCAAAAGAGGCAGGGAGATTCCACAAAGGGCAAAGGAGAGGACACACGTTATGTGCGCAAATGCTCAGTGCCACACGGGTCCCACGTCATGCACTTGACACAGATTATCTCCTTCGTTTCTCATCATGGAACCACAAAATAATAGCTCATTTAACCTAAGTGCCATTAAGCATACACCAGGCATAACATTACTGCTTTACAGGTATTAGCTCATTTAATCCTCTAAATGACCCCTGGAGGTCAGTTTTATAACTATCTTCATTTTACGGAAGAGGAAATCGAGGCACAGCTCACAAGGGACAGAGCCAGGATTCAGACCTGGTTCTGAATCCTGGCAGTCTGGTTCCAGCGTTTATGCACTTCAACGATCAGAATGTGCTGCTTCAGAGCATGGGGAACCCCCCGCCCCAACCTTTAGGAAACTAAAATCTGAACCAAAGCTGAAACACATCTGGTCTCTTTATAGTGTTGGGAAAATCAGGAATATGTGGGCACTGTGACTTGGGCAGGAGTGCAGGTTGCTGCTCAGGCTGCTCCACAGAGGCTTAGGGCTCAGAGAGCATTCTGGCAAGGAAGGGGGGCAGGGGTTGGCTGCTTAGGAGATAGAGGGTGAGGGGGCGCCACAAAGGGTAATCATAGGTTGAAGCTGTCAGATGCATCTATGAGCAATTGAAAAGGCCTAGGGTCCAGCAGAGGGGGCTCTGGGGTGGTGGTGGTTAGGGAAGGTTTAGAAGGTTCTTAAGAGGTGAGGATCCTAGAGCAAAGCAGGCACCAATTGGGGACTACGTGGGCGCCTGGATTCTATGCAAGGTTTCTGATCTATGACACTTGAGTGGATGACCCTGGTTCCCAAGAACCTCCGGAAGCCTTAAAGAACTTAAAATACAGAGTAGTCCAGGTAAGCCCATGAGGTGCCCTTGGGATGTATAAGGCTCCAGATTCTGACACATGGTGGGTCCACACGGAGCTAAGGATCACACAGCATCAAGATTCCATATGTAAAGCAGCCAGTCTATAGGAGCTCTGGAGACTTAAAAGGGGGCCAGAATTCTATAGGAGCAAGTGATGGTCCCAGGGCCCAGGATTCTAGGGAGTGCTACTGACCGATGGAGACCCCACATCTATAAGAAGCCGAGTTTCCACGGGGGGCTAGCAGGAGGCTGGGGGGTCTACAGACCTTGCAATTTCTATGGAATGTGGCGCATCTACACCAGCCCCTAAATCCTACGTGGGACGTGGCGGGTCTACACGGGCCCCAAATTCTACAGGGGACGTGGCGGTGCGCACGGCCAGGGATGATGCGGCCGACCTGCGGAGTCAGGGTCTGACGCCCGCCGGGGGCCGCGTCCCTCACCTGCTCCCGGTCGTAGGAAAATCCACAGCAGCCTCCACCACCGAAGCCTCTGCGCGCCGGCTCCGGGGTCCCCCCACCCCCGCCGCCGAGTCGCTCTAGCTGCCCCAGCGTCTACCTTTGCCTCCAGCTCCACTCCTCCCGCCGGCCGCTCTAGCCCAGCTCCTGCCAGGCTCCGGCCCCGGCGACTCTACTCCTCCCGCCGGCCGCTCTAGCTCTCCGCTGCGCCACGCTGGCCAGATAGGGCCGCTCTGGCCTGCCTGGGAGGGCTGGCGTTTCCGTATCTCGACTGCCTCTGTCACTCTACCGCGCCCCGCCCCCTGCCCCCGCCCCCCAGCCGGACTAGAGAGTGGTTCCAGCTCCCGGGTCCAGGCTCAGTCCGCGATCTCCTGGTCGCCCCTGGCCCTCAGTCTTCGGACTGGGTTCCCCCCTCCATCTGGGTTGCCTTCCTGACTCCTAACTCCCTAACTTCCTCACCAGCTGAATTCCCAAGGCGTACGCTAATTTCCCCGGCACCCCCACCGCCCCGGCAGCACGCTTTCTGCTCGGGCTGAGAAGCAAAACTGGGTTCCGGCGTACCTTTCTCGCTGACTTGCAGCGAGCCTAAGTAACCTGGAAAGAGTAATTCTTTCCGAGCCTCAGTCTTCCCACCTGTACAATGGGGGAAGATCTCCAGCTCCCTTCCCTACAGCCCATCTCTCAGGGTATAATTTAATGGCCCAGAAAAAGAGCTTTCCAGAAATGCTTTCAAACGCGCTCTGCAACTTTCAGCTTCATTCCCAGCGGCCTACGGCGTGGTTATTGACGTTTTTCTTTTCTCGGCGGCCCTGAAGCATGTGGGGTGGGAGGACGGTGCTTGAAAAGCACCTGCAAGTTCAAATCCCAACACCACTCGGCCCCACGGTGTGTGTGTGTGTAGCCTGGGACAAGCCGGTTCCCCTCCCCGAGCCTCAGTTTCCCCACCCGTACAATGGGAGTGATCATCCGTCCTCTGCTGGACAGTTGGGAGGCCTCGACTCCGGCCTCGCACCCTTCATCCCCACTTAGTGGGCACTCGGCAGGTATTAGTTCCCTTCCCTTTGCCCCCCTTTGACAGATGGGGAAACTGAGGCCCAGGGAGGGGCGGCCGCAGGCTGTGAGCGGCGCTAGGAGGCCCCTGCGCTGCCGGCAGCGCCCCGGCGCCCTCCCTCCTCCTCCCCACTTCCCCCGGCGGCCAAGGGGCGGGAGGCCGGGCGGGGCCAGACCGTGTACCTGGAGTCCTCGCGGGGAGGTGACCGGCGGGGCGCCCGAGGTCGGGCTCAGCGATCCCGGGCCCTGCGTCCCGGCTCCCGCTTCCTGGCTCTGGCGGGGCAGGAAGTCGGGGCGTTTTTCCGGAGGCCCCCGCCCCGCCGCCCCTCCCCGCTTCCTGCCCGCGCCCCGCGCCCGCCCGGCACCTCCGCTTCCTTCCCCTTCTCTCGCCGCCCGCGCGGCCCCTCCTCTCCCCGCTCGGCCCGGGGACCCGCCGGCCCCGGCCCCGCCCCCGCCCCCGCCCCGGCCCCGCCCGGCCCCGCCCGGCCCCTCCCGGCCCCGCCCGGGCTTTGTCCGTCGGTCGGTGGGTCGGTCGGTCGGTCGGTCGGTCCGCGGAGCTGGGGCTCGGGCTCTCGCCCCTGCGCTGTCAGCGGCGCCTCGGCGGGGCGGGGGCCGGCGCGGCAGCCTGGTCCGCTCCCGCCCGGCGCCTCGGGCCCTCTCTGCTCCGCCGCGCGCTTTGCCTCCCGCCCCGGCCCCTGCTTCTCCGCGCTGCCCTCCCCACCGTTGCTTCTCCCGTCTTCCCATCCCCGGGGAAGACAGGGCCACCTCGGTCGTTCCCCCAACGATTGCTTTCTCTAGAGTCCCAGGGGTCAGCCTCTCCGTGACCACTTTTCTATGGACCCTGTTTTCTTTCTCTGTCTCCTGCTTTCTCTCTTCCCCGTATCTCTGTCTCGCCCTGATTCCCTGTCCCCTCATTGTCCCTCTCTTCACTTGGCTCTGTGTGTCCGTCACGGTCTCTCTTGTCTCAGCCTCTCTCGCCTGTCCCAGGAACCCTGCATGCCTGTGCCTCTGTCCC
The DNA here is from genome assembly GCF_003254725.2 of Canis lupus dingo. Taxonomy (NCBI): domain Eukaryota; kingdom Metazoa; phylum Chordata; class Mammalia; order Carnivora; family Canidae; genus Canis; species Canis lupus. The sequence continues at coordinate 112,510,150 of NC_064243.1, forward strand.
CTCCCCCGCCCCGGGGCTCCCCACCATCCGCAGGTGAAAGCCACAGACTGTCCAGACACCCCTGCTTCAAGTCCATTCCCGGAGAATTGGTGTGCCTGGCTGTAGTCAGAACCTGTTACCAGGCCCTGTGTTCTTCGTGGGACTGAAATGCACATAAATGTGGCCACCTGGCTCCTTTCTGTGTCCCCTCCCTGCTCCGGGGCGTAGCCTGGGGTGAGAGCCTCCCCCAAATACTTCCTATTTCTCTCAGAGAGCAGCTAAGACTGGCTACCTGGCCCTCCGTTGTGGGGAGTGGGCAGGGGCTGCGGGCCCAGAACCCTGGGTCTGAGAGAGAAGGGGGTTGGGGGCCTGGACTCCTGGGTCCCACCAGAGGGGAGCATCCCCATGAGATCCATGACTCCTGCCAAGGTCTGCAGTTGGGAAGGATTTATTATCACTAAGTGGCCATGACAGAGCAGGGAGGGGGAGGTGACACTAACGAGGCTCTACAATCAGCTCCCCTAGAGGCAGCGATTAAGGGCTCATTACCCGCTGGGTGTTGGGGGGGGGGTTGGGGGAAAAGCAGCAGGAGGAGCGCTGAATTGGGGCATGGGGAGGGGATGAGGACAGTCTAAAGGGAAGAAGAGCAGACACCCTCAAGGGAGAAGTTGAGTCAGGACACTTCCAGGAAAGATTATGAAAAGAGAACAGGAAGGGGTGGGGGGACACCAGAGCTGGCGACACAGCAGGAGAGGGCAGCCCACAGGGTCACCCTGCAGGGTCACGGCTTCTCCAGCTGGACATCCCCGTCTCCAATGTGGAGGCTTCCCACGTCCTGGTAGGTGCCCTGGAGGCCCCTGGAGATGTCCTCGTACATGGAGCAGTCATCCAGATTCAGGCCCTGGGTGTGGACACACGGTGGTGGGGCTCAGCACCCTGACGCCCAGACCCACGGCCCCACGTGACCCCGGGAAGGACCCCCATGAGAGCCCCAACGCACCCGCCCCTAACCTGTCCCCACTCGCCCACTCACCTCATAAAGGTTTTCATCTTCATAGTCATCCTGGGCATCCACCCCAAACTTCATATTTTGCCATCGTTTCTGGGAGGGAGGGATTGGGAGCCACAGTGAGGGGAGGTGGGAGGAGAAGATGTTTTCTGAACCTCCTGGATGCTGAGAAGTGCTTGACCAGAGGAGGTAAGGTATGGCCAAAGCCACATAGCAGGTGAGTGGCAGGTGTCTCTGGATCCAAGCCCGTGTCCCCCTGGCTGTCTCTACTGCCTCACTGCTCTTGCAGGAGCCACAACTATCATAGAAATGGCAGTGGCTGTCCTGTGGCCTAAGGCGGGGCTGGTGCAGGTCAGAGACTCCAGGAGGACAGCCAGGCCCCTCTTCCCTGGCTACCTCTGGAGGGCTCCTGTGCCTCTGGTTGGTGGGGGGGGGTAGAGCGAGACACCATGGCTGGGTGAGGGGGACTTGGGGGGTATGAGGACAACCCTGAGGGGAGACGGGGTGAGGAGGCCCCTCTGGGCCCTGCCCCCTTTATTTATTGATTTTTTAAAGATTTTATTTATTTATTCATGAAAGACAGAGAGAGAGAGAGAGAGAGAGAGAGAGAGGCAGAGACACAGGCAGAGGGAGAAGCAGGCTCCTTGCAGGGAGCCTGACGGGACTCAATCCCAGGACTCCGGGATCATGCCCTGAGCCAAAGGCAGACGCTAAACCGCTGAGCCACCCGCTGAGTACCCCCTGCCCCCTTCAAAATCCTGTCATGGTGCTAATTCATTTGCCCCTCAGCCTTGGGATGGGGCTGTCACCCTCCCATGCTAGGAGGGGACCTCAGCGTCAGAGGGTCCCGGTCCACCGGGGGGCTCACCCTGAACAGCAGCAGGGTCCCAGGCACCACGGCACAGAACAGCAGGATGATGCCCTCGGCTGTGATGATGTTGTTCTTGGTACCCTCTCCCATGTCCAGGAAGGGTCTGGGGAGCCGCTCTGGGAGGAGGGGGTGCTGCTCAGAGCACTGGTGCCTCCCCGCCCCAACCCTCCTGGCCTCCCAGCCCTGTCCCCACCCTCTGATGTCCGCGGCCCCATCCTGGTGGCGCAGATGGGGCAGCATGGCCGGGTGGCCTGGGAGCCACACCAGGGCTGGCACTCACCGCGCACGCGGAGGTAGGTGCCGCAGGACTGCTGGGAGCTGAGGATTTTTTGGTTGAGATCTTTCTCCTCCACCTGGCATCGGTACATGCCCATGTGGCTCTTGTTCACAGTGTCGATGGTCAGCTCGCCATTGGGGCCTTTGCCGTAGCTCAGGAAGATGTCGGGCCAGGTGGCGTTGCCTTGGAGGACGCGCCACCACGTGATGTTGAGCTTGCTGGACAGCCTGCTGCGGTTATGCAGGCACTGGAGGCGGGCTGTTTCCCCCAGGCTCACCGTCATCGATGGCGGGCCCCCGTCCACCCACAGGGCCTGGCTCCCGGGGCCTGTGGAGAGGAGGAGACAGGGACTGTGGATGGGCCCCAGCTCTGGCCTGCAGCAGCAGCACCCCTGGGCGCTTGTGTGTGTGTATGTGCGGAGGGTGTTGAAGACACTCCCGAGGAGGAGTGTAAGACACCTTGGGGTGGTGACACACCCCTGCAGGTCCCCACACCTCACCAGCGCCATCTCTTGCCACCCTCCCTGCCTGCGCTCTGTCCTTTGCCCCCAGAGAACTCAGTGGCGTTTGGATATTTGATTTCCTTGCAGTAGGAGTGCCCTGGACCAGGTAGCAACCTCCAGGATCAGTCTGGGCATCACCTCCTCCTCCTGAAGGCCTTCCAGGCTCGCTTTCCCAGCCCCCAGCTTCTCCTGGCACCTGGCACTTTATCTGGTGTAATCTTCACTAACCCCTTCGAGGTAGGTTCTCTCATTATCCCATTTTGTAGGTGGGACAGCTAAGGCCCAAGGAGGATGCGTTGATTGCCTGGCATCACCAGGGCAGCAAGAGAGGCTAGCATCTCAAAGTCTGAGCCTTTGGGCCTACCTTGCCCTGTGACCTCAAACCCGTCTTGTTCTTTGTAACTTGTGTGTGTAGACCTGGGGGTCAGGAGTGAGTTAGGTTGGCAACTGGGTGTGCGGAGGGTGGGGGTGGGGGGTTAGGGGAGGGCCTCAGCGAAGTGGTTGGCTGCTGGGGAAACCCCAGCTCCCAGTCCCCCAGGCAGGCCCACCCACCTGGCTGGCTCTGCTTCTTTTGGAGGGAGGAGGTGGGAGGTGAGGGAGAGAGGAGGAGGAAGAGGTGGAGAAAGAAGCAGCAACCTTAGGGGCGTGGGAGCCAATCCCTGGCCCCACTCCCAGTGTGTAACCCGGACAGTCACAGCCCCACCAGCTGGCATTGTATGGGGTGGAGGTGGGGAGGAAGCCCCAGGAGGGCAGTGTCTTGATGAGGAGCCCCCTTCCCCAGCACTGAGAAGGGGTTCCCTACACAGTGGGGTGACGGAGATTCAAGGCAAAGAAGGAGAAAGCTGTTTCTTCTCTCTGAAGCTGAGAGCTACCCCCAAGTCCCCTTCCTGCCCCCAGCTCTGGAGCTCAGTCAAGGGCAACCTTAGTTCCTTATTTTGACCTGTGGGGATGAGGGGGTGGGGAAGTCGTCTGTCGCCCTGTTCTCCGTCCATGTGGCTGTGGACACCCCTTCAACTTTGCCGAATCCCCTGCAGCCTCCCCTCGGACCTGCGGCCTGCTCAGGATGGTCAAGCAGGTGGATGCAGTTTCTTTAGGGGCTTTCCCGGCACCCCCCTACACCTGCTGGCTCTTCACTTCCACTCCCAGTGCCTTCGTCTCTGCCTCTGCCCTCTCTCCAGCCTCCTCAGTCCTCCCCGCCCCACCAGCCCCCACCTCCCAGCACCAGCCTGTTAGCCACGTACCCAGGCCACCAGCAGAGATTAGGAAGAGGAGAAAGGTGGTGGCACACAGCGCTTGGAGGAGTCCGGGACCCCCAGGCATCTTTCCCAGTGGGGTGGTTGGTCTGGGGAGCAGCAGTCCTGGGGTACCAGATTCCACCTCGGCTGCCCCGAAACCCCGCCCCACTTCCTGCCCAGCCCTGCCGGAGATGGGCTCCAATGGCCCCACGGCTGGGCCCCTTCAGCTGTGGGCTGGAGGAGGGGGGGCAGCCCCTGTCACTGTGCTTCAGGCCCGGAGTGGAGAGAAACCGCTCCCTGCACCTGTGGCCACAATTCCCCTGAGGGGAGGTTGCTGGGTGGGGGAAAGAGACCAGTCGAGGCCTGGCTCCTCACAGGCCAGCCCTGGGAAGGAAGCCTGAAGGAGCCAAAGTCTGAGGTGTCTCTTGCCTACTGGTGATCTGCCGGCCCGGAGCTTCTGGGCCTGGTCTCTGCTCTTCACTGGCTGTAGGCAAAGCTTATCTCCTCTCTTGAGCCTCCATGTCCTCACTTCTTGGTGCTGGAACCCAGGATTCAAAGGGGTTGTGCATGCAAAGCTCTGAACACAGGGCCCAGCCCATAGTAGCTGCTCAGTAAAAAGTGGTTACTACTAATGCTCATGAGGAAAAAAATGAGGCAGGTCGACCAGCTCTATGACTAGGGGTGGCTTCCTGTTCTGAGCCTTGGCATTAAATTTTTTTTTTTTTTTAATTTTAAAGTGGGACGCCTGGGTGGCTCAGCGGTTTGGTGCCTGCCCTTGACCCACGGCCTGATCCTGGAGTCTCCGGATTGAGTCCCATGTCGGGCTCCCTGCATGAGCCTGCTTCTCCCTCTGCATGTCTCTCTCTCTCTCTGTGTCTCTCATGAATAAATAAAATCTTAAAAAAATTTTGTTAAGTAATCTCTACACTCAACAGGGGGCTCAAACTCACAACCCCAAGGTCAAGAGTCACCAGCTCTTACTGACTGAGCCAGCTGGGCACCCCAGCCTTAGCATTTAGAGAAGAGGATGAGAATAACTCCGGTGTTGTAACATGAGATGATGTTCCCAGCACCTGAGTGAGAAGTTAGAGCCACGGAGGGTTCTTGAGGCAAGTCAGCCTCCCCACAAGTGGGCAAGGTAGGCCCCGCCCCATTGTACAGAGAAAACGGGCCCAGAGAGATGCCGTAGCTTGCCTGGTGTCATACGGCCTGGGAGTGGTGGAGCAGAAATTCAAAGTCACTTACGTGTGCCCACATACCTTGGAGCATCATTGTAGGTCATGTGGAAGGAAACTGAGTCCGAGGAGTGGGGGTGGGGAATTACAAGAGATTGTTGAGATGTTTGTGAGCAGTCGGGGGACCATCACGCTCACGCATAAGGAGACACTTAGGAAAAAATTTTACTGCAGGGACATTTTTAGTAGCAAATGTGGAAACAAAGAGTCCATGTAAGGGAGATGGGATGCACACATTGTGATGTAGGCAGCCCGTGGAGTAGCACTCCGCAGAGGAAGAAGCTGAGCTCTACTTGTCAACATGGCTGCATCTCAGAAACGGCATGAAAATGACAAAAAACATGTAGCATGCAACAGTTGACTTGTTTCCAAAAGGCGAAACGACATCGGGTGCCGTTAGGGACACGTGCACCTGTACTTGAGGTGTGAACTGTGCGGGGGAGTGACATCCAATTCCTGAGAGGGGTTCCTTCTGGGGGGGAAGGGAGGGCTGGGACTGGGAGGGATAGAGGGCTTTGCCCATCTTGGTTTTAGGTCTTGTTTTACTTCTTTAAGCTGGGTAGTGTGTCCACGGGTTCTTCTCACAGGAATAGGAATAGGAAGTTTTGCATACTTGAAGCATTTCATAAGTTTTTAATTTTTTAAAAAATTTTTATTTATGATAGTCACACACAGAGGTAGAGAGAGGCAGAGACACAGGCAGAGGGAGAAGCAGGCTCCATGCACCGGGAGCCTGACGGATTCGATCCTGGGTCTCCAGGATCACTCCCTGGACCAAAGGCAGGCGCTAAACCGCTGCACCACCCAGGGATCCCCCATAAGTTTTTTAAAAAGTGCAACCATCACCTATGTGGAGGAGCATGGGCCACAAGTTTGATTCCTATATTTGGATTTCAGCTCTGCCAACTGACTGGTTGTCTGGGCCTAGGTTTCTTCTCCTGTAATCTGGGCACAATCCCCCTGGAACCCCCTTGTCCTGCTTGTGAGGCTGCAAGAGTAGGACAGTGAGTTTTTTTTTTTTTTAATGATTTTATTTATTGAAAGACAGAGACAGGCAGAGAAGCATGCTCCATGCAGGGAACCTGATGTGGGACTCAACCCCGGGACTCCAGGATCACATACTGGGCCGAAGTCAGGTGCTAAACTGCTGAGCCACCCAGGTGTCCTGGACAGTGAGCTTGTTGCAGCTCCTAGGACATCGTCACCCTTCTCTGGCCTGGCGGCCCTGCTCCTTTCCCTCCGGGGACCCAGGTGCTCAGTTGCAATCCTTGCTCTGTGGCAGGCCAACAGCCCCTCTGTGCTTCAGCTTCTCCTTGTGACCCCCTACCTAGGAAGAAACTCAGCACATAACTGCAGCCCTAGGAATTCACCTCCTTCATCTGAACTGGTTTCCAGGCCCTCGACCGCCCCCCAGTGGCTGCAAGGGCGCAGCTGCTGGATAGCAGGTCCTCAGGCCTGGTGGGCCTGTTGGGGGGGGGGGGGGGGGGAGTCCACCTGCCACTTACCCAGCACCGCTGCCAAGCAGGCACTTGGACTCGCTGCATTGTGTTCTCATGTCCACTCTATGACATGTCTTCATCCTCAGTTGACAAAGGAAACAGGGAATGACTAGCTGAGGCCATGCCTGGGAGCGTAACCTTCTGGGCTTTTTTCCCATTTCCCTTCCTATCGAGGGAAGAACCCCAATGGCTCTGCCCAGTGCTGGAGACAGTGCCCAAGCTCAAATACCTGCTTTGCCATCCCCTAGTTGTAGTGTCTAGGCAATTCACCCAATCTGTGACTGACTTGCCCTATAACCAAACTACAGGTGCTTTTTGGCATCTTCACAGGGTTGCCTAGTGTATTAAGTGAGGTTTATTCAGTGCCTTGCACCTGGTAGGCTTAGGCTGTTCAGTGCACCTCTTCCAGCATGGACACCTGAGCTGGGAGGGAGGATAGCTTCACCCCCCACCGAATACGGGACTCTTGATTTTTCCATCCTCAACACGAAGGAGCTGGTCAGGCCCTATCTATATATGGCCTCTGTAAGATCCCTCAGGAGTGATAAAGACAAGGAGTGGAAAGCTGAAGGGGATTAAGTTGCTCAAGACTGCAGAGCATTAGGGTCAGAGCTGGAAGTTAACTTGAGTCATTGGAGTTCAAAGCTCAGGGAGGCTTCACACCGGAAGTAAATGGGTCCAATCACTTAGGCTACGGGATATCTGGAGACCTTGGCCAAACCAGCACAGGCTCAGCTTTCTGGGGTCTGGCACATGCCCACTTGGTGTCCTTCAGATCTCCCACCCCTACACCAAAGGTCCAATCACAGGTAGAACTCCACCCCATTGGCACCAAGAGGCAATCACCATGCAGGACTGTAGAAGCAGTGGTGCCCAGCTCAACCTCAGTGCAGGAACCTCGCACACCCCTCCATCCGGGTGGTGGTGGGTGTGGGTGCAAATGCCACCCCATCCTGGCTCTGGGGCAGGACCACTTGTGTTGTCCAATGAAAGGTGCACACAGGTCATCTTGGTCAGGAGGCACTCAAGGAGATGCCAGGAGTGAAGGCTGGCAGGGAAGAAGCCATCTGCCCCTCCTGCTTTGTTCCAGCAGGGGGAAGAGTGCCACTTCTGCAGCCCAGGCCCCAGTTGGGGCCACGGTTCACAGCCACTCCTTTCAGTTTCTCATCTGAAAACTGCAAAGGCAGGATGTGGGAGGAGGGGCAAGAGCCTCCAGGTCTGGAGCCACCCCGGTTGCGGGAGAAGTCTTTGAACTGGCAAGGCTGGGCCTTGGGTTTTAGTGGCTATTGGTGCTGCAGCCACCCAGGGGACCCCTAGCCCCCCTTTCACGAGGGAAGGAAGTGCGGCGCAGTGATGCAGTGCTCCCTCCTTGGGCCTCCAAACTGAAGAGGACCAGCCAATCAAGAGACTGGGACCAGCACTACGAATGAGGCAATTTATTAACCCAGCATTTGTTCTAATGCTTCTTGTTGGCAGCTGCCACCTGCGGGAAAAGATGGGAGAGTAATTAAGATCAGCTGTGGGGTTGGAGTTCGGTACTTCAGAGCACCTCCCCACTATCCAAGGGACACCAGGCAACTGGATTCGTGGCCTGACGGGTGTCCAGCCAATCGGATCCCTGGATCCCTGCCACCTCAGGTACTCCCTCATTTTACAGAAGTGTCAACTGGGACTTGAGCATATTAGGGGGATTCCAACACCCATTGCCCTGTCACCACAGGGGTGTCTGTGTAAGGCCCGGCCCTGCCTTGGCACAGTTCACTGGTTCCTTCCAGGCCACCCTTGGGACTCCCAGGGGGCTGACACCTTCTATTCTCTCTTGCTACTTGACTAAGTGACTGAGCCCCCTCCAAAGCTCCTAGGGGGTCTGAGTTAACATAAAGAAGAAAGCCTGGGGGCTCCTGCTGCTGTAGCTAACTGAGCCCTCACTACCACCCTCTGATGCGGGCAAGGACAGACTGCTCTACAGATGGGGGTGGCTCCAGGCAAATGGACTCTGCCCCAAGGTGTCCAGCCAGTCAGTCATGTGGATGGAGACCCGAGTTCTGAGCTGGCTTGCCTCCCCCTCTCTACAGCCGTCCCATCTGGTGCTCAGTAAGCATGAAAAATAGGAGGAAACACTGCAGCCAGAATCCTAAGAAGGCTGACCTGGGAAGAGGGAGTTGTGTGTGCAGAAACATGCCCTGCATGAGAAACCAACCCGGCTGCACCTCAGGCTTGGGGTCCCCTCACTCCGGCACCCACATTTTCAACCAGCGCTGGCAGGAAGTCAGAAATGTTTTCTCCTGCCCCCCCCACTCCCCACCCCAGACAGCCCTCTCTGACCCCCACCAGCCCAGGCTATGCCTTCCAGGGGAGGAAACTCTAACAAAGCTTGGGCTCTGAAAATGCCCAGGCAGTGACTAAGGCACCAGTCCTGGCCCACACCCAGGCCTCACCTGTCCGGCGATTCTGTCCAGATCCCGCTGTCCCTGAGGTGTCAGTTTGCGGCCCCTGTGGGAGAAGGGTCATGTGCCCCCCATCAGTGCCGGCTCTCAGCCCTGTCACTGCCAGGCCCCTCCTGGATGTGAGCCAGGTTTCCCAAGAAGGCACCTGGCCATGGGAGCACATGACACCAGCCAAGTCCCACCGAGGGCCCTAGTTGGTTGCATTCTAACAAGCTGGGGGCAGCAGTGGGAGCCCCCCTGAGAGCTGCTGGGGTGTCGTTTGTGCAAGCATTAGATCAAAAGCCCCGAAAAATCAATTGGGAAAAGTTAACGAGCAGGCTAATGAAAGCGGACAGTCGCTAAATTACCTTCCTAGAGCTCGGGGTAGTCAGCCAGAGAGGTCGGGGTGAGGCCCCTGACTGTTGGCTTCTCTGCTGAATCCCCTGCCTGCCTGAGGGGCAGCTGCAGACCATGCAGGACAGACCGGACACCTCTCCACAGGGGGAAGGATGGCTCTAGATCACTTCCTTACAGGTGATTTGGCCCCAGGTCTCTTCCATCACCCGCCATTCCCACTTACCCATCTTGGTCCTTTTCCACCATTTTCAGCCCCTCTAGGGCTTGGAGGACCCTGCGGGCCACGCTCTTGGAGCCTCTGCTGAAGTGGCTGGGCATGACCCCGTTTCTCTGACGTCCCCCGTAGATCTTAGTCATGGAGCCGACCCCAGCGCCGCCCCGGAGGTACAGGTGCCGTGCTGTGGAAGCTGTGGGGTGCGTGGAAGCTGTGAGGACCCTTCCTTTCCATAGCCGAGACAGGCTGAGGGAAGGGCTTTGCTCGAGGTCACACCTATCAATTCTGTGCGCGTGTGGAAGCTAGTATTTCCCTTCGTATGGCCGGCCTGGGGAACTGCGAAGATGCACCAAGGCCCAGTTCCAGGCCCCTACCACCAAGCTGCCCCACCACAGCTATGCTGCCATGAAGGAGGACTCTAACCTGTAGGTAAAGCCTAGAAAATGCCTAAGCCACAACTGTCCATCTCCATGTGCCCAGGCCCAAGGGGCAGGAAGGTAGGGGAGGGGACATGCTGCTTACCGGAGTGCAGCTCCCCAAGCCCCTCAGCTCTGGAGAACTCAGGGTCAGGGTGGATGCCCCATGCAACCTGGAACGGGTGTCACCCACTCTGTGGACACAAGGTTCTTATCTCTAGCCTTGCTTGGGCAAGTCCCCACTCCCTCACGGTTCTGTCCTACAGAATCGCTTCTCCACCAGGCACTGGACGATCTGCTTTTCACTCTCTTCCATGAGGCAGTAAGATACCCTCAGCACCTGGCCTGATGGCATGGCCTTGGCAAGTCCTCACCCTCATCTGAGAACCAGGAGTAACAGTCCCTCAGAGGAGCGTGGCTGTGAACACTGCACAGGTGCCTAAGGCTAGTCTCCTTCACAGAAAAGCTAACAGGCTCCAGAAAGTACTCACTGGTCTGGAGTCACATAGCCCTGAGGGACTGCCCCTCCAGATTGTTCTGGCTTTCTACCTCAGGGGGCCACTGCACATGAAGGAATTGGGGCCCAAGATACAAGGACTCCAGGTCATTCCAGGGCCCCCGGAGACCAGCAAGTCAGGTTTAGTCCCGCAGATCAAAGGGGCAATCAGGACTCACTTCCTCAGTAACCACTTACTCGGAAGAGCTGGGTGCTGGGCCGTGTCCACGACCCCCTGGGGGTGGGGGACTTGACCAGTTGAAGAGGGCTATGCCACCCCTCTGCTTGCCCCTCCCAGAGTAGCTCTTCCACACCACTTGCTCCCCAGGCCCCTGCACCCCTGTAACATAATCTCCAGCTACAGCTGTGGGCTTCTGGGAGCCATAGCACAGATGAACCCTTCACCACCTATTAGAACAACTGCTTCTGGCTGCTGCTCACCTTAAAAACCATTCTCCTTGGTTCTTCCCATCCCCACTTTACCCCTTACCCTCCCAACACCACCTCTAGGACCAAAACTCCCTTTCCAGGGACACATCTCTGAAGAACTCCGAACTTTACCAGCTCACATGCCCAACAGCCACCATCCTTCCTTCCACAGCTTGGCCTGGGTGAGAGTAGGACAGCCTCAGGAAGGGGGTGAGATGCATATTCCTAAGCACACAGCTGCCCTGGAGAGGCCTGGCCAAGATAGGATTAACACTCTGCTCAAACCCGATCTGGGCTCTGTATAAAAAGGGGTACCTAAACCCGAACTGTCTGATACCAAAGGGTCTGAATCCCAACACTACTCCTCATCAGCTGTGAGAGTCCATTTCCGTTTCAGGTGGTCTGGGTCATGGTACCTAAAGGGGAAGACTTCCTTAAATCCTGAGAAGTGAGTGGCAGAGAATAAGCTCCAGCAAAGTCCAACCATTAGTTTCTTTGAAATGGTGGGGTGGCGGGTTGCTTTAAAGTTCTTTAAAAAAAGATTTTATTTGACAGAACAAATGAGCATAAGTAGGCAGAGTGACAGAGAGGGAGAAGTAGGGTCCCCACTGAGCAGAGACCAATGCCAGATTCTCTCAGGACCCTGGGATCATGATCGGAGAAGACAGACATTTCACCAACCAAGCCAGTCAGGTGCCCCTAATTTGTTTTTTAAAGCTGCATCAAACTATCTGGTGTGGTGTCAGACATCACAAGCCGAGGTGCCCCCCTCACCTTGATAATTATTCTCCTGACCCATTAGAAGAGTACTAACTCCACAAACTGAAAGCTGTTACAGTCAAAAGAAACAAATTCTACGAAATATTGACCAATTTTTCGCACCCCTCCACCCCTGAAGAAGACCCAGCCCCCAACCTCTTTTGAAGTGGAGTTGTAACATCACAAATCCAGGCCATCCTAGATGCTGTTTATGAGGGCCACAGCGAGTCAAATGGCTTCTCCTCAAGTCCCTCTAAAGGCTTTCTGCTCCACTCCTCTGGGGGAAATCCTATTCCAAGTATCCAGGAGTCACTTGGTGCCTCCAACTGTGAAGGACCAGCAGCATGCCCCACGCATGGGGCCACCAGAGGGAAGAGGGTCAGAATGCACTGGAGCACCTGGCGGACCAAGGAAATTGCACAAGTGTCTTTGCAAGCCAGCATCTCAACAGCTTGTTTAAATTCAGATCTGTGACCCCATTCTCATCTCCCGAGTCACAAAGTGGGAAAAGGAAGCCTCTCATGTACATCTTGCCCCCAACCCTCCTCTGCTAAGCTTTTAAAGACAAAAATGACTTCCTGACATTGTCACCCCGATCTTCTTCCTGCAAGGTCTTGATTCTGCCAGTAACACAACATGGGTGACTGCCCAGCCCTGAGCAGGGGTCAGAGACAACCAGGTTCCATCCTACAATGAAATGCACTCCAATGTCCCAATTCAGCAGTCACTCACTGTCAAGACGAGACAATGGATTCTCACCTCCCCTCTAAAAATCAAGAGATTAAGAGTTTGTCCAAGGCCCCTCACAAAGCCCTAAAGGTGGTCTTTCCTGGACACCGCCCCTCCTCTTCTTAGAGCAGCTCCTGACAGGTTCTTTCTAGCCCTACCTCACCCTTCACCACTGACTTGGGACCTCTTAAACTCCTCTAGCTCTGTTCCTCTTCAAGAGGAGCCCTCAGGAAGGCTCTGCCAACTGCCTTTTTATTGCCTCCACCAGAGATCAAAACGTGTTCACTCCACAATGGCTCTATCAACATGCCTCCAGAAGTCAAGTCCCATACCACCCACCCACTGCCAGAGCTCAGCCTACCAGAACAGGCCACTGTCCTACTGTGCTCTGGCTCCAAATCTCCAAGGAGATTAGAGGCCAAGGCCTCATGATCCAAATAAAGAAAAAAAGCAAATACAGCACAGACTGCTTGCCATGTCCTCCCAGGGTCACTTCACCCCATAGGCACCTTAGTTTCCTCTTTGGTAGCAGAGTATCTCCTATGACTTGTCTGAAGTATGGGAGAACTCTAACTAGGCTGGCAAACTTTTCCTGTAAAGGGTCAGAGTAAACATTTTTGGCCTTGTAGGCCATGTGGTCTGGGACAACTACAACTCTACCTCTGGTGTGGATGTAAACAAACAGGCGTAGCGGTATCCCAACAAAAATGTACCCAACAGACCTGTCTAGAATCACCAGGCTATATACTATTGAGGCAGCTGGAAAATAGAGGTAAAAAACAAATGGGGGCGGGAGGGGGGTGCTAGGTGGCTCAGTGGTTGAGTGGTTTGGCTCAGGTAGTGATCCTGGGGTCCTGGGATCGAGTCCTGCATCAGACTCCCCACAGGGAGGCTACCTTCTCCCTTTGCCTAGGTCTCTGCTTCTTCCATGAATAAATAAATCTTAACCCCCGCCAAAATAAAAGGAATCTGGGAACCTTGAGTAAGGGAGACCAGAAGAGCACACACACTTAGTTGTCAAGAGGAGGGATGGGGTAGGCAGAAAGGGGCCACAGCTACAGCAAGACTCATCTGTGTGTATTGCCCAGAGTCCTGATCTCATTTCCTATTAATCTCTCCCCACCTCCAAAAATAAAGTATGAAATGCAGCTAAGGGAAGAGAGCTGGAGACCCCCTCCTCAAAGTGATGGCACGGATGGGGTGGATTGTGGCATCACTAGCTGGCATGTTATTTAAGGTTCCTGACAATAACCATAAAACAGAAACCACCAATTCTACCTTGGAGGTTTTTGATAAGGCAGATTAAGCAAAATATGCATGTGTACCTAACCGTACAGGAAAAGCTACCTCAAATTCTCATCTTAGACCCAAAGTTGCCATGACCAATGGATTCTTGGGGCATTGCCAAAAAACTCAGGATCGGGCAGGCTTGCTTTCTTCCCTAGATGGGTGGATGGGGTGGTGGTCTCACCCAGACCTCTTCATTCACTGTGCCCAGGCAAGTCACATCAGCTTTCCTTCACCAACCCCATTTTCCTCCTGAAAGCACAGCAGTGATTCCCACCATAATGCCATCCACCCTACCCACCTGAGTTGACCTTTTCAACCTCAGAGATCTGAGGCTGCTGCCCCTGTGCCCAGTGTAGGCCTGAATGAAGAGTGGACCTCACAGATATTCAATCCACGAGTGCACCACCAATCTATGAAACGGTCCATATTCCACAGCACTAAGGCAATCTGTACCAAAGTCAACTCTTCTCAAGGTCATCTGGAGGTTTTCTCAATTCCCAAACCTTGCTTCCCGCCTACTTCCTATCAGGAGACAAGCTTTGGCCAGGATAGGGCCCCTAGGTCACGGAGGAAGATCGAAGGTTGTAGAGGCTGAGGGCCCTCAGTGAAGGCCTATGCAGAGGCTGCCACCTAGAACAACTGAGCACTGACCAGCACCACTCCCATCCCCAAGTTAGGCCTTAATGAGGAGACAGCTTGGAGAAACTTAAAATGTCAACGACAGGTGAAAATGAGCACTGTGCTATCAGGTACTACATTTGTCATTCCTTCCAAGTTGTCATCACTGGAAAACCAATAGTTGGGACTGGCAATGGTTACAGGGAGACCATAAGGCTTTCTTTCAGGCACTTGGAACTTACCAAGATTTAGAGAAAGGAATCATCTGGCCAGACCCCAACCTCTTAGAAATAATTTACTAAAAAGGCAATGAGAAAGTGAGTCTGATGATCTAAACATTAAAAAACACAATAGAGGGGATCCCTGGGTGGCTCAGCCGTTTGGTGCCTGCCTTTGGCCCACGGTGTGATCCTGGAGACCCGGGATCGAGTCCCACATCGGGCTCCCTGCGTGGAGCCTGCTTTTCCCTCTGCCTCTCTCTCTATCATAAATAAATAAATCTTAAAAAAAAAAAAAAAAAACAAACACACACACACACGACTTTTCTTGAAGGATTACTGCCACAGGTAAACTCCAGAGCATTTTAACAGTTATAAACTCATTTGATTCCCACTACAACCCTGCAATGGTACATTCATTAGTCCCATTTTATTTTTTTTCTTTAAAGATTCTACATATTCATTCCTGAGACAAAGGCAGAGACACAGGCAGTAGGAGAAGCAGGCTCCAAGGAGAGCCTGATGTGATATGGAGTCTCGTGGAGGATCCAGGACCCCAGGATCACACCCTGAGAAGAAGGCAGATGCTCAACCAGTAAGCCACCCAGGCATCTCCATCAGCCTCATTTTACAGAAGAGAACAAGAGGCACAGGCAGATGGGGAGGCCACAGGTAAGCAGTAGAGAAGAATTTGAACCCAGAGAGTGTAGACCCCATGAACATAAATACCTCCCTCTAAAACACACCACCTCTAAGTAAAATATGAACACTCGCTTGACCCTGGGTTTCCCTGGAGGCTCAGAGGAAGCCACAGGTCCTCACTTAACCCTCTTACAAACGAAGAAAACAAATTCAGAATGTGAAGATATCAAGTGTCTCACACAAGCACACAGGGACCGTCTGAGGTTTCTCCTCTCACACCGTAGGTCAACCATGATTTAAAAAGTTTCACCTCTCTTGCCTATCCTGGGCTCACAGAGAATGGGGAGGTATGGTTTGTGCCAGGGGTCACCCAGGCCCCCACTACCCAGGCAGAGGCCCCAGTTCCTCACCAGCTCGCGTGTAGAACCAGTTCTCATCGTAGGGAGCAAGCTCTTTATGCTTGGCCAGCTTGACAGTGTCCACCCATTCAGGGACTTTCAGCTTCCCAGACCTGGGATCAACAGCGATAGAGGCACGATTCAGGAGTCTCCACAAACTCCGTCCCCCAAATCCCCTCTGCTCAGCATAACTGTAGGTTAAGGGGAGCCCCACGTGTCCCAGAATACAAAGCATCTGAAACCCAATTACAAGCCAGACCCAGGCCTCAGGCAGACAAGCAGACTCCACAGAGACCTCACAAGCCTCCCTCCACCAGGGGAGAGAAACGCCCGCCCAGGAGCCCGGAAAGACCACAGCCCCCACAGGCCGCGAGCCCCGATCCCCACACTCACTTTTTGAGGAAGGCTGCCAGAGCTCTGACGAACTCCTGCTGGTTCACGTCTTTTACAGTAACTCCAGGCATCTGGAAGAAAAAAAGAGCAAGCATGTGAGCTCAGGACCCGGGCAGACGACTGACAGGGGACGGGGTGCGGCCCCCACGACACCGAAACCGCCGCACTCCCATTACTTCCCAAGGCCCCACTTCGGAACTGGGCCCTGAAGGCCCCGGCGCCTGCGGGCGCTCCACTTCACCGCGCCTCGCGGTCTCTGCGGGTCGCACCAGCACGGTCTGGCGCCGCTATGGAGACGGAGACGACCCTGGCCCGATTCGGGGGCGCCTCCCGCATCTCCGCCGCCCACTCGGTCCAGCCTCGGTTCCCGGACCGCGCGGTCCAGGCATGTCCGGGCCTGCCGCTCGCACGTGGCGGCGGCTCCAGGGGGCGGGGCGGCCCCACGCGGTCGCCTCGGAGCCCTTCCCGGTACGCGATCCCGGCTGGAGAGCCGGGCCCTGACGCCCGGCGCCCAACACGAGCCGGAGCGCCCGCCTTACCGTGCGGCCTCCGCGCTGCCAGCCAGGGGAAAGGGAGCAACGGGGTTTCCCGGGCGCACAAGTCGGGCGTCGAGTCTCGCGAGAGGTGCGAGAGCTCGCGAGAGCGGGACCAGAAGAGCCGCTCCGCCTCTCTCAGGGCGAATGCGGCTTCGCCTCCGTGGAGATGGGAGGGTGTGTGGCCAGGGGGCGGGCTGGCAGAGGAAAAGCCAGGGGCACGCGGGGGTGGAGGTGTGCTTCCTCCCCACCCTTTCCTCTCCCGGAGCGAAACAGAGCTCCGATCCTGAGCTGGGGGTGGCGAGGTGGCTTCGTTTGCGTTGATCGGGGCGGAAGGAACAGCGGCGGAGGAGACGGTGGTGGCGGAAGCTGAGGGGCACTTGGGTGGGCAGAGAAGCGGGACGGGACCACTGCCCGCGCCCCCAGGGGGGCGACCCCCCCCGCCCCGGGAGGAAGCAGCTTTTCGTGCCGGAAGTGGGGGCAGTAAGGGCGGAACTGTGTTGGGGGACCCAGCGGTGGAGCAAGGAAGAAAAGCGTTCGGCCACCAGTTCTCGCGAGAGCAGGAGGAGGCGGACCACCCTTGTTAGGGCGGAAACTGCTTCATCACCGTCCAGGCGACCGCAGTGGGAATGAGGCAGTGCTGGCGGGGAGGAGATCGGGGCAGGGACAAAGAGGCGGAGGCGGGACCTTCGGAGAAGTTAGTGCAGCTCTGCCTCCTAGTGCCTGAATCTTGTTCGCTCAGCGCTTTGGGCTTATTTTGCCCGCTTAAAATCTATCCACCTCCCAGACCTGTGCGAGTCCAAGCTGTCCACTGCCCTATCAACACTCCAGTCTTTCCCCATTAAAGAAAAGAATACAATTTAAATGGATGCACCGAAATCCTGTTTTATTTGCCCCCTTTAAGTGACTGCTCCTGTACTTGATGTGTCTAATTAATTCTATCAACATATTTTTGTGTCTGTTCCTACCCTGTGCGAGGCACAGATAAACCTTATGTAGTGTTACATGCCTGATAGTTAAATCCTTGTAAAGTCCAGCAACCGAGAACAGAAAGGACACACTTCTTGTCTGATAAAATTGTTAACTCGCTGCAAAAGGAGACATTTAAATGCATGTGGCTGGGACGCCTGGGTGGCTCAGCCGTTTAGCACCTCCCTTCGGCCCAGGGCGTGATCCTGGAGTCTTGGGATCGGGTCCCTCATCAGGCTCCCTGCATGGAGCCTGCTTCTCCCTCTGCCTGTGTCTCTGCCCCTCTCCCTCTGTGTGTCTCATGAATAAGTAAAATATTAAAAAAATAATAAATGTATGTGGCTATTATGTTGAAAGGACAGAGTTTAAAACATAAGAGCGAATATTTTTTCCAGAGATACTGTGTATGCAAAATGCCTTAGCTATTAATAAGCCGATATGTTATACCAATAACTGTTAAAAAATTAAAACCAACTATCTTAGTTTGTTCAGGCTGCTATAACAAGATTCCACAGGTAATGGCTTATGAACAACAAATTTGTTTCTCATGGTTCTGAAGGCTGGGAAAGTCCAAAATCAAGGTGCCAGCAGATCTGGTGTCTGGTGAGGATGTGCTTCCTGGCTCATAACCATCTTTTTGCCATGTCCTCACCTTGCAGAAAGGTGAGGGAGAGAGGTCTTTGGGGAATTTTTTATTAGGGCACTAATCCCTACCAAAGGCACCATTTCCAAATACCATCACAAGTAGAAATTAGTTTTCAACATAGGGATTTTGGGAAGTAACACAAATGTTTAGTCTAGAACATAAACCATGTTTCTAGCATCATGTATTTAGATTAGAGCACCTCACATTCATGCAGAATGTGGTTGAAACCTATTTCACACTGTCTTGAAAACTTAAGAATAGTTTTAGTATCTCAGATTCCACCCCTCCCCCTGAATCAATATATGTGTTTTTGAATACCTAAGTTGCATGCATGTGTAACTATAAATATCCTATACTTAGGTAATTTATATTCACTTTTATTTTTTTCATAATGAATTTTTAAAAAAGATTTTACTTATTTATTCATGAGACACACACACACACACACACACACACACACACAGAGGCAGAGACACAGGCAGAGGCAGAAGCAGGCTCCATGTAGGGAGCCCGATGTGGGACTGGATCCTGGGACTCCAGGATCACGCCCTGACCCGAAGGCAGACGCTCAACCACCAAGCCACTTCAGGCATCCCACTTTTATACGTTTTCGATATATGTTTCTAATATCAGTGCTGAATCATTTAAGCTTAGTTCACTTGAGTCAATTTACTAAATATTTCTTTTTTTGAGAAAAGAGCTCTCTAGAGGAACTGTGTAGTGTCACTCACCAAACAAAGGAAGACACAAGGTTAATATAAGTTTTGGGGAAGAATGAAGGTTAGATAAAATTTGCATTAAGCAGAGCTTTGATGGACTCAAGGCAAAGCAGATCTGATGTAATGGAGTCAACATCATGCCTGGGCTGAGCAGCAGACACAAGGTCCTGGTTTTTTTGGAAATTATAAGATTAAGATAAATGTGCAGTGTCATCTCCAGAAACTGCCCTCTGAAGCTCTGCACGTGGGTTGGAAATCATAACTGATTCTCTGTGTTAAAGTGACTCTCCAGGCAACAGTAAGATGTCCCCTTCTTATTATTACTATGATTTCAAAGAGCAAACGTTCTGACAGTCTATGATTTTAAATAACATGGTTTCTCAGTACTATGTCCTTGGTGTTCATTTTTACAGGTTCATAATCTTAACAACTCTTAAGGTGGCTACAAACCAGGCAACTGAGTTTTAGAGAGTCAAGTCGCTTGACCAAGCTCAGATAAGGGTAAAGCCTGGCTGGGATTTGAATCCATAAGTAATGACTCTCCAACGTTTTCCAATAACTCTATAGACAGAATTTAAAAATGATAGGAAGTTGTGGTACATTCAGACAATAGAATACTATTCAGTGCTAAAAAGAACTATTGGGCCATGAAAAAAACAGAGCAAACTTAGGTGTATGGTAGTAAGTGAAAGAAGGCAATCTGAAAAGGCATACTGTATGATTCCAACTATATGATGTTCTGGGGGGAAAAGTAAAATTATGGAAACAGTAATAAGATCATTGGTTGCCAGGGGTTGGTGGGGGTAAGGATGAATAATAGGTGGAGCACAGAGAAATCAGGGCAGTGAAAACTATTCTGTGTGATACTATAATGGTAGGTACATGTCATTATATATTTGTACAAACCCACAAAATGTACAATACTAAGAGCAAACCCTAATGTAAACTATGGATTTGGGGTGGAAGTGACACATCGGTGTAGCTCATCAACTATACCAAATGTCCCACTCTGGTATGGGATGTTGATAGCGGAGGAGACTGTGTTTGCCTGGAGGCAAGGAGACCATGGGAACACTTACATTCCGCTCAATTTTGCTGCGAACCCAAGACTGCTCTAAAAAACAAACTCTGTTTTAAAAAAAATGATTTGAGGACAGGAAGTTGTTCATATTGTGGTAAGGGGAGAAGCAGCATTGGAGTGTGTGAACTTTGTTGGAAAAAAATAAATCCAAAGGAATCAGACAGAATGTGTTTAATTATTTCTTGAGTTCCCAGAGAGGAACTGAGTGTAGATCCTGCGCCCTGAGACTGCTTATTCTCAGAGGAGGAAACCGATGCACAGAGCCAGGGGCTGCTCAGGGTGATCAGGCTTGTGAAAGTAGGAATGTAGGGCACTCTGCTTGAGGAGCTTCTGGGAGATACTAAGAAGATTCCCCTAAATAGAGACTTGCTTTTGGGAAGAGCTCAGGATCTCACAAGGGTTATAGGACTGTGTCTATGAAGACATATGTTGGGGTCCACGGAGACAGCTACACAATGGGACAGGGGTACAGAATGAGGCCTATAAGGGCCAGGCAATGAGAGTCTGAGTAGAAACAGGTTAGGGTTGGGTGGCATGATGTTAGTTCTACACTGGACAAGAAGTATGGTCAGGAGTGGACCAGGTTTCCTGGAGTTAAGGGAGCTGAAGTGAAGAAAGCATAAATTCCCAAAGGGCAGAATGTGAAATGAGCTTCTGAAGTTATAAGGGGCTGCTGAGAACTGAGAAGGGCCTGCAAAGTGGGGCCTGCCCCTAGCTCCTTGGCCTAGTCCTCATCTCTTCCTCCACCTTCTCATGTAATCCTTTAATCCCAAATTATACTTTCTCTTTTACTCTTCCCAGCTGTGTGACCTTGGTGTACTGGGACCTTTGGTCAGCCCTGAGTAGCAGGGTCTCAGCCATGTTTCGTATTGCAAACCTCCTCCGTGACCATGTGGACTTAGTCATCTGTCACTTGAGAGTGACATACAGAGAGTATGGCATGCCAAGGCTTAGGCAGGTCTATTAAGGGGCAATCATATACCTAAGTTATAAGAAGAGGAAAGAAAACGTGAAGACTTTCCTCCTTTGATTATTTTGTGCCGAGTCCTGAGAAGTGTTGCACATTTGCTCTCTGTAATGCTAGGAAGTAGAAGAAGCCTATCTTCTCAAGGCCCCAGACAGGAAGGAACAAGCTATGACTAAATTTCATCACCAGCAAAAAGCTTGAATAAAAAGAGGGGCGTAGGGATGTCTGGGTGGGGCTCAGCAGTTGAGCGTCTGCCTTTGGCTCAGAGCATGATCCCAGGGTCTGGGATCTAGTACCGCATCAGGCTCCCCATAGGGCTCCCCATGTGGAGCCTGCTTCTTTCTCTGCCTGTATCTCTGCCTCTCTCTCTGTATCTCTCATGAAGAAATAAATCTTTTTTAAAAAGAGAGAGAGAGGCATAAAGGGGCACCTGGGTGGCTCAGTTGGTTGAACATCTGCCTTTGGCTCAGGTCCCAGGGTCAAGCCCTGTGTTGTGGGGAGCCTGCTTTTCCCTCTCCCTCTGCCCCCGCCCACACTCATGTGAGCGCATGTACTCTCTCTCAAATACCTTTTTTTTATTTTAAATTTTTTTTAAATTTTTATTTATTTATGATAGTCACAGAGAGAGAGAGAGAGGCAGAGACATAGGCAGTGGGAGAAGCAGGCTCCATGCACCGGCAGCCCGACGTGGGACTCGATCCCGGGTCTCCAGGATCGCGCCCTGGGCCAAAGGCAGGCGCCAAACCACTGCGCCACCCAGGGATCCCCCTTTTTTTTTTTAAAGAGGGGTGTAGGTAGCATCAGGAAAAAGAATCTGTGAGCAGACATGTCCCTTGAGCTGTCTGTCCCTTCTAAGGCTGGGAATGGGGGTGGGGATCTTCATATCTTTGGAATAGCTCAAGAGGTCTTCATATGTGTGGAACGGTTCAAGTAGAACTTGACAGCGGGGGACTAAGAAACGAATGCAGGTAAGATCTCATGATCACTTATGGATATTTTGAGTAGAAAAATAAAAGACTTTTTGAAAAACCCCTGGGCTCATCCCTGTCTCCTGGAGTCCTGACTCTTTCACTCTGTTTATAAAAATTACCTAGTTGATTTGGGGCTTGGCAAGGAGAGATATACTTCCCCCTATTTTTGCCCAGAAATTTTCCCCTAAAATAGTTGGGCAAGGGCACCTGAGTAGCTCAGTGGTTGAGCATCTGCCTTTGGCTCAGGGTGTGATCCTGGAGTTTCAGGATCGAGTCCCACATCAGGTTTCGCATGGGGAGCCTGCTTCTCCCTCTGCCTGTGTCTCTGCCTCTCTCTCTCTCTCTCTGTCTCTCACGAATAAATAAATAAATCCCCTAGTGAGCCACTAGGCAGCCCCTTCTTTAGCGCCTTCTTCAGCCCAGGGCGTGATCTTGGAGACCCAGGATCGAGTCCCACATCAGGCTCCCTACATGGAGCCTCCTTCTCCCTCTGCCTGTGTCTCTGCTTCTCTCTCTCTCTCTCTCTCTCTCTCTCTCTCATTTTCCTCTCTGTGTATTATCATAAATAAATAAATATTATCTTTAAAAAAATAAATCTTAAAAAAAATAGTTGGGCAAGTCGGTTTTTCTCTTCAAACTTACTATTTGTAAAACAGGAGTAATCACGCATGGTTTACAGAGTTGCTGCGAGGATATATGTGATTCATATATAGTGGGGTACTCGATAAATGGTAATAATTGTCTCTTACCTTTTATAGGCCCTTCAAAACTTAGTTCATAGTTCAAGAAAAAGCCCTTGATAAAGGCTAACTTGATTCTTCCTATTCTCATTGCCCTCAGTTTCCCCATTTGAACAATGTTATTTTAGGTTAGCATTAAATTGGCACTCCACTGGCCAAAGCTGGCCTGAAGATATGTTTTGTTTGGCTCACATAGGATTTAAAGAAGAAAACTGAGTCATCATTTGAAAATTGAGATGTTCTACATAGAAATTCAGTTTTCCAGCTTCTCTTGGAAGAATCAGAAGTTGTGACAATAACGGCAATAATCTACTAGGCCCAAAAGAGGCTGCTCCCTTAGGTAGGGCATGCATTCTCAGTTTTCTAGGGCCCATCCAGCCTTCTTTACTCATTTATAGGATGTGCTTGGCCCTGTTCACATTTCAATTTGTAGTCCTCTATACAGTTGGAAATGGTCTATGCCTGGCACAGAGTGGAGGTTTCATTATCAAATTAGTGAATCTCCCACTATCCTCCTCTACCAATCTTTCTTATCTGGCTATAAGAAATCTGTGTTTGTATTTACTTGTGGTACAGAAAAATAAATTGAACAAGTCCTTTGTGTCAGTCAGGATAGGCTAGATTAGGCTATGGCAACAAATAACCCCCAAATCTCAGTGGCTTACAACAACAAAGGTTTATTTCTTGGTTACTCACCCAAATGTAGACACAAAATGAAAATACTCTCCTGTTTTTACATGCATGGAGACAGACATGAGTGCACAGGCTTATACAGAATCACATGTCAAATAAATATTCTGGAACATGAACTCATGCAAAAAATTATTTAGACACTGGTTAGCTTAAACTGCACAACTCTCATTTTGTTGGGGATTTAAAAATGTCCCAGGACCCAAGTGAATAAGAGAATCAACTTTCAGTCTAGGAAATGCCCACACTACAAAAGGAACCAAAAGCTACTGAGGCACCTAAAAGGTTAAAAAAAAAAAAAAAAAAAGCCAGAAGCTTGTACTAAATTAAATTCCATGCATAAATCCAGAAGTTAAATACCAAATATGCAGTACCCAAAGGCTGTTACCTCTTGCCCCAGTGAGGCCTCCATCTCTGAGCTTCTAGCTTAGGAGGGAGATAGAGCCCAGATGCCCAATATGCAAAGCCACCGAGGGGGCTGGGCTGGGTCGGAGAGAAGGGCTAACTGGCTGGAATCCTCTTCCTCCAGCAGGAGCTATAGGTAGGAAGGAAGGGGGTAGGACAAGTCACATTCATATCCTCTCCCAGAAATCGCTTTTTATCCCATCCAATCCAGGCCTCATCCTTGTTCACCTGGGTTAAAGCAAACACTTATCCGTCACTGATTTTCCCACCTCCAGTCTTATCTCTTTCAGTCCTTCCATAACAGCCACCATTCTTGGCTATCTAAAGCTCTGGGTCTCTGGATATGTTCCTGCTTAGCTCAAAAACATCCCCTGGCTCCCTTTTATGTGCAGTTGCTGGTCTAGACTCCTAAGCCTGGAATGCCAGACCTCTAAGATCAGAAGTCCCTCCAGTCTCATGTCCTTCTGTTCCAGCAGTTCTTCCAAGTAGGTTTCCTCACCCACACACCATGTCCAATCCACCATTTTGGACAGAAGAATCCTTGGCCTTCCCTCTCTGCCCCCTCAAAATTCCTCTACTTCTTTCCAGGTTTGTCACTGAGCTTTGTGAAGGCATCTCGTTTTCCCAAGTAGAATAGAAGCTCCTGGAAGGCAATTATCAGATGTCCTTCCAGGCCAGACCCTTGTTCCTTCTTCAGCCCCTCTCCAGACCTTAGGTAGCCTTGGGCTAGGGTCAGAGGAGATCAGGCTTTGCCACTGTGTTGCCATATGCCCTTGGGCAAGTTCCTGCCTCTCTCAGGGCCTCCTTTTCCTTGACATCAGGGCACCAGGTATTTACTTTTGTGCACAAAATTACTAATACTAATTTATCAAACAACTCTCAACTGCAATTCCAGGAGACAGATTGAGAAGCTTGGAACAGTAGGTTCTTGGCATAGCAAGCGGCACACCACTGAAGATGCTCAACCATCTGATCCCGATCTCCTTGGTTAGTCCCTACTTACTCTGGTACCTCCATTCCCAACTATCCTTATCCCATGTTGTCCCTTTCAGGGAACGGGTTACCTGGTGGGCCACAGGGGTGGAGCAGGGAGATCCACGCAGGATTGGGGGGAACAGAAGAGGTCAGGCGGGGAGCCTGGGAAGAGTCTTTCAGACCCACAAGAGCCTCAGCTACCTCCCGCTGCAGCTGCCGTTCTGAGGGGGCAGAGGACCAGGCCAGACGAGAGGCTCCAGGGGCCTGCAAAAGGAAAGAAATAGACTGGGCATCCCCACTTCTGCCCACCTTCCAAGTATTCTCTCAGCCCCTGGTACTTTACTATCCCCTATTTTCTCTTCCCCATGGTCAACTTCCTCCCAGGGTCCTGGATCCCACTTTTTTCCCAGGACCTGTGGCTGCAGCAGAAGAGGATCTGGAGTGCTACAGGGCTGGAGTATCAGAGTCGAACATCTAGAAGCAAGGAGAGAAGATGCCAGTGGGACGAAACACATGGACAGACATGTACACATGGGAATCTCAGGGCCTGCTGGGCCATTAGGCTTCGTGGAATGGGGCAAGTCCCTCCCTCTGTCTTGGGTGGCATTGTTTACTATAAAGTGAAAATCCTGCCAGCTTATTTCCTCCAGAACTACTGTGAAGTCACTGGTGTCAGTTTTTTAAAAACCTATCAAACAGTGAAAGGGGCTGGGATGGCTATTCCTGCCCTATTATAGTCTAGTTTCTCTCCCCTAGGTCCCCAATCCTCATGGAACTTGAGGAGCAGTTTGGCATTTTTTTTTTAAGATTTTATTTATTTATTCATGAGCGACACACACACAGAGGCAGAGACACAGGCAGAGAGAGAAGCAGGCTCCATGCAAGGAGCCTGATGTGGAACTCCATCCCGGGTCTCCAGGATCACACCATGGGCTGAAGGCGGGCGCTAAACTGCTGAGCCACCCGGGCTGCCCGTGGCCTACCTTTAAGAAGCTTTCTCTAATGGCCTCTACAATAGGCCTGAGTCTTTCAACATCACACCCTACCCCACCCTTTCAGCAGGCAATCTGATTCCATCTTATCTGTTTAAGAGGATTTAATAGCCACTATTTGTCCAAGACCAGGGCCTCTGCTAGGTGTATTCCATATATTATCACTAATTCTCAAGACAAAGCAAAAAAAGGTAATTGTGTCTCCAAATGACTGATAGAAAACCAGGTTCAAAGAAGTAAAGACACTTGTACAAAGGTTCCCAGTTGTGCTCGCTTCAGCAGCACATATACTAAAAAAGTTCCCAGTCAGGCAATGGCAGAGCTAGGAGAGTTCCTCCTCACCCGTTCACCTGGGACCTGGTGTTCTGTATCATCCACTGTGATGTCCAGGACAGGATTAGGCACATTATAGACATATATTCTTCCCTCCCTACTCACGTGCGGGGCAGGGCAGAGGGCCCTTGGGATTCTCCAGAAATAGGAGCCGTCAGTATTGGGTGAGATCCTGGGCAGGTTGGGAGGGGCCCATGAGTGGGCAGCAGGAGGGAAGTGCCAGGGTCAAAGCCTAATGAGGGTAAGAGAATGCAGAAGTGTACGGGTGTTAAAAGGTCATGGCTTCCATCTTCCTTCCTATCCTGTATCCTCTTCTTTTTCTGATACAGTGGTACAATGGCATTCAAATAATCAGTTGAACAAATGTTGAATTCATCTCACCAGGAAAGGGATGCAGAGGGATAGCAGGTTCTTGGCACAGCAAGCGGCACACCACTGGAGGTGGCATGGGAAGGCCTGGAGGCAGCCAGTGTCCAGGAGCCCAAGAGCCCGGAGGCGCTGGAGTCCAAGACAAAGGCAAGGCTTCTGGGGGACCGCTGAGTAGCAGAGGCCCCCGGGAGTTATCCTGCAAGGGCAGAGAGCACAAGTCAGAGTCAGGTACAAGGCTGGGGAAAGAATGAATATGTTCTAGGGTGGGGGCAGGACCTCAAAACTTTAGCCTTGGGAGGGCTATAAAATCCCACCCTCTTGGTTTTTGCTCATAGAAGAGAAGTGATTTGCCCAGGATGATACTGCAAGTCAGGGCTAGACCCAGAACACACGTGTTGAAGGCACAGAGAGGAAGGGATCTGGGCAGATGCTACACAGGAGTCACTTCCCCAGGACTGAGGTTCTCCTTACCTTCCCAGGGGGTGTCAGTGCCAGGGGGGCTGTCCCATGGAGTGTTTGAGGCTGGGGTGCTATGTTCTCCTTTCCAGCTGTGAGGGAACAGGGAGAGCTTCAATGAACCCTTTCTCCTGACCACTCTCCCACTCCAACTGCAAACTGAGTTCTTATCTCCCTGTGGCCCTTTGCTACCCATGGATCTCACTACATCTTCCCAACACCTGATTGCATTTTAAAGTTGGAGAGACAGAGACCCAGAGAGTAGAAATGCTTTGCCCGAGGTCACACACCAATTCCAATGGCAGGTCTGAGGCTCTTTTTCCTACTATGCTTTCTCCACCCCAGACCCTGCCACATCCCTGGCCACTCACAGGGGACCCCTGGTCGAATGGCTCCCTTCTTAACATGGCTAGGAGCTTTGGGAGGAGCTGTCCTTCTCCTTATCAGGCCCTGAGCCAGATGTCTCTTGAGCTGTGCCTCCTGTTGCCGACGCAAGGCCACCTGGGCAGCCATGACCCTTCGGCGCTCCCTAAAATGGGGGTTGCAGGTCAAAAGTCAGCCACGGTGCAGATGAGGCCCATCCTCCTCTCTTTCCTGGATCATACTCACAAGATGAGGACACATTTGTGACACTCGCAAGCCTGAAAGAGGCACAGGCGCTTGTGGCCCTTGAGGTGGGCAGTGACTCCGTGGTTTCGGCAGCGGGCACAGGTTGGAGAGCGGCTGACAGCTCTCTTGGGGATAAGCTCCATGCCCGGGGGGGCTCTGGTCTCACCCCCTGTGGTAGAGTCAGAGGCACAGTGCTGGGCAGTGGGCATTTCGTTGGCATCCATGGATCTAGAGGCAGGGGTGGAAGGTCAGGGTGGCCACCTGGGCATTCTCCTGACCAGCCCTCCTGCCCTTAGGAGGCCACACCTGAAGGGGTTTCCACGGCACCCATCTGTGGACTCAGCTTTCACCCTGCTACCTACCGCATGGCTCTCTCTCTCCTTCACCCACTGCCTCCCTTTGGGAGCCTCCTTCCTAGAAGGCTCGCCTTCTTCCCACCACCTGCCTCCTCCTTCCCTTCTTATGTATTCTTTCAACCAAACACTGTTCTCTGTTCCTGGCCTGTGCTTTCCCGGGCACATGAGTGGGCAGGAACAGAGCAAGTCCCATGCTCCTAGCCGTGCACTCATGCCCCCCCTCCCCAGGGACTCTACACTCCCTTTCCCCCAATGTCCCTGTTCCAATGGTTTGTTTCTTCCTGCCACCGTCTTCGGCAACCACCATCCTTCCCTCCTGCATTTATCCAATTCCTACAACTACGTGTTTGCTCCCCGGTCAATTTTTAGCGTCAGGTACCTCCCGCACACCAACATCCCCCTTGCCCCCCTTTTAAACCAGAACACTCTCTTGCCTCCCCCCCACCCCCGCCCCGCGATTACTTTATTCTCACGGATTGCTTGCCCCACTCAAGAATTATTTTCATTCACTCAACAAACGTTTACTGAGCCCCTTCCAGGTGCCAGGCCCCGACCACGGCCGCAGGCCCCCTCATGGCACGGATTCCCCTCTTGCACCCACATGCCCTCCAAACCCCGAGGCAAACCCCGCCCGCGGTGGCCGCCGCGCCCTGCGCTTCGGCGAGGGGGGAGCGGCCTTTGCCCATTCCCAGCAACGAATCATGCATCGCCCAGCCCACCTCCCCACGGCGCACCGCCGCCTCGAGCGGCTGTTACTCGCGTGCACCCCCTTTCAGCAGCTGGGCCTGCGGCCTCGCCTCGCCTCGCTCCAGGGTCCCACGGCGGGGGCGGGGCACGGGGAGGGCGCCCAGGGGCCCGCGGCCTGGGGGAGGGGAGGAGAGGGGCGCGAGGAGCGCGAGGGGGGGGCGGGGGAGGGGGTCCACGCCACTGAGAGCGGGAGAAGGGACAGGGAGGGGCGGGGTCGTGTTCGCGTCCCCGGCCCGCGGTTACCACAGCCTCGAGCGAGCAAAGCCAGACTCAGTCAAGAGGACGCGAAAGGACGCCGTGAGGAAGTGGCGTGAGGAACGGCTGCGCTCGCGCCAGTTTTCCCGCCCCTTCTCACACGGACCAATGAGCTTCGAGCGTCGCCTCACGCCGCAGAGGCAAGCGACCAATGCGCTTCAAGATCCTACACTGACGGCCCTCCCCTTACCCCCAGCCCGCCTCTCCTCGCGCCTGACTGTCCGGCCAGCCAATAGCGCGTCGAGTTGAGTCTCGTCCCCCCCCCCCTTACCCCTCCCCCTGTGGCTTGACTTCCTAGATTGTTGTTGCCCTCTTGGGAGATGTGGCCAATGGGGCGTCGAGTACTGCTCCCAGGATAAGACTGGCCCTGCCCCCTAGAAACGGCTGCCGCGTCCCGCCCCAGTCGTTGACCTGGCCCGGTGTGCGCACGCGCAGTCTCGCCCTCTAGCTAGCCTGCACAGCCAGGTCTTGCCGCTCGGTCCCTGGCGGCGACTTCGCTCTGGCGGTTCCTCTTGCCTGCGTGGACGCTCGTGTTTCTCTTCCTTGTGCCCCATCTCCCGATCTACCCTTCTCCTTTTACCCTTTCCCCCTCCTGTGATTTTCCCCGTTTCCTTCGCTTACCCCACCTCAGGGTGCGCGCCTCCTTTTCCGTCTCTCTTCGTGTCCGTTTAGGTGCTGATTTTCCTAACTTTGGTTTTCCCGTTCTCTCGGAGTTGCTGTCCGCCTGTACATCCTGCTGATTTCCGGACCCCTTCCTTTACGTTCAGGATTCCCTAATTTCCGAATAGCCTGGCCCTGTCCCCCCGCCCCACCCCACCCCCCTTTTCTTTGCTTCCTTTCCGAGAAGCCGCTGTAATATTTCTGTCCCTTCGGCCCAAACCGCTGCGCCACTCCCTGTGTGCATCTCCTTCCCTCCCATCTGGGCTCCACTCTGTAATTGTCACCTGTCTTCTCCAGTCTCACGGTGCCTCTCCCTCCCACCCTCTCTGTGTTGTCCTCTTTTTCTCTGTGCCTCCTGCCCCGTCTCCTCCCCCACACCCCTCTCCAGCTGCGTTTTTGTGCCCTAGGCCTCATTTTCCTGCCCTTCCTTTTGGACTCTTGCTGCCGGACCTCTGACTCCTGGCAAGGTTCCAGTCCATCCGTTTGCTCCTCCTCCTCTGCATGGTTTCTCTTTTGCAGGGGTAGCATCCCCTCTGACCACTTCCTCATCCTTCTCCCCTGAGAATTTCATCCCACTCTTTTCTGGTTGTACCTCCTCTCGTGCTCAGACTTTGAGGTCCTATCGTTTTGCATTCCAGGCTGGTGCACGCCATCTTCTCTGATTGGCCCAATCCCTTTGTGTGATCCCTTGTCAGCCTGTCCTGTCCCTGTCCTGTGTCCCATCTTTTCTGCGACTCTCAGCCCTTTTGTTTGCCACGGGCTTCTGTGTTACGGAGCCTGTGTGCCAGGTGTTCCGAACAGTAAAGGGTGGCAGAAGTGACCTCTAGCTGGACTGCTGTGCAGGGGAGCAGTGCTAGACAAAATTGGACAGGTTGTTTGGGGCCAATCTAGCCATGGGGGATGTGGGGTGCCGGAGTCTTGACTGCCTACTAAAGAGGTTGACCTTGATCCTTTAGATAGTGGAGAGACAGAGACTGGGGAGCCAACATTTATGGAGAGCTTAGCACTTGCCTGGCACTTTATATTAATGGCCTTACTAATTTTCAACAATGACTTTATGAGATGTATTATTAATCCATTTTATGAATGAGTTCAACAACTCACACAAGATTGCACAGCTGGTAAATGGAGGGGTAAAGATTCTAACCTTGCTCAACCTTTCAGCCTTTGAACTTGGCTGAATTTAAAACCTATGAATTTTTGTACCACCTACACCGTTTTATTATTTCCAGTAATACTCATTTCCCACTTTCATTCCCTAACTCTCCTGTAGACCCTCACTTCAGGTGGCTAATGCCTATCTTTTGGTTCATGTGTGTTCTTGCAAGATGTGTAGTGTCTTATGTCTGTGTGGTTTTTAAAAAAATGTTTATTCATTTATTTAAATAGTCTCTACACTCAGCGTGGGGCTTTAATTCATGACCTCAAAATCAAGAGTTGTACACTGTTCCTACTGAGCCAGCTCGGCCCCCCTGTGTATGTGGTTTTATTATTATTATATTTAAAGATTTTATTATTTTTATTTTTTAAGATTTTATTTATTTATTCATGAGAGACAGAGAGAGAGAGAGGCAGAGACACAGGCCAAGGGAGAAGCAGGCTCCATGCAGGGAGCCCGACATGGGACTCCCAGGGCCGCAGGCGGCGCTTAACCGCTGCGCCACCAGAGCTGCCCCCTTATTTTTTTATTTTAGAGAGCGGGCAGGAGGGTAGGGCTAAGGGAGAGGGAGAGAGTCTTAACCAGACTCCATACCCTAAAGGCAGAGCTCAAGGCAGGGACCTGAGATCAGTAGTGAGTCGAAATCAAGAGCTGGACGCTCAGACGACTGAGCCACCAATGCGGCCCTGTGCATGTGGTTTTAACTTTTGCAAGTGATATTTACTATTAAGATAATCAGCACTATGCTTTTTTGATCCATCCATATACATGTTATGTGTACATCTAATCAGTTTCTCTTAATTACTGAACAGTATTCTGTGGTGTGCATCCTCTGCACGTTGTGTGTCCACTAAGTCTCAGGAAATTATGCCTTCGACTCACCTTCTCCATAGTAATGCTGCATCCTGGTCTATGTTCTTTTGTAGAAGAGGGTGGAAATCTCTATTATGTGCACCTACAATATACTAGAAATGGGTATTTGTAAACCTAATTTGACTTAGTATTGCTAGACTCCTCCCCGCAATGCTGCTTTGGGCCTTTGGGCCTTTCAGAACTCACAACTGTTCCTCAGAGTCCAGAAGGGGATCCTTTCTCCCACCTCTCAGCAACCTCATGAGCAGCAGTATACAAGGGTCCCTGTATCTGTATCACCACATTGGTGCCAACGCTTACCTTTTTCCAGCTTTCTAATCCTTTGCTAGTCTGATATATGGGCAGTTTGATAGGCTGCATTTCTGATTATCCTTATGCTTGAGTGTCTCTTTGCATGTTTCTTAGTCTTTCTGGTTTGTTCTTCTGAGAATTGCTTGTTCATATGCTTGGCCCATTGTCCTACTGGAATTACCCTTCTTGTCAGTTTGCCAGAGATCCTTGGCCATTTTCATTGCTTTAAGGCATTGTGTATACTCTTCTTTTTTGTTTTTCAGGATTTTATTTATTCATGAAACACACACAGAGAGAGGCAGAGACATAGGCAGAGGGAGAAGCAGGCTCCATGCAGGGAGCCCGGTGTGGGACTCCATCCGGGAACTCCAGGATCACGCCCTGAGGCAAAGGCAGATGCTCAACCACTGAGCCACCCAGGCGTCGGGATACTTTTTTTTTTTTTTTTTAACTGCTATTGTCTGTTACTTCCTATTTTAATTTGGTATTTTATTTGCATGTTTGTCTCTTGATTGGATTTGCTGGAGAATTATCTCATTGATTTTGTCAAAGAATGTTAAGTTTTCTGTAATTTTGTTATTTTAATTCCCTGATTTCTGAAATTATGTTGATTTCTATCCTTTATTGAGGGGGTAGGGAATGCTTTGTTGTGCCTTGTACAACTTCTGAAGTTAATTCATGACCATTTTTTTTAATGTTCCCATTTCCTGACAAATGTATTGAAAGTATAAATTTACTTGTAACTGCTGCTTTAGTTGGGTCCCATATTTTGACGTGTAGTTTAAAAAAAACCTTGGTTTTGAAGTGGTTATTGACTCATAAGAAGTTGCAAAAGTTGTAAATCCATTAACACTTCTTCCCACTTCCCCACAGGGATCTCTTCTGTAACTGTAGTATACAAGCATGAACTTGACATTGGCACGATACTCCTAACTAGACTATAGACCTTAATTAGTTTTCACCAGATTGTACATGCACTTGTGTGGGTGTGTGTGAGAGAGGTGTACTATGTTCATTATTATTCACTTCTAAATACTTTTAAAGATCCTTTCTGAACCAAGAGTTATTTAGTAGTATTTCCGTTAACCTCCACACACATCTTTGTTGTTCTGATCTTACTGTCTCTGGCTGGAGCATAGCCTGTGTAACAGTGATTCTTTAATGACTAAGTCAGCTCTGCTCAGCACCATGTCCAATGGGAAAACCTAAGCAGGTTGAGAGTCAGGACTTGAGAAGCTAATGTGGTGGGTTTGGGGCAGGTTGGAGGGCAAACTATGGATATGGGAAGACCTGAGTCCCTGAAGGTCTCAGGGAGCCCATGTCACAAAAACTGACAATCAACTTTCTGCTCTAGAAACAGAGACCCAGAGGCAGGTGAACAGAAAATCCAGATACTGACAAGAACTGAGCTTGATACCTGGATTGAAATTGGTTCCAGATTCACCTCTAGCATTCAGGACCCAGACCCAGACCCAGGACCATGGGACCCCAGCACTTGAGCCCTGCGCAGCTGCTCTGCCTCCTAGGGGCCATCTCTACTCTTCCCCGTATGTCCTGCAGGACTGGATGCTTTGGGACCTCTAGAGGGTGGGGGGCTGGATTCACCTATCTGGGGGAAGGAGGGCTGGATATCTGGGTTCCTCAGGGGACAGGATCTGTGGAGGTTGAGTTCTTGACTAGCAATTTGGGGCACTTAGAAGGCGATGCGAGGGGCCCATGCCTGGAAGGGCACTCTCTCTTTAGGGGCTGCGGCTCTTTTATGCTATGAAGCAACGTCCTCACTCTTCAGAGCTGTTTCTCTCCATGACTGGAAATGGCTTCTGATGAGGAGCATGGTGTGTAAGCTGAGTGAGGGCTGTGAGGAGACGCTGGTGTTCATCGAGACAGGTGAAGGGAAGTGGCTTTGATACTTTTGGGGGGGATGGTTCTTCTGACCCCCAACTCCATTCCCAGTACCCAGGACTCTGGACTCGAGTTCCAAACATTTACTCCATTATATCTTTGGGAATAATGTCAAGACACTGGCAGGAGAGGGGCAGGACCTGGCTGGATGTGGTGTGGGCTGGATAGGAGGGCAGAAAGGAGGAGGGCAGGGCACCTGAGTGGCTCAGTCAGTTAAATATCTGCCTTTGGCTCAGGTCATGACCCCAGGGTCTTGGGATTGAGTCCTTCATTGGGCTCCCTGCTCAGGGGGAAGTCTGCTTCTCCCTCTGCCCCTCCCAAATGCTTACTTATGATGTCTCTCTCTCTCTCTCTCAAATAAAATCTTAAAAAAAAAAAAAAAAGGAAGTAGGCAGATCACAGATGGATGGGCGACAATCTGGGAGAGAAGAAAAGAAAGGGACACAGAGGAGAGAGGAGCAAGGGGGAGACCCTGGGATCTGTGCAGCTGCAGCGAGTGGACCTCCTGGCACAGTTGGGGATGGGGCAGAGTGAGCTGGAAGAGCAGGGTGCAGGGAGGGAGGGTGGCCTTTGGGTGTGGCCAAGGGATCTGATCAGAGCTCTCTATCTGCTCTTCAGGGACCAGAAGGGGAGTTGTGGGTTTTAAGGGCTGCAGTCCAGCCTCATCTTACCCCCCGCAAGTCTCCTACCTTGTTTCGCCACCTGGATTGTCCATTGCCTCCTATAGCCGTGTCTGCCGCACATATCTCTGCAATAACCTCACCAACTTGGATCCATTTGTGAAACTCAAGGCCGGCACTCCTAAGTCGACAGCATTTTCTTCCCACAGTTGCCCCACCTGCGTGGGTGAACACTCTAAGTCTTGCCTCCCAAATTTTGTCACCACTGATTTTTGCCCCTACGACGCCTCTAAGTGTTACAGTTCCACCTTAAAATTCCAGGCAGGTGAGAGAAGAGAAGCTTGCTTTAGTGCCTTCCCAGGCTAGTGGAATCTGAGAGGGGACTGGCGCCAAAGCGGGTGGGGGGAGGGAGAGGGGAGGGGCAGGTGGGTGAATTCCAGGGAGGAAGGACTCAGGTGGCTGGAACCCAAATTTTTGGTGTGAGAGCTGATGTTCTGGTTTGTAAGGGGTGTCTGGAAGGAGGGGCAGTGTGCTTGCATCTGGAAAGTGTTCCTTTCTCCTCTTTGTCTGCTGTACTTACAGGGCTTCTCAATACCACCTTCCTCCTCTTGGGCTGTGCTCGTGGACATCACAAACTTTTATCAGATTTTCACCATATTGGAAACATCAGAGTAACTGAGGTCCTCAACATCTTAGAGAAGGCCCAGGTTGCTAGTGCAGAGCGCTCCAGCCATAGTCCTGCTTGGAGCATCCTCTCCAGTTTTCTGCTTGCCTTCAGGGACTAACCGTCTAGCCAGCCTGGACAAACCCTTTCCAGTAACCCAGTAAAGTCACAGAGTTGCCTTTTTGCTTTGTCCTGTGATCCATGAGGGTGGTGGAGGTGTGGAAGTTGGGAAGGGAGCCAATGTATCCAGAAAAGTGGAGGGGAGGGGCAGCAGCAGGCAAGGTGCATGGAGCAGTGAGGAGGAGGTGGGTGGGGACCAGGGTCACTGGCAAAGGGACAGTCATGCCCAGCAACCAGGAGGACCCCAAATATTCTTTGGAGTTTATTATTAGTATTATTTTTTAGTAACTTCTACACTTAATTTGGGACTCCCAACTCACGACCCTGAGATCAAGAGTTGGCATGCTCCTCCAGCTGAGCCAGCCAGACACCCCTCCCCCCACCAATATTTCTTTTCTCCTTTCCCTTCCTTTGGCGACCTGAGCTCTAGCCAGGTTCAGCCACCGACTCTAGAGATTCTGGCCAAATCTCTCCCCTTTTCTGGGCCTCAATTTCCTCCCCATTAAAATGAAAGACTTTATGCAGTAGAGCTACGTTTCATCAGGGTGGTTTTTATTTTTTAAAAAAATTTAAAGATTTTATTTATTTGAGAGACCACCAGAGGATTTATTAGAAAGAGCAAGTGCGTACACAAGCTGGGGGGAGGGGCAGAGGGAGAGAGACAGACTTCCTGCTGAGTGGGGATCCCAGCACGGGCTCCATCCCAGGATCCCAAGATCATGACCTGAGCTGAAGTCAGACGCTTAACTAAGCCACCTTTCAGGGTGGTTTTTAAATAGGATCACTTATTGAGAGTGTCAGATACTGTGCTGGTATTTGTGCTAGGGTTTTACATACAGGATCTCATTTGATCCCCAGAAAACCTCAGTAAGATAGGTATATTCCTATTTTGCAAAGAAGAAACTGACCCTAAGAGGTTAAATTACCTGCCCAGAGTAGATTCCCTCTTGCCTTCCCTGCAGATCTCCATCCCTGCAGAGGGAATTTTATTGAGAAATTTGGAGACCTGGGCTGCTCTCCTCTGCCCAATAGTTGTCTTTATGTGTAAGTTGGCAAATAAAAGGGAAAGAAGGAGTGCTGCTGGCGGTGGCTGGTTTTCACCCAGAGCTCAGGTTCCAAGTTCCTAGAAGGAGGGCAATGTAATTCCTCTATATGGCCATAGGGGGAAGCAGATAATCCCACTATGCATATGCAAGTCTACAAGTTAGGTGTGGTTTGAGTGGGGGTGGGGGTGGGGAATAGGGAAGAGAGTCCACCATTTCCATATGTGATCTCAGTTTAATTCTTCCCACTGAGAATTGGGGACTTGAGGAGATGGGAACTTAAGGTACTTTTATGGTAGATTAAGCATTTTCTGTGCATTCCCTTATCTATTCTTACTACAATTTTTTTTTTTTTTAAAGATTGTATTTATTTTTTCATGAGAGACACAGAGAGGCAGAGAGAGAAGCAGATTCCCCGCAGGGAGCCCAATATGGGACTCGATCCTAGGACTCTGGGATCACAACCTGAGCCAAAGGCAGACGCTCAAACACTGAGCCACCCAGGCGTCCTTATGGAGTACAATTTAATGAATACCACAAACATATCACTGAGTTAAGGACAAAGGGGCTAGGGGCTAGGCAGGGAAAGATAAGGGAAAGGCCCAGAGTCAGGCTCCCACAAATCTCTGGGCTCCCATAAAACCTAGGGCACCAAGAGGCCCCAAGGTCAGGCTCCCATAAATCCCAAGGACACTGAGATGCAACAAAAACAGAAGGAAGTAAATCTGGCCCCTTGACTCCAAAATGTTAGGGAGTATCTTCCTTTGTCAGCTATCAAGTAATCACTGAGATCCCAAACAGTCCTATGTCATTCACTCAAGATGGCACAAGAAATCTCAAGTCCACCAATTCCCTAGTCAGGTTTTCTATAAAAGCCCTCAGTGGGGGATCCCTGGGTGGTGCAGCGGTTTGGCGCCTGCCTTTGGCCCAGGGCGCGATCCTGGAGAATCCCATGTCGGGCTCCCAGTGCATGGAGCCTGCTTGTGTCTCTGCCTCTCTCTCTCTCTCTGTGTGACTATCATAAAAAAACAAACAAAACAAATTAAAAGCCCTCAGTGGCAACCTTGTCGGGACCCTTCTCATTTCTGAGAGCTTTCTCTGTATCTTTGCTTAATAAACTTCTGTTGCTTTACTCATTCTCCTTTGCCCGAGGAATTCATTCTTTGGCTGTGTGAGACAAGAACCAAGCTCTCCCACTTCAATTCTACCTAAGAAACAGGATAGGAAGAGTAACTTGTATCGTACCTATATATTTCTTCCCATCCCATCTCTTTGCCTCCTCCCATGATGTAACCACCCCTCTACATTTTACTTGCCTTGGATTTTTGTGTACTTTGATTGCATATGTATAATATATTTAAACAATACATGTTTAATGTGCTTCCTTTGATCTATGCAAAAATGGTATGTTTATACATTTCTGAAAGTTGCTCTTTAAAAACTCATCATCATATTTCTAATTTTTAAAAAAGATTTTATTTTTAAGTAATCGCTACACCCAATGTGAGGCTCAAACTTACAACCCTGAGATCAAGAGTTGCAAGCTCCATGGATTAAGCCAGCCAGATGCTCCTATATTTTTAATATTCATTCAAATTCCAGGATATACTTTTGTTCTTTTTTTTTTTTTTAAGATTCTATTCATTCATTTGAGAGAGTCAGTACACAAGCAGAAGGTAGGGGCAAAGGGAGAGGGAGAAGCAGACTCCTGGCTGAGCAGAGAGCCAGATGCAGGGCTCGATCCCAGGATCCCGGGATCATGACTGGAACTGAAAGCACACACTTAACCCACTGAGACACCTATGTGCCCCTGTTCCTCTGTTTTTACTATTGTATTACCTCCTCTTGAGTTATCATATCACAAGACAATTGTTGTCAATTATCCTTGGATTTCCTCTCTCCCTCCGCCTAGGTTTTTTTATTAAGGTTTTTTTTTTTTTTTTTTTTAATTCATGAGAGACACACAGAGAGAGGCAGAGACATAGGCAGAGGGAGAAGCAGGCTCCCTGCAGGGACCCCATGTGGGATTTGATCCAGGAACCCCAGGTTCATGTCCTGAGCTGAAGGCAGAGGCTTAACCAATGAGCCACCCAGGTGCCCCTCCACCCAGTTTTTTGATACGGCTGTTGCTGCTATGAATATTCTTTTACATGTCCCCTAGTGCTTATGTGTAAGAAGAGTTTTTCCTGGGCACACACCCAGGAGTGGTATTGCTAGGCTGTAAAGTTTGTTCAGCTTTGGAGAACGCCAAATTGTTTTCCAAAGAAGTTGTAGCAATTAAAAATTACTAGTGAGAGAGTAAAGAATTCTTGTCGATCCAGATCCCTCCAACTTTTCTGACTTTTTAATTTTTGCTAGTCTGGTGGGTGTAAAATGGCTTCTCATTGTGGTCTGAACTTTATCTCCCTGATTAGTAAATAGGCTGAGCTTCTTTCCATGTGCCTATTTATTGTGCTTCTATTGTAAAATGCCTATTTATGGGTTTCCTGGGTCTCTTTTCCTATCAGGTCATTTGTCTTCTTCTTATTGATATGTAGGAGTTCCTTATGTGTGCTTATGTATTAAATACGAACATTCTGTCACTTGGATGATTTGTTTTCATTTCTTATATCTTTTGAAGAACAAAATTTATTTTTTTAAAGATTTTATTTATTCATGAGAGACACAGAGAGAGTGGCAGAGACACAGGCAGAGGGAGTAGCAGGCTCCATGCAGGGACCCCAACGTGGGACTGGATCCCAGGACTCCAGGATCACGCCCTGGGCTGACGGCAGGCGCTAAACCGCTGAGCCACCCAAGGATCCCCAAGAACAGAATTTCAATGTTAAATTTCTCAATCTTCCAGTTTTATGGTTGATTTTTCTTGTGCCTTGCTTAAAGATGCTGTATTTTCTCCAAAAAGTTGTTTGCTTTTCACATTTAAATTCAATCATACCAAAAATAAATAAATAAATAAATAAATTCAATCATACCAAAAAATTTTTTAAAAATTCAATCATACCATGTATATTTTCCAACCACAATGGTACAAAATTATAAATCAACAGTAAAACAAAGCTGGAAAATCTACAATGGAATTATTAAATATTGAATATGTAAATATTAAACTACACATTGCTGTGCCAGCAATGGGCCAAATAAGAAATCAAACAGCAAATCAAAGTATGTCTTGGGACACCTGGCTCCATACATGGTGGAACGTGATTCTTGATCTCAGGATTGTAAGTTTGCATCCCATATTGGGTGTAGAGATTACTTTAAAAAATTAATTAAAAATCTTAAACAAACCCAAAGTACGTCTCACAACAAAAGAAAAAACACAATATTCCATTCACATTTAAATTCTTAATTCATTTTGAATTTACTT
Organism: Canis lupus dingo; assembly: GCF_003254725.2. Lineage (NCBI taxonomy): Eukaryota > Metazoa > Chordata > Mammalia > Carnivora > Canidae > Canis > Canis lupus. The sequence goes on from NC_064243.1 coordinate 112,549,654, forward strand.
TTGTGCTTCTTTGAAGTAGGAATCTATTTTCATCTTTAAAATATGGATAGCTGGGATGCCTGGGTGGCTCAGCAGTTGGCTCAGGGTGTGAACCTAGAGTTTGGGGATTGAGTCCGGTGTTGGGCTCCCTGCATAGAGCCTGCTTCTCCCTCTGCCTGTGTCTCTGCCTTTCTCTGTGTCTCTCATGAATAAATAAATAAAATATTTAATAATAAAATAAAATATGGATAGCTAATTGCCCCATCTCCTTTATTATATAATTCCATCTTTCCCCATTTCTCTGCAATGGCATCTTGGTTGTATATCAAAGTTCCACACTTGCATGAGTCTGTTTCTGGGCTCCTTATTTTCTCTGTCAATCAATTTATCTACTCCTGTGCCAACATGACGTCGTCTTAACTTTTATAACTTTAATTTTTATTTATTTTTTAAAAAGATTTTATTTATTCATGAGAGGCAGAGACACAGGCAGAGGCAGAGGCAGAAGCAGGCTCCATGCAGGGAACCCGATGTGGGACTTGATCCCAGGACTTTAGGATCACGCCCCAGGCCAAAGGCAGGTGTTAAACCACTGAGCCACCCAAGGACCCCCTAATTTTTATTTTTTATATATTTTTTATTTTTATTTATTTATTTTTTTAATTTTCTTTTTTTCTTTTTATTTATTTATGATAGTCACACAGAGAGAGAGAGGCAGAGACATAGGCAGAGGGAGAAGCAGGCTCCATGCCCTGGGAGCCCCACGTGGGATTCGATCCCGGGTCTCCAGGATCGCGCCCTGGGCCAAAGGCAGGCGCTAAACCGCTGCGCCACCCAGGGATCCCTAATTCTTATTTTTTAAAAAGATTTTATTTATTTATTTATTTATTTATTTATTTATTTATTTAAAAGAGAAAACACAAGCAGGGGGAGGGGCAGAGGGAGAAGGAGAAGCAGACTCCCTGCTGAACAAGGAACCCGGTATGGGGCTCAATCCCAGGCCCCTAGGATCATGATCTGAGCTGAATGCAGATTCTTAACCTACTGAGTCACCCGGGCACCCCAATTTTTATAGCGTTATACTAAATCTTTATACCTGAGAAGGCAAGTCGTTCCTTTCCCCCCTTGCTCATCTTCAGGAGAATCTTGGCTGTTCTTGAGCTTTTGCACTTCCATGTAAGTTTAGTTAGGTTCAGCTGTAGGTTCCATAAAAACCCTGTTGGGGGCAGCCCCGGTGGCGCAGCGGTTTGGCGCCGCCTGCAGCCCGGGGTGTGACCCTGGAGACCCTGGAGACCTAGGATCAAGTCCCACATCCGGCTCTCCGCATGGAGCCTGCTTCTCCCTCTGCCTGTGTCTGCCTCTGTGTGTGTGTGTGTGTGTGTGTGTGTGTGTGTGTGTGTGTCTATGAATAAATAAATAAAACCTTTAAAAAAAAAACCCTGTTGGGATTTTCATTTGAATTTCATTGAACAATAGCTGATTTAGGAGAGAGTTTAATGTATTGATGAAGTTGAGCCTTTCTATCCATGAACATGTGATGCCTCTCTGTTAAGTCTTCTCTAATATTTTTCAGTAAAGTTTTTTAGTTTTTGCATTGGGGTCTTGCACATCTTTTATTAATTTATTCCAAAATAATCTATAGTGTTTATTATAAATGATGTCTTTAATTTTTTTTTAATTTTTATTTATTTATGATAGTCACAGAGAGAGAGAGAGAGGCAGAGACATAGGCAGAGGGAGAAGCAGGCTCCATGCACCGGGAGCCTGATGTGGGATTCGATCCTGGGTCTCCAGGATCGCGCCCTGGGCCAAAGGCAGGCGCCAAACCGCTGCGCCACCCAGGGATCCTGATGATGTCTTTTTAAAAGTACATTTTCTATTTGTTTCTAATTTATAGAAATGTAATAAATTTTTAAAAGTATGTTGATTGCTGAGCCACCCAGACATCCCCAATGTGATGATTTGATACACATATGTATTGTAAAATGACTATTACCACAGCATTAGCTAACACCTCCATTGTATCATAGAATTGTCATTTTTTTTAAAGATTTTATTTATTTATTCATGAGAGACACAGAGAGAGGGGCAGAGAGACAGGCAGAGGGAGAAGCAGGCTCCCTGCAGGGACCCCGACGTGGGACTCGTTCCCAGGTCTCCAGGATCAGGCCCTGGGCTCAAGGCGGTGCTAAACTGCTGAGCCACCCAGGATGCCCAGAATTGTCATTTCTTGTTTGTGGTGTGATCATTTAAGATATACTCTCTTAGCACTTTCAAATATACAATACAGTATTATTGGCTAAAGTCACTGTGCTGTACATAATATTCTCAGAAATTATTCATCTTCTACAGTAGTCCCCTCTCATCCATGGAGGATATGTTCCAAGACCCCTCAATGGATGCCTGAAACCACAATAGTATTGAGCTCTATATATATATTATGTTTTTTCTTAAGCATACACACCTAAAACAAAATTTATAAATTAGGCACCGTAAAAGATTAACAATAACTAACAATAAAATAGAACAATTATAACAACATACTATAATAAAAGTTATGTGTATGTGGTCTCTCCCTCTAAAAATATCTTATTATACTGCGCTTGCCCTTTTTGTGATGATGTTATCATCATCATATTTTGGGATGATAAAATGCCCACATGTTATCATCATCATTATCATATTTTGGGATGATAAAATGCCGACATGATGAGATGAGGTGAGGTGAATGGTGTAGACATTGTGATGTATTGTTAGGTTATTATTGACCTTCTGAGGATATGTCAGAAAGAGGATTATCTTCTGGACTGTGGGTAGCTGAATCGTCAGTAAGCAAAACCGTGGATGGTGGGTGTATGTGTGTGCGTGTATGTGTGTGTGTGTGTGTGTGAGAGAGAGAGAGAGAGAGAGATTACTGTACTTGGAAGTGTGTATCCTTTGGCCAACATCTCCCCGTTCCTTTCTCCACAGTCCCTAGTAACCAGCATTCTACTGTTTTTGACTTTTGCTTTTTTAGATCCTACATATAAATGATATACAGTATTTATCTTTCTCTGACTGATTTCACTTAGCACAATGCCCTCAAAGTCCATCTATGTTGTCACAAATGGCAGGATTTCCTTCTTTCCCATGGCTGAATAATACTTCATTGTATATATATATCACAGCTTCTTTATCCATTTATCCACTGACAGACACTTAGGTTCTTTCCATATCTTGACTATTGTGAGTAATGCTGCAATAAATATGTGAGTGCAGATATTTGTAGATGTTCTTTAGCAGATTAAATTCTCTTTGGCTCCTAGGTAATAATTTAAAAAATATGAACCGATGGCAAATATTATTAAATGATTTTTTCAGTGTCTATTGAGGTGATCATGAGTTTTCCCTTTGATCTGGTAATGGGGCACATGATGTAGTTTTAAAAACTTTTAGACTGATGTATTCTTACATATAGAGAAGTATGCAAATCCTAAGTGTATTGCTTACCGAATTCTCAAAAATTGAATACACCCGTATATCTAGTAGCTAGATCAAGAAAAAGAACACTGCTAACACCCTAGAAGTTCCTGACCTCTTCCATTTATAAATTCTTTTTTAAAAAGATTTTATGGGGATTCCTGGGTGACTCAGCGGTTTGGCCCCTGCCTTTGGCCCAGGGCGCGATCCTGGAGTCCTGGTATCGAGTCCCGTGTCGGGCTCCTGGCATGGAGCCTGCTTCTCTCTTTGCCTGTGTCTCTGCCTCTGTGTGTGTGTGTGTGTGTGTGTGTGTGTGTGTGTGTGTGTCTATCATAAATAAATAAATAAATCTTTAAAAAAATAAAAATAAATAAAAAGATTTTATTTATTCATGAAAGACATACACACACACAGAGAGGCAGAGACAGGCAGAGGGAGAAGCAGGCTCCATGCAGGGGGTGGGATACAGAACTTGATCCCAGGACCCTAGGATCATGCCCTGAGCCAAAGGTAGACACTCAACCGCTGAGCCACCCAGGCATCCCTAGAAGTTCCTTTTTAAAAAAGATTAATTTATTTATTTGAGGGAGAAGGAAAGGGGAGGGGGAGAGAAAGAGAAATCCTCAAGCAGACACCCCACTGAGCACGGAGCCCACTGGGATCAACCCAGGAACCTGAGCTCATGACTTGAACCGAAACCAAGAGCCAGCTGCTTATCTGACTGAGCCATCAGGTGGCCCCCATTTATACACTTCTGATGTTCAATCACCTTTGCTTTCCTGGGACAAACTGAACTTAGTCCTAGTCTGCTGTCTTATTCTATGTTCTGTTGGATTTGGTTTGAGAATGCCTTGTTCAGCAATTTTGCCCCTCTGTTCATGAAGATGACTGGCCTGATAGTTTCCTTTTTTTGTACTTTTGTTGTTGGTCTTATTTCAATTGAAAGTGTAAACCAACCTTGGAATGAGTTGGGGGATAGTCCTTCTCTGTTCTATGGATGAATTTGTATGATTTTGAGATGACATGTCTTGAAAGTTCTGTGGAACTCACTAATAAAACTTCTCAGCTGGAAATTTGTTTCTCTTGCCTTAAAAGCTTTTCATATGGAAAATTGCAAAGATATGCAAAGAGAGTTTGTATACAAATATGTACAAATGGACTCTAGTTCATAATTCCAGACAGAATGGTATCCTGAACCTAACTCCAGCTCCAAAGTATCAATTTCTGGTAAAGTTTGCTGTATCTGTCTCCCTTCTACTCCTCCACCCACTGGATTCAACATTAGAAATCATAGAATATTGTTGGGAAATATTTTGTGTGTACTTCTTCTTTTGTGTGTGTGTGTGTGTGTGTGTGTGTGTGTGTACTTCTAAAACATGAGGCCCTACCCCCCAATTACAAAAAATCAAACCTAGAGAAAAGTTGCAAGACTATTAGAGGGAACTCCCATATACATTTCATGCTTATTTACCAATGCGGCACTTGTATTCTAGCTGTACAGATGTAAATATATGCTGGTGGATGCATACATTTTCATTATATATATACACATATATATGTAATTTTTTGATGAATCATATGAAAGTTACATACATCCTAATACTTAATCCTAACTACTTCGCCTGTAACTCATCAGAACCAGGATTTCCTCCTATATATCCACAGTACTCAAGCTCACCAATTTGAATTAATTAAATAATATAATCTACTGTGATGTCTATATTAGCTTCCTACTACTGCTGTAACAAACCACCACTACCAACCACCACCACCACAGCTCAAAAGCGACAGACATTTGTTATCTTACATTTTGGAAGGTCACAAGTCCAATATGCGTTTTACTGGGCTAAAATAAAGATATTGGTGGGCCACATTTCTTTCTGGAGGTTCTAGGGATGGATCTATTTTCTTGCCTTTTCCAGTTTCTGGAGTCTGCTGATTCTCCTTCACTTGTGGTCTCTTGATTTGGGCTGGGGTCATGATGTCAGGGTCCTGAGGTCAAGCCCTGCCCTGGGAGTGCTCCCTGCTCAGTAGGGAGTCTGCTTGAGGATTCTCTCCTTCCCTCTCCCTCTGCCACTCCCCCTTTCCAGAAGTAATCTCTCTCTCAAATATATAAATCTGAAAAAAAAAGAAAGAATCTCAAATTGGTACCACTAGAAACTAGAAGAAAGAAAAAGAATGGACTGAAAAAAGTGTCTGAAGAAATAATGATCCAACAAACTGAGTGAACCCCGAACATAAGGATCGCAAGACACATAACAAACTTCTTAAAACTAAAGACAAAAGAAAATCTTGAAAAACAGCCAGAGAAACAACCCATTGCATGTTAAGGAACACTGATTCAAGTGACGGTAGGTTTTGTATCTGACAGCATGGAAGCCAGAAAGAAGTGGCCTGTTTTCGAGTGGAGGACAAATCCTGTCACTGGCAAAAAGATCCTCAGGAGTAAAGGAGAAATAAGGAAATTTTCTGATGAAGGAAGAATATGAAAATTTGTTGCCAGCTGACCTGCTACTAAAAAACAGCCAAAGGAAAAGATGTCCAGTTCATTGTTCTCTGTTGTTTATGTTTGGCATCCTACCTAAAAGCTAATGAAATTTACTTGGTTTTGAAATAAACTCTACCCTCAAACTCAAGATCCTGAGATCAAGAGTCACATGCAACACACACAGAAGGAGTCAGATGCCCCAACCAAATTTGTTTTTAAAAGATTTTATTTATTTGAGAGAGAGGGTGAGAGAGCAGAAGCAGGGAGAGTAGCAGAGGAAGAGAGAGAAGCAGGCTCCCTGCTGAGCAGGGGGTCAGATGGGGGGCTTGATCCCAGGGGATCTCAATCCCAGTGGGGGCTGGATCCTAACCCTGGGATCATGACCCCACGAAGGCAGACACTTAATGGACTTAGCCACCCAGTGCTCTGGCCCTAACCAAAATTAAAATAAATGAAACCAGAGTATATTCTCTGAAAACAGTAATCAACTAAAAGAAAGACAACAGAAAAATCTCTAAAACATTTTGAAAGTAAGCTACATATATGTAAATAAATGATGGGTCAAAAAGGAAGTCTCTGAGGACAATTTTAAAATATACAGAATTAAATATACTAAAACTAGAATTTCACCATTTGTGGGATGCAGCTTATGCTGTGCTGAGAGGGGAATTTATACCCTGAAATGCTTACATTACAAAAGAGGAAATATCTCAAATCAATAATCTCATGTCCTACTGCAAGAACAAGGAAAATAAGAGCAAAGTGAACCCAAGTGAAAGCATAAAGAAAGAAATCATAAAGAGAAGAGCACCCAGGTGACCCTCATGTCAGACACTGAGTGGACAGAATGAACCTGAGCCCTATAGAAGGACAGGGCTGGGTCTGTAGAACCAGAATTGGTTCTGTGGGTGGGATGTAGATGCGAAAGAGGAAGATGGGGTGGCTGTGAGGGGCCTAGTTTTTTCTCTCCCTCTGAGGGGTCACAGGCAGATGCAGGAAGCCTCATATGTTGCTGTCTACCCTGGGAGATCTTCAGGCTCCATTTGCCCTTGGGTGGAACATTTGCTCTGCCGGGAAGGGCGGGCAGAGGGCAAAGGACTCTGACACCGGGACACAGGGCTCATCTAGGAGGAGCTGTGAAAAGAGCCCAGGGTTCTGCTCAGCCCTGCTGCCTGGGGAGCTCAGCTAGGGCTTGGGAAACAGGATACTGTGCTCAGGGGGGCTGGGTGATGGGTGTGTTTCCAAGGTCAGGCGTCAAGGGTCAGTAGTTCATCATGAAACATTCCTGCCTTACTGTAGGCAAGGGAGTGAGTGGCCTGACCCTCAGGGGCCAGGAGGTTCCTCAAAGGCTTGAGCAGACTCCTGGCCTCCCCACGGACACCCCCTGGGTGCAGCCATCAGCCAAGCAGGGAGCTGGAATGGATGTGCCAGCAAGTAACATCCACACATGTGATAAGGGTTTAGGATTGAGAGATGAGAGCAGAATCGGGTTGTCCCATGAGAATGCTACTTCTGCCTCACTGCACTCTCTTCTGTAGAACAGAAATGGGCGGCATCTCCAGCAGTTCCTCATTGCTCCTCCCTGCTCAAGTCGTGGGAGGAGCAGGGCTGGGACGCTGTCCGTGGTGCTGAGGACCCCCAGGTTTTCCCAGGGCTTGGCGCCTTGATCTTCTAGCTGTATCCCCTTTCTTTCATTCTTTTTTTTTATTTTTAATTTTTCCCCCTTTCTTCCATTCTTAACAAGGAGCATTACTGACGAGGAAGAGGTGGAGAGGGCTGCAGGGAGTGTGGACTGGCCCCTGTCTCCATCACTCAGGGCAGTGAGGATACTGTGGCCATCACTGCAGGAAGTGACTCCACAGTCAGATGACCAAGCCCACGTGCCCATCAGCAGTTTGTAGTGAAGGATGATGATGAACATGAGTATCCTTAAGGCTTAGCGCTGATTCTGAGGCTCAGGCGGCGGCTCCTGACTCCACCTAGAGTTTGGGGTCTCAGGAGAGTCCTGAAAAGGAGGGTTCTAGGGTGAAACTAAGAAGCCACTTCTGCTTTGTGGTTGATCTGGCAACAAATGTTTGTGTCCGGGTGTTGTAATTCTTATAAAACAGGAAGAGGCTTCTGAGTCCCTGTAACCTTCTGAGAACATATCTCAGTGACTTGAGGTTCTAGGCCCACCTGGCTGTTCTATGGGATCCTGGATGTGTGTCAGGTTTCTGCCCCAGGACCCTTCTCTCTCTTACTACCCTATGTTCCCCTTTGTTCTGCTCTTTCTTTCTTTCTAAGATTTTTACTTATTTATTTATTCATGAGAAACACACAGAGAGGCAGAGACACAGGCAGAGGGAGAATCAGGCTCCTCCCAGGGAGCCTGATGTGGGACTCGATCCCTGTACCCGGGGATCATGCCCTAAGCCAAAGGCAGACACTCAACTGCTGAGCCACCCAGGCATCCCTGTTCTGCTCTTTCTTAACCTGAGAGCACAGCAAGGGGCAGGCTGGGGGCAGATCTTTTGCCCTCTATGGCTTCAGAACCAGAACATTCATTGCCCATACTTACCTGCTAGATAGGAACCTCTATCATGGGGCTGGGCAGGGAGTCCTAAACAGAAGAGAATGGGTGTTGGTAGCAGAGAAGGAGGGTCATTTCTCTACAGGAGTGAGCAGATCTGCCTCTTGAAGAGCCTTCTCCAAGCCTATTGACCCATGCCCCTGTCCCAGACCATTCTCCACTGCACTCCCTGCCTCATTCCTGTTACCCCAGGACCCCTGGATGATGCTCCCAGTGCCCGCTCTGTCCCTGAGTGGACTCCAGGGTTCACCTTTGGCCAACTCAGGGGAGCAGGGAATACTCAGTGCATGGTGGGGTGTGGTCCTGCCTCTGAAGCAGGTCCACTCCTGGCCAAAATGAGGACTGTCTTGTCCTGGCTAGTCTGGGGAAAGCAGGGAGCATGCTGTGCTGCTGAATTGGATGGTGGCCCTGCACAGCTTGGACTCTTGTGGAAACAGTGGGAGAGGGGGGGATTACTGGGGATGTGGAACTGTTGGCTGGACCATGGCCTGGGAGCAGAGACAGAAGTTAGTACCCAGGGCTGTGAGGAATCTTGGCCCCACCTTCCCAGTCAGGGACACGTCTTTAGCTCTCAGAGAACCAGGGAAGAATGATCACCTCCCAGGAAGAGACCCACTGGCTATTTTATGGCCCAGTGAGGCCCAGGTGCTGGTCTATGATCTAGATTCCACAGGTCAGGGAATATGACCAGTGGAGGTCTCCTGTGCTGAAGCCCAGAGAAAGGGTCAGAGGCTCCAGAGAGGGTGACTGGCAGAGTGGACACCGTGGGAGGACTTTAGGGCTTCCAGTCCCACCCAGACTGAAGAGATACTCACAGGGGGTAGATGCTGGGCGCCAGAGGTACCTGAGATCATCCCAGATACTGGCCCTATGAGAGATCATCCTTATTGATGTGGGGTGCAGGGTGAGGTCACATCATTGGTGCTGGAACAGGGGATAAAGAGGATCCTCATTCAGGCAGCAGTTAGAGAATGCCTCTCTCCTCTGCTGTTAGGAGAGCAAGGGCCTAGAATAGGAGATAAGGAAAGGCCTTTGGAACATGTCTGTCCTGGACCCAGAGACAAAGCCCCACAGGCTGACAGTACCTAGGAGAAAGTGTCCTGAAAAGGTCTGGAGGACTCAGGAAAGTAATCAAGCGTGAAGGTTTGACTGAGTGAAAGGGTCAAGGCTGCAGCTGCAATTGCAGAACATGTGGGGAGGCCTAGGGATGCTGAATGTAGGGCTCCTGTGTGCCCAGACCATTACCCCCTCAGGCCAGAACAAAGTTGGAGGACTCCTACTTCCTTTTTTTTTTTTTTTTAAGATTTTATTTATTCATGAGAGACACAGAGAGGCAGAGAGAGAAGCAGGCTTCCTGCAGGGACTCAATCCCAGGACCCCAGGATCACAACCTGAGCCAAAGGCAGATGACAACCACTGAGCCACCCAGGCATCCCTCCAATGATTTTCAATAGACTGTCATGACTATTCAATGGAGAAAAAAAATCTATTCAACAAATGGTGTCAGGAACACTGGATATGCATGAAAAGGAATGAAGTAGGACCCGACTTACACCATGTACAGAAATAAACTTAAAATGATCAAACATTTAAACATTAGAGTCCAAACTATAAAAGTCTTAGAAGAAAACATAAAGCAAAACTTATTGAAACTGGATTTCCCAATGATTTGTTAGATATGACACCCAAAGCAAAGACAGCAACAACAAAAAAACGGATGAATTGGATAGCATCAACATGGAAAACTTCTGTGCATGAAAACACAATTAGCAGAGTGATAGCACTAGTTATGGAATGAACAGGATATAGGGATGAAATATACAGTATAGGAAATACAATCCGTGTATTTTAATGGGGCTGCACGGTGACAGATGGGAGTTACATTGTGTGGAATATAGCAGAACCTATAGAGTTGTTCAATCACTATGTTGTACACCTGAAACTAATGAACTAATGTCACATTGTCTGTCAATTAAGTTCACTAAAAATAATAAATAAGTAAAAGTGAGGCAATGCAAGGATTAGAAAATATTTGCAAATCATATCTGGAATGAGATTAATACCCAGAAAATATAAAGTGCTTCTGCAATTCAACAACAACAAAAAGCAACCTGATCTGAGGACCCTGCTTTCTTCCCCCAACTGCAAGTCTCATTTTATGCATGGGGCTACCTGGAGGTGAGAACTCCACTCCCCACATTCTAGGCTGGACCCAAGGGGCCATGAGACATCAGAGACTTTGGGGAGGAAGCACCTGCAGATATATAATAGGAGAGTTCAAGGACAGATTTGGGCTTTGGTTGCAAATGGGAAAGAACTTCTAGGCTCTTCTCTGAAAGGCAGACAGACCCTCACCACAGTGCTCACTGCAGATGCTCCAGGGATGCACTTACCAGAGACTGTGATAGCCTTGACTGTGGTCTTATTGAGGCAGGTGCCATTGTTATAGACAAGGCAGGTTTAGGATCCGCTATCATTTGCAGTGATGTTGGGGATAAAGAGCTCCTGTGTGGATGGCTGGGGCCTCCCATTGATAAGCCAAGAATACTGTGCAGGTGGGTTAGAGGCTGTGCGGCAGGAGAGACTGAGGTTTGCCCCTTGATGGTAAGAGGAGTCTGAGGGGGAAATGATGGGTGTGTCCAGGCCATTTGGAGCAAACAGAATAAAGCCACAGGTGATGTAATCCCAGGGAAGGGGAAGCTCCCTGTCTGTATAAGGACCATAGTGTCCCTCTGCTGGATCCAACCTTGTTTTCAAATGTCCCAATCAGAAGCTCCCTGTGTTCACTGAGCCTGGGTCTGAGACATGAAGCTGTTTCCCCTCCCAGGCTGTTGACCCTCCCTGGGAGGAGCAGCCTACTGCTTCTGAGTCTTGGTTAGGCTGGGCCTGCCCAAGTTTGTTGGAGACAGGAAGCCGTGGCCAGGCTGGAGGTCCAGCTGAGGGTCATGGACGTGGGCCCCAGAAGGATGGACGTGGCTTGGCCTCCGGCTGTGTGGACTTGAGCTGGCACCCTGGACCAGGTAGGAATGGAAGTTACTCAACAGAGCACATTCAGGGTGAATGGGTCACTATGATCAGCACTCACTGGGTTCCGAGTTTCACACTCATAGGGTCCTGTGTCATTCCTTGTGACACCATGTACAGTGAGAGTCCTGTTGTCCAGGGACAGCTCCAGCCTGGGACTGTCCGGGAGGCTCTTACTGTTTACTGACCACAGGCAGCTTGTGCTCTGAGTCTGAGCTTCACACATTAACACTACAGAATCTGCATTCTCCACGGGGCTGGAGTTGTTGCTTGTGATGCTGGGTTTGTGTAACTCCGCTGTGCAGACAACAGAGAGAACATTGCCCTGTGTGGTACCTGTGATTCTTCTGCAGGAATGTTTTTCTTTTTTTTTAAGATTTTATGTATTTATTTGAGAGAGAGACACAGAGAGAGAGAGCAAGCATGGGGAGAGGGAAAAGCAGGCTTCCCACTTAGTTAGGAGTGCCACCCAGGGCTCAAACCCGGGACCATGGCATCATGAGCTGAAAGCAGACTCTTTTTTTTTAAGATTTTATTTATTCATGAGAGACACACACAGAGAGAGAGGCAGACACAGGCAGAGGGAGAAGCAGGCTCCATGCAGGGAGCCTGACGTGGGACTTGATCCCGGGTCTCCAGGATCATGCCCTGGGCTGAAGGTGGCGCTAAACCACTGAGCCACCCAGGCTGCCCTGAAAGCACTCTTAAGCAACGAAGGCCTCAGGCACCCCTTCCACAGGCAACTTGAATCAGAGTTGGCTTCTCTCAGCTCTCAGCCAAACTTAGTCCTTAAAAGAATAAGACATCTGTGTATCTCAGCGCATGAGGATCTGAGCGCTCAGAAAAAGTAAACACCTGCTGTGTGCCTGAAAGCACAGGCCCTCTCAAATGTGGGTTATAGGGCAGCATTTAGTCAAGGAAGACACAGGATAAAGTCACAGGCAGCCCTGGACCTCTCCTGGTTCATCAGAGACATAACAGCCTGCCCTGGAGATGGGGTTCTGAGCAGAAATGACACCCAGGTCCACCAGGAACAAGCCCAGAGGTCAGTTCACTTCTCAGCACCCCCGCAGTCTGGAGACGTAGCACCCCCTGGCTGTTTGATAACGAGTGACATGAGGCAGTGACCCCTTACATGGCAGAGCCGAGTCCAACCACTAAGCAAAGAGCCAGAGGATGAGCAGGAAGCAGGGGTGGTGAGTGATGAATGATCCATCATCTCTTCAGAGAGGGGTCCTGGGTGCAGGATCCTAGGAGGTCTGGCCCCACGGGCTTCCTGTCCTCCAGGGAGAGAATCCTCCACCATCCGCTCCTTCCCTCCTAAGCAAAAGCAACTGAGTCTGTTACGCGTGGACCCTGTGTTGGTTTCAGGTGCAGAGTCGGGAGGGGAAGGCAAGTCCCATCCCTTACACCCCAGTGGGAGGCACAGCAGCACATCAGGAAATAATCTGATTTCAAGTCCAGCCCAGGCAGGTGAGGATGAACCCCCTGGGGTGGGGGGCAGGAGCATTCTCCCTCTGATTGCTGAGGCAGGTCATTCTGGTGTAAACTGGAGTGAGCCTCCATTTGGTCTCACTGCCCAGACCAGCATCCCTCCCACTGACGGAGGAGACGACGGGGCTGGGTCTGCAGAGAGAACTTGGGTGACTGATGTGCTGCTCATCAGTCTGCGTGACCCCGATTCAGTGACTGTTTCTTTCTGCGCCTCAGTCTCTCCTGATTGCATAGGAATAATGGTAGATGATGTCTACTTGCCAGACCTGAGAATTAACCTTTAAACATTCTGAAATACCTCATCTAAATTTTGTCCATAGCAGCTGGTCAATCAAATGGCCTCTGTTCCTGCTCACCCCACAGGAGAGGGCTCTCTGGGCCTGAATCTGGGTGGAGGAGGAGCTGCCAGGATCATCTCACTGCTCTGTTGTTCCCTGGGGAGCTGCCTTTCCTCTGGAGACCCCAAGTCCCCCACAGCAGTTGGCCAATGGACTGGGGACCTGTTAGGTGTGTGCTGTCCATGTTGAGCCTCAGGTGAAGGCCCAGGCCCTGCCACTCCCCTCATGTGGCTCTTGAGACTGAGCCCTGACTGGTGACCAGCTCGGGCTGCTAGGAATTCCTTGCCCCCAGTCAGCTCTGCTCAGGAGCCCCAACCCCATCCTGGTACAGACTCCTCAGGTCACCAAAATCAGGGGCTGCTCCAAGACAGTGGTCTGGGCAGGGCTTTCTGGGCTGGAGTCTGGTAAGGATCCCAGGGGCCACTCAGGCCTGGCCCTGACCTAGTCTTGCAGGGTCTTTTGTCAGATGATCACAGAGTCTGGATTCCAGGAAAGGAATTCGTATCTCAGGAAGTTTGTCTCCAGTGTGTGGGTCCCCCACGAAATGCTTGAATCCCTATACGGGCCATAATGCAGAGAAGGATGGAGGCCCAGTGCAGGCCTGTGAATCCTGTGTGTGTGAAGTAGAATTCCCCCCACCCGACACCAGAGGTGAGAGAGGAATTACTCACGGAATACTCGGAGCTGTCCACGTACTAGTGCAGTTTCAAATTTTCTGTTTATGATTTGTAGGATGTAGGATCCAGTGTCGTTCAGGGTGATGTTCTGGAACAGCAGGGATCCACTGGGGTATATTATCTCTCTGCCACTGTATGCAGGCCCCGGGGTAATTACTCGTGTGTCTACTACATATAATACAATTTGATGGACAGGTGCTACAGTTTCCCCTCTGAACCAGGCAAGGCTTGCTGTATCCCCAGGCAGATTGTGGACCCGCAGAAGAACGTCCTTCCCTTCAGCAGCATTGGGAGGCACGGATTCCACAGTGACTTGGGCAGTGGTGAGCGGGTTCCAGAAAGTTAAAAGAGACTAGTTGGGAAGAGAGGGGATGGATCAGCGTTTGGACCTATGTGTTGGGATGGAGAGCTGGGGCCCTGGACATGGAGCAGGTCCTAATCCCCCAGCCTCGGAGTGTGTGTGTGTGAGTGGGCATGTGTATCTGGGTGTCTGTGTGTGTCTCCTGCTGCTTATGGTCACCAGCATGACCATGTTATTTTAGGCCCTCTGAACTTAATTTCCTGTTTCCAAAGCTCTCCCTAAATTGTGACTCTCTGTCAGTGCCTCCAAATACCCACTCACACTCTGGGGGTCCCTGGTAGAGGCCTGCCCTGACTGGCTCCTCTGAGGACCCTCTGTCCACACGTTCTAACTTTTCCCTGCTCTGTTTCCTACTTGGGGTTGTCATTACCTGACATGACATTCTAGATGTCTCTGCGGGTCTGTCTTCCTCCCAGAGAAGTGAGCTCAGGGAGCAGGGACTGGTCTGCTCTGTGCTGTCCCCCGGGGTGGCCCGGCTGCAAATACCAGGGCTGAGCGTCCCCAGGGCCCTCCGAGTCTGGCGCTTATCGGTCAGGACCCCAGGGTGGTGGCAAGGCCAGGGTTTAGGGTCCCTGGGTGTGGTTCCCGTCAGGTTGCAAAACTGAGTCCCCGGTGAGGAGGCCCTTGGGACCCAGCCCCTCACTCCCCACTTGCAGATCCCGAGGCCGCCCCGTCGCTGAGCCGGCTCCCCCGCCCCGCCCGCCGCCCCGTCCCCCGCGGAGCCCCGTCCGCCCCCCCAGGCCCCAGGCCACAGGCCGCCGCTCCCCCGTCCTCCCGCCCCTCCCAGGGGATCGGCCCCCTCACCGGCCAACAGGAGCTCCTGCCAGGGGCCGCGCCCTGCTCGGGGAGAGGCCGAGGGGGGCTCCATGGTGCCCGCTGCCCGCTCGGTCCGGCCGGGGTGAGAGCAGCTGCCGCCGCGCAGACGCTCGGGCCCCGCGGTCCGCCCCACAGCGCCGCGTCCTTCCCCCTCCGCGCGGGGCCGCCTCTGGGGGCGGGGCCGGGTCACGCGGGCCGGGCGGGGGCTCGCCGGCCCCCCCCTCCCCGACGGCAGGTCCCGGGGTTCCCTTCCTCTGTCCCCGTGGGGGTCCCCGCAGCTGCGCACACGGCCTGCTTGGCCCGAGCACGAGCCCGGGGCGTCGGGTCCGGGGCGCGCCCCGCAGCTGGGGGCGAGGTGCAGGGTCCGCGCCCCCACAGCCCTCCCTCCTGGCCCTGGGGCTTCCCCCTGCAGAGCGGGAGCCCGCGGCCGCCTCCAGAGCCTGTCCCGGGACGTCACCCCCACCGGGCCTGGGGATCACCTGGGGAACGTCATCAAGACTGCGGAGGCCCAGGTGACCCCTGGACAGGCTGCTTTAGCAGATGCGCAGCCAGGCTGAGACCCCGGGACGTGGCGCCGGGGCCGCCTCTGCTCTGCGCCCACGGAGGGAGGGTCCGCAGATCCTGCGGAAAAGCAGATCTGACTCGGCAGGTGTGGTGTGGACCCCGGAGCCTGCATCTAACCAGCTCCCAGGGGACGCGGATCCTCCTGGCCCCGGGGGGCAGGCTTTGAAGAGCCGGGCTGAGGGGGACCCGGCTCCCTGAGAGGGTGACCCTTGTCCCTTCCCTCAGTGGCCTGTGCTGTGTCCTGGCCTTGAGTCTGTGGGCACCACACACGCAGCCCAGGGTCCTCAGGTCCAGGGGATCGTTTCCCTTGGTAACAGAGAAGCCCAGCTGGGCCCGGGTCTCCCCAGTGATCTCACCTGCTCTGGGGAGGATGGATTTCCTCCTGGCAGCAAGGTCACTGAGAGGACTCAGGGGGTGAGACAGGGGCAGGCTGGGTGATGACTGGTGAGGGGAGTGTCCATCCCTGGGTATCACCAGCTTGACCTCTGCTTCCAAGGGCAGAGACTGAGGACCAGGTGTCTGAGGAGCTAACTTCCCAGGTGTGAATAGGACTTCCTGCGTGTCCTGGGAAGTGAAGAGGTGGTGGGAGGTCAGGTGGCTGGGGCTATCTGGTCCCCAAGGGAAGGTTTTGAGGAGACCCTCCCTCTCAGGGTCTCTTGGCTGAACTGTGGCTCAACCTTGGCTGGTGCCAGGTAAAAAGTGGGGCGGCACAGGGACCCCTTACGGGTCACCCTAGAAGCATCCTAGACAGAGCGACAGGACAGAACAGGCTCCCGGAGGGACCAAAGGGGCTGTTTGAGAAAGGGATGGAATTGAGGCTCCTTCTCTTTAGCTGAGGCCAGCAGTAGGGTTGGTGTCCTGGGTGTTGTCTGCGTGTCCCTATGTCGTCCCCTGGAGGCGCTGCCGGGGGCTGCACCCGCGATGCTGACCAGGCTCCAAAGGATGTGGGTGGCCCTGAGCCCTGGGCAGAGGTGAGGACTGGTCAGCCAGGGGCCTGGTCCCTGTGGGTCCTAGACTGCCTGAGTCCACCCCAGGGCAGGGTGAGCCTGGGGAGAGGACAGGCACTGTCCAGAAGATTCCTGATTCCACCCAGGGATGTGCTCCCTCAGAGGAGCTCTCTGTCCTCAACAGTTCAAGGAATGACGGAGTAGGCATCTCTTAAGACTTTGGAGGAGACGCACGTGCCTGGGGGTCTGGATATCAAATGCCCTCTCTCCTCATCACAGCCCAGGGGTGGGGGCACTGCCTTTTCCAGCCTCTGGAGTGTGCTGATTCTCCTTGGCTTGTGGTCTCTTTTTTTTGGCTCAGGTCATGAGGTCAGGGTCCTGAGGTTGAGCCCTGCATTGGACTTCCTGCTCAGTGGGAAATCTGCTTGAGGATTCTCTCCCTGTGCCCCATCCCCCTACTCAGGAGCATTTCTCTCTCTCTCTCTCTCTCTCTGATATAGAAATAAATCTTAAATCAGAAAGGATTTCACAATGGTGCCACTGGACACCAGAAGAAGGAAAAAAGTATGGACTGAAAAAGTGTCTGAAGAAACAATGGTCCAACAAGCTGACCCCCAAACATGATACACATCACTAAAACACATGGCAAACTTCTGAAAACTAAAGATGAGAAAAAAATCTTTAAAAACAGCCAGAGAAACAACTCATTGCATATTAAGACACAAGTTTTGTATCTGATGCATGGAGGCCAAAAAGAAGTAGCCTGTTTTTCTAGTGGAGGACAAATCCTGTCTCTGACAAAATGATCCTGAGAAGCAAAAGAGAAATAAGGAAATTTCTGATGAAGGAGGAAGATGAAAATTTGTTGCTACTTGACCTGCTATTAAAAGATGGCTAAAAGGAAAAGATCCAATTCATCGTTCTCTGTTGCTTATCTTTGGTGTCCTATCTAAAAGCTAACAAAATTTACTTGGTTTTGAAGTAAACTGTACTTCTACCTGGTGGCTCAAACTCATGATCCTGAGATCAAGAGTCATACGCTCCACAGACCTAGTCAGCCAGGTGCCCTTAATCAATTTTTTAAAAAGATTTTATTTATTTGAGAGAGAGAGGTGAGAAAGCACAAGCAGGGGGAGCAGCAGAGGGAGAGGGAGAAGCAGGCTCCCCACTGAACAGGGGTTCAGGATTTGAGGGGGCTCAATCCCAGAGGAGGCTCAATCCCAGGACCCACTAAGGCAGATGTTTAATGACTTAGCCACCCTGGTGCCCTGCCCCTAACTAAATTTAAAATAAATGGAACCAGAGTATGTTCTCTAAAAATAGTAATCAAACTAGAAATCAATAAATGAAAGACAACAGAAAAATTTCCAAAATATTTTGAAAGTAAGCTACATATATGTAAATAAACTATGGGTCAAAAGAGAAGACTCAAAGGAAATTTTAAAAATACACAGAATTAAATACACTAAAAAATCTCCATCATTTCTGGGATGCAGGTTGTACTGTGTGTTGAGATTGGAATTTGTACTCTGAAATGTTTACAGAGGAAATATCTCAAATCAATAATCTCATGTCCTACCACAAGAACTAGGAAAATAAGAGCAAAGTGAACCCAACTAAAAGTAGAAAGAAAAAAATCATGAAGAGGAGAGCACCCAGGTGGCCCTTATGTCAGACACTGTGAGTGGATAGAATTGACCTGAGCCCCATAGAAGGGCAGGGCTGAGTCCGTAACATCAGAGTTGGTTCTGTGGGTGGGATGTGGATGCAAAAGAGGAAGATGGGGTGGCTGTGAGGGGCCTAGTCTTTTCTCTCCCTTTGAAGGGTCATGGGCAGATGCAGGAACCCTCAGATGTTGACCTCTACCCTGGGAGATCTTCAGGCTTCACTAGCCCTTGGGTGGAACGTTTGCTCTGCCGGGAAGGGCGGGCAGAGAGCAAAGGACTCTGACACCAGGCACAGGGCTCAGCCAGGAGGAGCTGTGAGAAGAGCCCAGGGTTCTGCTCAGCTCTGCTGCCTGGGGGAGGGGGGTTGCTCAGCTGGAGCTCAGGAAACAGGATGCTGTACTCAGGGGGGCTGGAGGCGGGTGATGGGTATGTTTCCAAGGTCAGGTACCAAGAGTCAGAAGTTAATCAGGAAACATTCCTGCCTTACTGTAGGCAAGGGAGTGAGTTGCCTGACCTTCAGGGGCCAGGAGATTCCTCAAAGGCTTGAGCAGACTCCCAGCCTCCCTATGGACACCCTCTGGGTGCAGCAATCAGCCATGCAGGGAGCTGGAATGGATGTGCCAGACAGTAACATCCACACATGTGATAAGGGTTTAGGATTGAGAGATGAGAGCAGAATCGGGTTATCCCATGAGAATGCTACTTCTGCCTCACTGCACTCTCTTCTGTAGAACAGAAATGGGCAGCCTCTCCAGCAGTCCCTCATTGCTCCTCCCTGCTCAAGTCGTGGGGGGAGCAGGGCTGGGACGCTGTCCGTGGTGCTGAGGACCCTCAGGCCTTCCCAGGGTTTGGGAGCCTTCATCTTCTAGCTGTACCCCTCTCTTCCATTCTTAACAAGGAACATTACTGATGAGGAAGAGGTGGAGAGGGCTGCAGGGAGTGTGGACTGGCCTCTGTCTCCAACACTCAGGGCAGTGAGGGTGCGGTGGCCATCACTGCAGGAAGCGACCACAGTCAGATGACCAAGTCCAGGTGCCCATCAGCAGTTTGTTTCGAAGGAGTGTCGAATTTGACCTTGAGGGGTGTGGTATACAGAACAATGATCCTCTCAGAGATGTTTCTATCCTCATCCTCAGAATCTGTGAATATGTCAATGATAAAGAGACTTACAAACTAGGGATCATGTGACTGGGACATTATGGTGGTTTTCCAGGGGGAGGGGCAAAATAACCACAATGGTTCTTTCTTATAAGAAAAGAGGGAAGCAGGAGAGGCAGAGCCAAGAAGAAGACCTGATGGATGGAAACAGGACACAGAAAGACCTGGCATTGCTCTGCTGGCTTTGAAGGTGGAGGCAGGGGCCACAGCCATGGGATGCAGGTGGCCTCCAACAGCTTGAAAAAGCAAGGAAACAGACTTTCCTTGAGCCTCCAGAAGAAGTAGCCAGGTCAGCACCTTGACTTGTGCTGATTTACACCACTGAGCTTGCAATAATTTGGTACAGCAGCAAGAGGAAACTAGCAAGAGATGTCACCTTGTCTAATCCAGCATAGGGTGCATCGGGAAAAGGAAGATCTTAGAGCTGAATAATGATACTTTGGAGGTTGTTTTTCTTACCTCTCATCTCATGACTAAGAACACTCAGGCAAAGGCAGGCACACTTGTGAAATATGGGAGTGGTGCCTTGGTGCTCAGACCACTTTTATTTGTGTGAATGTGGGCACCGGGATGCAAATGAATCCCCATGGGAAGAGCGCCCAAGCTGGGGCCTCAGGGAAGAATGAAGAACTGCTGGCCCAGGTGTGCGGAGGGGGCTGCAAGTGATGCACAGGTAGGAGGAAGCCCATGGCCCAGGTGGAAGAGACCATTTGTCCAATAGCCATGGGAGCTTGGGTGACAGTTTGGTGGGTAAGCCCCCTGCCTCTGACCTAGACACTTCTTTGTCAGGAGGTATGTTTCAGGAAGATCCAGTTCAGGGAGAAAAGTGGACACTGATGGGAAGGACTGGGCTAGAGGGTACAGGCAGTGCCTGTGAGGGCCATGCTCAAGGCATGAATTCTGGGTCTTCCCCACTGGGGTTACTCTGACAGCCTCTCTCTGTCACCCCAGAGGTAAGGATATCCTGAAGGCTGGCCTCTAACACAGAGGAGAAACATTTGGACCCGTGCCAGACCCCTGGGTCCTGGATTTGGGGACAGGAAAGTTTATTGGTGAAGGCCACCAGGGCTGGGTGAGGAGGGCCAAAGGGCTCAGGACACCAAAAGGCTGTGAAAGGGTCCCACTCAGGATGCTTGCCGGCTTGTGGCTGCTCCTCCCTAGCTCCTCTTCCTGTGGTCAGCAGAGGCCCCATGTTCTGTGCACACTTATAAACCTGCTGCATATTTATAAGCTCTGGGAGTGTCTATAGCCTTGGTCCCCATGCGGTGTGAGGACTGCTGAGTGCTCTCATGGTTTGGCCACAGCTCTGGTGTTCTGGTGAGCATGGTCCCAACATGTCCACACCCCTCACCACTTCTTCTATTCTGGGAGACTAGAGATGGGGGCTTGGTTAGCTTAGAGGTAAACATCTCCCTGTGTGACCCAAGAGAGAAGAGACCCAGAGTTTCAGGTGAATATGTTTTCTCTTCTTTTTTTTTTTTTTTTTACTTTATTCTTTTTTAAAAGTAAACGCTATGCCACACATAGGGCTCAAACTCATGACCTCAAGATAAAGAGTAGCATGCTCTACTGACTGACCAGCCAGGTGCCCCTGGGAAAATTTCTGCTAAGAGAAATTGCTATTCACAAAAAAAAAAGGGCAAAAGAGGGGAAGACTCCTCTTTATTCAGGTCCTCTCAACATGTTCCTGGTGATTCAGGGGTAAGGACACTTTCCCTGGGAACCTGTACTTCCTGGGAGATGGCAGCCTTTGTCCCGGGTTCAGGCCAGCCTGTGGATCTCCAGAGAACAGGAGGTACGCAACCCTGGTTCCATGACTCTGAATATCCTCAAGGTTTAGAGCTGGTTCTCTGGCTCAGACTGTGGCTCCTGACCCCACCTAGGGTCTGAGTTCTCAGGAAGTCCCCTGGAAGGAACAATTCCCAGGGGAAACTAAGAAGCCACCTCTTTTTTTTTTTTAAGATTTTATTTATTCATTCATGACAGACACACAGAGAGGGAGAGAGAGAGGTAGAGACACAGGCAGAGGGAGAAGCAGGCTCCACGCAGGGAGCCCGACACAGGACTCGATCCCTGGTCTCCAGGATCCAGCCCTGGGGTGAAGGCAGCACTAAACCACTGAGCCACCGGGCTGCCCTAAGAAGCCACTTCTGCTTTGTGGTTGATCTGGCGGTAAATGCTTGTGTCCAGCTGTCGTAATTCCTGTAAAACAAGAAGAGGCCTCTGAGCCCCTGTAACCTTTTGTGAACATATCTGTGTGACTTTCAGGCTCCAGGCCCACCTGGCCACTCTCTGGGAGCCTTGCTGTGTGGCAGGTTTCTGCCCCAGGCCCCTTCTTCCCCCTCACTAACCCTGATCCCCTTTGCTCTGTTGTTTCCTGAACCTAATAGCACAGCCAGGGGCAGGCGGGGGCAGATCTTTGTCCCCCTAAGGCTTAAGGGACAGGTCATTCATTGCCCACACTCACCTGGTAGATAGGAACTGCTGCTGTGGGGCTGGGCAGGGAGTCCTAATAGGGGAGAATGGGTATTGGTAGCAGAGAAGGAAGGTCATTTCTCTACAGGAATGAGCAGACCTGCCTCTTGAGCAGCCTTCTCCAAGCCTGTTGACCCATGCCCCTGTCCCAGACTACTCCCCACAGCACTGCTGCCTCATTCCTATTAGCCCAGGACCCCTGGCTGATGCTCCCAGTGCCCACCCTGCCCCTAGCTGGACTCCAGGATTCACTTTTGGCCAGCTCGGGGGAGCAGGGAAAACTCAGGACATGGTGGGGACTGGTCCTGCCCCAGAAGTGGGTCCACTCCTGGCCAGTACATGGCTTGCCTTGCCTGGCTACTCTGAAGGAAGCAGGGCCTGTGAATGCTGCTGAATTGGTTGGTGGTTCTGCCGTAAGCCTGCACAGAAGGGGTTCCAGTGGAAAGAGTAGGGGAAGTGGCGAACTTCCTGGGGATGTGGAGCTGCTGGCTGGACCATGGCTTGGGGGCAGAGACAGGAGTTAGCACCCGGGGCTATGAGGAAGCTTGGGCCTACCATCCCAGGCAGGGATAGGTCCTGAGCTCTCAGGGACCAGGGATGAAGGAGCACCTCCCAGGGAGAGACCCATAGGCCATTTTAGGGCACAGTGAGGCCAGGTTATGACCTATGATCCAAATTCCAGAGGTCAGGGAGTATGGCCAGTGGAGGCCCCATGTGCTAAAGCCACGAGAGGTCTCGTGTGCTAAAGGGAATGGCTCAGAAACCTCACAGGGTGATTTCAGGAGTGGACAATATGGGGCAGGTCTATGGGGCTCTCGGTCCCTACTGGGCTGAAGAGATACTCATGAGGGGTGGATGCTGGGCGCCAGAACTCTTTGAGATCATGGCAGGCACTGACCCTAGGAAAGATCAAGCTTAAGTGTGAGGGGATCAGGGTGAGGTCACAGGTTTGGAGTCACAGCTGGGGACAAAGAGGATCCTCATTCAGGCAGGATTAGTGAACTTCTCTCTCAACCACTACTGTTTAGGAGAGGAAAGGCCAAGGAGAGGGGATAAGGAAAGGCCATGGACCATGCCTGTCCTGGGCCTAGAGGGGAAGACCCGCAGGCAATGGGATCTAAGAGAAACTGTCCTGAAAATTGATGGAGGACCTAGGAAAGGAATCAAATATGAGGGTTTGATGAGTGGAAGGGGCAAGGCTGCAGCTGTGTGTTCAGGACATGTTGGGAGCCCTGGGGATACTGGATCCCTGAATGTGGGGCGCCTGATGTGTCAGACCCTCGCCCCCTCAGGCCAGGAGATCCTATAATGTGACATGGATATCCTTGATCTCCATCTGCCTGGAAGAGGCATAGAGGACATCCCAGGACCTCTCCCTGGATGAGCCTAGGTTCTCTGGCCTCACACAATAGAGGTTGTGGTTCCTGATGTGGTTCATCCATCTGCCATTTTGGGGAATGACCCCACCTGGTCTGTCAGGCTCTTCAACTCTCTGCTGTGTGACCTTCCCAAGGAACTTTCTGAAATCTCGAGGCCACAAATCCCCCACACAGGGCATGTGGACTTAAAAAACCACAGGAGGTGCCATTTACTGAGCCCTTACTCCTGTCAGCATTTTTATAGGTTTGCCAAGTGATCAGGACAACCCTAAGGGGCTGTTTCCCAATTGTCTCTAATTTATAACTGATGAGGCTGTAAAGGGAGCACCCATGTCTGCAGCTGGTGAGGAAGGAGCCAGATGGAATGAGAGGGAAAATCAGGGGGGCAGTTGGGAGGCCTGGAAGAGCCAGCCCAGAATCCTAGGTTAGGACGAGGTCTCCCTCCTGCCTGGGGGTCAGCTGTGGGACAGGATCAGCTGTGGAAAATGCCTCTTACCTTCCAGTCCTTCTGCAGAGCAGGAGACACCCCACGGTGGCCATGAATACTAATCTGAGCAGAACCCCAAATGCAATGCCAATGAAGGACCCCACAGGGAGGCCCATGGTGCTTCTTTCATCTGAAATAGGAAGAAAAAGGGAGGGGAAGGAGTCCAAAGTCAAATCTGGGGACACCAGGAGGGGCCAAGAAGGAAGGGCATGCTTAGGGAGGAAGACAAGGCTACTGAGTTCTGGGTGGTGTATGTGTTGTCACCACAGAGTCCTGACACCCTGACTGCTGCATCATTCCTGTTCATCACAGTGAAACCTTGGATTGCTCTCATTCTCACATTGTCCCCCACCAGCAAAGCCATCCTGTTCATCTTCCTCTCACATTATGCCTCTTCTCCTATGTCTTCCCTTTCATCATCATTTTTTCTTGCCTTTCATCATCATTGATGTTCTTACAGGGAGACCTTCATCTGTCCTCTCAACACTGATTAAAGAGAAAAGCCTTAGCCAATGACTTTTGAGGTCAGTTCTGTGCAAAGCACATGAGAAAGAAATGCTTTATGTTTATAACATTTGCTGCTTCTCTGCCCTTAAGGGGGCCAAGTGTCATTCCCACTGTGCAAAATGTGCATCTGAGTGTTTAAAGGGCTTCACTAAATCAGTGAAGGTCACAGAGCTGGAACGTGATAAGAAAACACTGAATCCCAATTCCACGTGGTATTACAGCTAGTAACAAAAATGCCAACAACAAAAAAACCAATAGCTGCTAAATTTGATTGAGCCCCAAATCTGAGTATGATGCTGTCTCAGGATTTCATCTCATGAGCTCATATTAACAACACTCACAACAGCCCAGAGATCCAGCTGTTCTTTCCAGTTTTATATATGAGAACACTGAGGCTCTGGAGGTTGAGAGTCTTGCCCAAGGTCCAACAGCTGGTACATATCAGAACCAAGATGCTAAAAGATTAGTTTAATTCTGGGGACCTCATCCACGATGTCCTATAGGCCTCTACCTCCTCTGGGACTTCATCCATTTCATACCCCCTGCCAGGAAAATATACAGGATGGATGGAAGAGGGGTTGAAGTTCACTCACAGGTCACAGTCACACAGAGTGTGTCACTTTTGCTGGAACTGACCAGGCTGGAGACCTCACATTGGTAACTCCCAGCATCATCCCTCCTGACACAGCAGCCGGGCTGAGGGGTCCTGGTTCCCTGAGAGGATGACCCTTCTCCCCTCTCTAAGTGCCCTCTGCTGTGTCCTGCCTGAGTCTGTGGACACCACACACACAGCCCAGAGTCCCCAGATCCAGGGGATCGTTTCCCTTTGTAATAGAGAAGCTCAGCTGGGCACGGATCTCCCCAGTGTTCTCACCTGCTCTGGGAAGGATGGATTTCCTCCTGGCAGCAAGGTCACAGAGAGGACTCTGGGGGTGAAAAAGGGGCAGCGTGGGTGATGACTGGTGAGGGTCCAGTGCCCATCCCTGGGTGTCAACAGCTTGACCTCTGCTTCCAGGGGCAGAGACTCAGGACCAGGTGTCTGAGGAGCTCATTTACAAGGTGTGAAGAGGAATTCTTGCACATCCTGGGAAGAGAAGCAGTGGTGGGAGATCAGGTGGCTGGGGCTCTCTGGTCCCCAAGGGAAGGTTTTGAGGAGACTCACCCTCTAAAGGTCTTTTGGCTGAAACATGGTCCAGAGACTGTCCATGTGGTCTTGAGTATCCTGGGCAGCCTGTGTCCTCTGCCTGAGGAAGCCTCCTGTGGTCACACTGTCTCTCCCATTGGCTGATGTCAGGTAAAAAGTGGGGACAGCACAGAGACCCCTTACGGATCACCCTAGGAGCACCCTAGACAGAGCCAGCAGGACAGAACAGGCCGGTGGGAGGGACCAGGGGGTCTGTTTGAGAAAGGGATAGAATTCAGGCTCCTCCTTCTCCTCATTAGCCAAAGCCAGCTTCAGGGTTTTGGGTTCCCGGGTATTGTCTGCATGTCCCTATGTCGCCTCCTGGAGGCGCTGCCGGGGGCTGCATCCAGGATGCTGACCAGCTCCAAAGGATATGGGTGGCCCTGAGCCCTGGGCAGAGGTGAGGGACTGGTCAGCCTGGGTCCTGGTTCCTGTGGGTCCTAGACTGCCTGAGTCCATTCTAGGGCAGGGTGAGCCTGGGGAGAGGACAGGCACTGTCCAGAAGATTCCTGAGCCTCTTTCAGGAGGATTATCTACCCAAAAGGATGTGCTCCACAGTAGGAGCTCTCTGTCCTCAACAGTCCAAGGAATGACCTAGTAGTCATCTCTTGAGACTTGGGGGAAAACATACCTGCCTGGAAGGCTGGACACCACAATGCCCTGTCTCTCCATCACAGCCTAGGGGTAGGGGTATTGCCTCCAAGTTATCTGTGTCTCTGTCTTTTCTCTGCTCTAGATCTCCCACAGGAAACAGGAGCTGGAGCGGCTCCACCCAGAGACTCAGCTGAGGGATCCCAGGGCTGCCTCTGTAAAGGGGAGGAGACTCTCAGCCCCCCGGAAACAAAGGCAGATCCTGGGTTCTCCTGTCCCACCTGCACGGGAATGTCCCCTAGTTCCCCAGGACTCCACGGGCTGCTGAGAAATCTTCAGGGGTCTCCACAGACCAGGGGCCTTCAGGACGAAGAGCCTGGGAGCCAGGAGAAGTGTGCGGCGGTGAGACAGGTGGGTCAGAGCCTGCTGGGCTGTGGCGCCCTGAGCAAGGCTCTTGGCTACAGAGCAGCTCTGCCGCCACCTGGTGGACAAGGAGGGAAGGAGGGAAGACAGAGACCTGCCCTGAAGTTGGCTATTTTTTAAATTTGTACTTAAGTAATATTTCATATATGTATATATAATTTTGACAACTTTATTGAGATATAGTGGACATATAAGAAACTCACCAGGGGTGCCTGGGAGTTCAGTGTCTGCCTTTGGCTCAGGTGATGATCTCCTGGTCCTGGATGGAGCCCCAAGTGGGTTCCCTGCTCATTTAGGATTTTGCTTCCTCTTTTATCCCTCCCCCTTGGTCCTGCTATCTCTCCCCAATAAAGAAATAAAAAGGAAACTCAACATATGTAAAGTAAACAATATGTTCAGTTTTCCCATGTGGATGCACTAGAAAATTCATTCCTACATAAGATAGTGAACATGTCCCTTCCTCTCAAAAGTCCCCTCATGTCCTCTCTATTCTTTTCTTTGGCCCCTTTTAACCCTCCTTCCCCTGTTCACATGAAACCTTACATTGCTTGTTGTTAGACATTAGTTTACAGTTTTTAGAATTTTGAATAGGTGAATAATACAATATAATTTAAGGTCGGGGTTGAATTCTTTACTCAGTGTGGTTTAAAAAAAATTAACCCATTGGTACATTTATTGCATGGATCCACAGTTTTATTCTTTTTAATCTCTTAGTGTAGTACATTGGAAGGGTGCAGAAAGGTTTTTTTTTAATTCGTTCACTCATTTATGGACATTTATATTGTTTCCATCTTTGGGCTATTACAAGTAGACTTGCCAGAAACTTTAGTGCAGGAGGCTTTGAAATGGGAGTGTGCTCTCATATCTCTTGGGAAGAGTTACAGGAGGGCAGTGAGGGTATCGCTGAGGAGGCACAAGTTTAATTGGTTGAAGAACATGCGATATTGTTTCCCAAAGTATTGTAATTTTACTTTCTCACTAGTAATGTATGAGAGTGCTTCCATCCTCAACAACACTAATTATGGACAGTCTTTTACATTTGTTTTGCCAGTCTGATGTATGAGAAGTGGCATCTCAGGGTGCTGTTTGCTTTGGTTTCAACTGTGAAAACATTTATCATTGTCTATTACCTTACTTTAACTTTATTAACAGTGCATATGAGATTTATCCACTTAATAGTGTTCCATTATATGTATATACTACATCTCCCTCAACTACTCATCTGCAATGGACATTTAGGTGTTTCCATAGCTGGGCTGTTGGGAATAGTGCTGTAATAAGCACCGGTGTGCACATACCTCCTCGGGATCTTGCTTTCAGTTCTTTTGAGAATTATCTAGAAGTGGGATTGCTGGATCGTATTGTAGTTCTATGTTTAATATCTTGAGGAAACTCCATACAGTTTTCCAGAGTGGCTGTACCAGCCTGCATCCCTCCAACAGTGTATGAGGGTTCCCCTTTTTCTGCATCCTCTGCACCATTTGTTGTTCCAGAGTTGTTCATTTTAGCCATTCTGACTGGTGTAGGGTGATAACTCATGTGGTTTTGATTTGTATTTCCCTGATGCCAAGTGATGTGGAGCAGTTTCCCTTGTGTCTCTTGGCCATTTGTCTTCTTCGAAGAAATGTCAGTTCATGTGTTCTGCTCATTTCTTGACTGGATTCTTTGTTTATTTTTGGTGTTGAGTTTGATGATTTCTGTTAGATCTTCAATAGCAGCCCTCTATCTGATAAGAAATTTGCATATATCTTCTTCCATTCCATCGGTTGCCTTTGAGTTTGTTGACCATCTCCTTTGCTGTGTGGAGGCTTTCCATGTTGTCAAAGACCCAAGACTTCGTTTTTGCTTGGTTTCCTTTGTCTTTGGAGACATGCTAGCCCATTGAACATTAGGTCATTTGTTCCTGTCTTTTTTACTATGCTGGTGTAGGAGTTCCTTTTATCTGGGAGATATTAACCCATTATATGTACATGTTCTAAAATATTCTCTCCCATTTGCTAGGTTGCCTTCTCATTTTGTTCCTGATTTCCATTGCTGTACAGAAAGTGCTTAGTGTGATATAGTCCTACTTGTTGACTTTCATTTCAGTTACCTGTGCTTTTTCTGTCATATCCATGAAGTCTTTGCCAAGACCAATGTCATCAAGCTTTTCCCCTATGTTTTCTCTTAGGAGTTTTATGATTTAAGTTGGTGAATTTTAGTTGATTTTTGTATGTGTAAAGTAAGTGTGCCATTTCATTCTTTTGCATGTGGCTATCCACTTTCCCCAACATCAACTGTTGTAGAGACTATCCTTTCCCACTGTGTATTTTTGACACCCTTGTCGAAGATCCGTTGATCTTATATGCATGGATTTAGTTCAGGGCTCTTTTCTGTTCCACTATTGTTTCCCTCTGTGAATACTGGTACCTGACAGAGAACTGGTTATGAACTTGGGTTTGGCTGCTCACATCTCTTAAATCCACACTTGAGAGACAAGTGACGGTAGATGCATTCGTTGGAGTGCTGTCACCATGCCTTAGTATTTTGATGATGGCAGTTTTGGAATGTAGTTTGAAATTAGGAAAAGTGATGCTGCCAGCTTCCTTCTTCTTGCTCAAGCAGACTTTCTATTTGGTGCATTTTGTGGTTCCATACAAATTTCAGAATTGCTTTTTTCTCTTTCATTGAAAAATGCTGTAGGCACATTGATGGGGATTGCATTGCATCTGATTTGGGCTCAAGTCATGATGTCAGGGTCCTGAGATCAAGCCCTGTGCTGGGCTCCCTGCTCAGTTGGGAGTCGGCTTAAGGATTTTCTCCCTCAGCCCCTTTCCATTCTCAGGAGCATTTCTCTCTCTCTCCTTCTCTCTCTCTCAAAAAAAAAAAAAATCAGAAAAAGGGAACGATCTCACATTGACATCACTGGAAACCAGAAGAGAGAACAAAGAATGGACTGAAAAAAGACCACTTGTGGGTCCAGGTCTATGAATATTCTCAATGCTTAGAGTTGGTTCTGTGGCTCAAGCTGCGGCTCCTGACCTTCTAACCCCACACAGGGTCTGGGGTCTCAGGAAGGCCCCTGGAAGTAGCAGTTCGCAGGGGAAACTAAACAGCAATTTCTGTGGTGTAGTTGGTCTGCAGTAAATGCTTGTGTCCAGCTGTCATAATTCCTGTAAAACAAGAAGAGGCCTCTGAGCCCCTATAACCTTCTGTGAACATATCTGCCTGACATTCAGGTTCTAGGCCTACCTGGCTGCTCTCTGGGAGCCTGGCCATGTGGCAGGTTTCTGCCCCAGGCCCCTTCTTCCTCCCACTGACACTGATCCTCTTTGCTCTGCTGTTTCCTGAACCTGACAGCACAGCCAGGGCAGGAAGGGGGCAAATCTTTGGCTCCCTTGGGCTTCAGAGCCCAGAACATTCATTGCCCTACTCACTTGGCAGATAGGAACTGCTGCTGTGGAGCTGGGCAGGGAGTCCTGAACAGGAGAGAATGGGTGTTGGTAGCAGGAAGGGAGGGTCTTTTCTCTACAGGAGTGAGCAGATCTGCCTCTTGAGCAGCCTTCTCCAAGCCTGTTGATCCATGCCCAAACAGGCCCACTGCACTCCCTGCCCCATTCTTGTTAGCCAGGACCCTTCCTGTTGCTCCCAGTACCCACCCTGCCCCTGCCTGGCTGGACTCCAGGGTTTACCTTTGGCCAGCTCAGGGGAATAGGGAAATCTCAGGACATGGTGAGGGCTGGTCCTGCCCCAGGAGTAGGTCCACTCCTGGCCAATACATGGCTTGCCTTGCCTGGCTACTCTTAGGGAAGCAGGGTCTGTGATGCTGCTGAATTGGTTGGTGGCCCTGCCTTGAGCCTGCACAGCCTGGACCCCAGTGGAAAGGCTGGGGGAGGGAGCGAGCTTACCGGGGATGTAGAGCTGCTGGCTGGACCATGGCCTGGGGGGAGAGACAGGAGTTAGCATCCAGGGCTGTGAGGAACTTTGAGCCCACACTCCCAGTCAGGGACACGTCTTTAGCGCTCAGAGAACCACAGAAGGAGCACCTTCCAGGGAAAGACCCATAGGATATTTTAGGGCTTCATGAGTGCCAGGTTATAACCTATGATCCAAATTCCACAAGTCAGGGAGTATGGCCAGTGGAGGTCCTGTGTGCTGAAGCCCCAGAGAAAGGGTCAGAAGCCCCAGGAGTTGAATCCAGGAGTGGACATTGTGGGGCAGGAGTAGGGATCCCAGTTTCTTCTGGGCTGAAGAGATACTCAGTGGTTGGGGATGGATGTTGGGCTCTGGAGCTCTTTGAGATCATGGCAGGCAGTGACCCTAGGAAAGACCACGTGTAATGGGAGCAGGGTGAGGTCACAGCTTTGGTGTCACAGCTGGGGACAAGGAGGATCCTCATGCAGGTAGGAGTTAGAGATCTCTTCTCTCCACCACTGCTATTTAGGAGAGCAAGGGCCCAGGAGAGGGGATAAGGAAAGGCCGTGGAGCACATTTGTCCTGGGCCCACAGAGGAAGCCTTGGAGGCTGATGGGAGTCTAGGAGAAAGTGTCCTGAAAAGTGATGGAAGACCCAGGAGAGGAATCAAACATGAGGGTTTGATGAATAGAAGGAGCAAAGCTGCAGCTGTATGTTCAGGACAAGTGGAGAGCCTTGGGGATACTGGATCCTTGAAGGTGGGGCTCCTGCTGGGGTCAGAACCAAGGCCCCTCAGGCCTGATGATGCTGTAATGTGACACTGGCCATCATCAATCTCCCTCTGCCTGGAAGAGGCACAAAGGACATGCCAGGACATCCTTTGGTTGAACCCAGGTTTCCTGTCTTCCACAACAGAGGCTCTGGTTCCTGCATCTGCCATTTTGAGGGATGATCCCACCTGGCTAGTCAGGCTCTTCCACTCTCTGTTGTGTGACCTTCCCCAGGATCTCTCTCACATCCGGAGCCCACAAATCCCATGCACAAGGTGTGTGGACTAAACAAAAACCATAGGAGGTGCTGTTTACTGAGCCCTTACTCCTGTCAGCATTTTTATAGGTTTGGCAAATGATCAGGACAACCCTGAGGGGCTGTTCCCCAATTGTCTCTCATTTATAACAGAGGAGGCTGTGAAGGAAGTGCCCAGGTCTGTAGCTGATGAGGAAGGAGCCAGATGGAATGAGAGGGAAAATCCAGGGGGCAGTTGGGAGGTCTGTAAGAGCCAGCCCAGAATCCTAGGTCAGGACGGGGTCTCCGTCTTGCCCGGGAGTAGGCTGTGGGACAGGATCAGCATGTGGGAAATGCCGTTGTACCTTCCAGTCCTTCTGCAGAGCAGGAGACACCCCAAGGCAGCCATGAGCGCTGGTCCGAGCGGAACGCCGAGTACAATGCTAATGATGGACCCCATAGGGAGGCCTGTGGTCTTTCATCCAAAATAAGAAGAAAAAGTCAGGGGAATGTGTCCGAAGTCAAATCTGGGGACACCAGGAGGGGCCAAGAGGGAAGGGCATGCTTAGGGAGGAAGGAAAGGCCACTGAGGTCTGGGTGGTGTATGTGTTGTCACCAGAGTCCTGACCCCCTGACTGCTGCATCATTTCTGCTCCTCGAAGTAAAACCTTGGACTTGCTCTAATCCTCATGTAGTTCCCCGCACCAGCACAGCTGTCCTGTGTATCTTCCTCTCACGTTATGCCTCTTCCCCTGTGTCTTCCCTTTCATCATCACTGATGCTCTTACAGGGAGATTCTTACCTGTCCACTCAACACTGATTAAAGAGAAGAACATTAGATGATAGCTTTTGAGGTCAGTTCTCTGCAAAGCACATGGGAAATACTTTGTATTTATCTCATCTGTTGCTTCTCTGCCCTGGAGGGGGCCAGATGTCATCCCCACTGTGCAAAATGAGTATCTGAGTGTGGAAAGAGCTTGACTAAATCAGTGAAGGTCACAGAGCTGCAACGTGATAAGACAACACTGAATCTCAAATCCACATGACATTACAGCTAGTAACAAAAATGTTAATAACAAAAAACCAATAGCTACTAAATTTGATTGAGCCCCAAATCTAAGCATGATACTGTCTCAGGATTTCATCTCATGAGCTCATATTAACAACCCTCACAGCAGCCCTAAGATCCACCTGTTCTTTCTAGTTTTTTAAGATGAGAACACTGAGGTTCAGGAGATTGAGTGTCTTGCCCAAGGTTCAAGAGCTGGTACATAACAGAAGCAAGATACTACAAGCAAGTCTAATTTTGGGGATCTTATCCATGATGTTTTGCAGGCCTCTACCTCCTCCTCACACTGAGGGGGTCAGTTTTGCTGGAAGTGACCACCTTGGAGACTTCACACTTATAATTCCCAGCATCTTCCCTCCTGACAGGGCATATGGCCAGGGTGCCCTTGTCCTGGGACAGCTTCATCCTCTCTATGAGCTTTAGACTCTGGCCATTGAAGGAACACTGGATAGAGACCCCAGTGTCATTTGTGGAGATCAGGACCACAGAGTTATTAGGTTCTATGACTATGGTATTTCTGGCCTGGAGACAAGGCTGGTCCACTTGCTCTGTGGAGATACACTGGGGGAAACAGAAGGAGAGTTGGCCTGGAGCCAAGGGCTGTGCTCTTTCCTCTGAGATCTCGGCCACTCTAAGGCCCCCGTGAGCTCTATAATGGTGACCCAGGGGATGATCCCGTTGTCTTCAGATCCGATGAAGGTCTTTGTTCAGGTGATGATCTGTAAGGAGAGGGCTTTACCTCCTCCTCTGGCCCTCACATTCCCTTCTGGCCCTCAGTCATGTGTCTGATCTGCCTGGACATCTCTGTAGTATCAGCACTAGGAACCTCTTTTAAGTTGACATGTCCAGAATCCTCATCATCAGGTGGAATTTTTTCCCATGGAATTCTGTATGATTTTTTTCTTGAATTTTTGTGACTTTAAAAGATGAGGCTTCTTTCCTTATATATCTTTCCATGTAGTTTGTGATTGAAAGACTCATAGCCCTTCCATCTCTCTGTTCAAGATAGCTTTATGTAACATAGGGAAGGCATTCATTCACGCTGTCTTTTTTTTTTAATAAAGACTTTATTTATTTATTCATGAGAGAGGCAGAGACACAAACAGAGGGAGAAGCAGACTCCATGCAGGGAGCCCAATGTGGGACTCGATCCCTGGTCTTCAGGATCACACCCTGGGCTGAAGGCGGCGCTAAACCCCTGAGCCATCCAGGCTGCCCCATCATTCACATTGTTATAATTTACTAGGGAATGAGAGCAGACTGCCCAGTCTTCATAACCTTAGGAATCCAAGACTTTTCAATCTACAGGATTTCTCACTCTGAAAAAGATTTTCACCTCCAGACCTGTGGATTCACTCTCATGGCAAAAACCTCCTGTAGAGAAGTGGTTACTGTATATACAGTACTGGCACTCTTAGGAATAGAAGAAAACTACCCCCAACATAGTGAAGGCCTTATATGAAATGCCCGTAGCTAGCATCATACTCCATGATGAAACACTGAAAGCATTTGTTCTAAGATCAGATAGAAGATAAACATGCCACTTTCACCACCTGATTCAAAACAGTTCAGAAGGGGATCCCTGGGGCAGCCCCGGTGGCGCAGCGGCTTGGCGCCGCCTGCAGCCCAGGGTGTGATCCTGGAGACCTGGATTCGAGTCCCACATGGGGCTCCCTGCATGGAGCCTGCTTCTCCCTCTGCCTGTGTCTCTGCCTCTCTCTCTCTCTGTGTCTATGAATAAATAAATAAAATCTTAAAAAAAAAAAGAAGGGGATCCCTGGGTGGCTCAGTGGTTTAGCGCCTGCGCTTAGCCCAGGGCGTAATCCTGGAGTCCCGGATCGAGTCCCAGGATCGAGTCCCGCATCGGGCTCCCTGCATGGCGCCTGCTTCTCCCTCTTCCTGTGTCTCTGCCTCTGTGTGTGTGTGTGTGTGTGTGTGTGTCTCCCATGAATAAATAAATAAATCTTAAAAAAAAAAGTTCAGAAATCCAAGCTAAAATAATTAGGAGGAGAAAAAAAAAAAAAACCACAACGCAATCAAATTGGAAAGGAATAAGTATAATTATGTCTGTTTTAGATGACATGAAATTATGTCCAAAGTCCTAAGGATCCCCCCAAAGACTGCTGAACCAATAAATAATTTCAACAAATTTGCAGAATAAATAATCGACATATAAAATCAGTCTGTTGCTAATACTAAGAATGAACTACCCCAAAATGAAACTAACAGAAATGTCTGTTCATGAGTTCTGCCCATTTCTTGACCAGATTCTTTGTTTTCTGGGTGTTGAGTTTGATGAGTTCCTATAGATCTTGGATACCAACCCTTTATCTGATAAGATATTTGCAAATATCTTCTCCCATTCTGTAGGGATTCCTGGGGGCCAGGGAGGGTTATCAACTGTTTCCCTTGCTGTGCAAAGCTTTTTATCTTGATGAAGTCCCAATTCTTTTTTGTTTTTGCTTTTTTTTTTTGTTTCTGTTGCCTCTGGAGATGTGTCTAGCAAGAAGTTGCTGCATCTGAGGTCGAAGAGGTTGCTGTTTGTGTTCTTCTCTAGGGATTTGAAGGATTCCTCTCTCACATTTAGTTCCTTCATCCATTTTGAGTTTATCCTTGTATATGGTGTAAGATCACGGTCCAATTTCATTCTTCTATGTGCGGGTGTCCAATTTTCCCAACACCATTTTTGAGGAGACTGTCTTTATTCTGTTGGATATTCACGAACAGACATTGCTCCAAAGCAAATATACAAGAGCCAACAAAAACGTGAAAAAATGCTCCACATCACTTGGCATCAGGGAAATAAATACAAATCAAAACTACAATGAGATACCAACTCACACCAGTGAGAATGGTTAAATTCAGTCAGGCAACAACAAATGTTGGTGAAGATGCAGAGAAAGCAGAACCCTCTTACACTTGATGGGAATGCAGGCTGGTACAGCCGCTCTGGACAACAGTGTGGAGATTCCTCAAGAAGTTAAAAATAGAGCTGCCTTATGGCCCAGCAATTGCACTACTAGGTATTTTTCCAATGGATATAAACGTAGTGATCTGAAGGGATACCTGCACCCCAAAGTTTTTTTCACCCCAAAGTTTAAAGCAGCAATGTCCATAATAGCCCACTGTAGAGAGAGCCCAGATGTCACTAATGTCACATAGTGTGTCAACTAAAGTTCACTTTGCAAAGAAAAGTGAGGGCAACCTGTGGGTTAGAAGGAAATAATTGCAACTCCTATCAGGTAAAAGGTTAATATTCAGAATATATAAAGCACTTCTGTAATTCAATAACAAAAGGCAACCTGACCCTGAGGACCCTTCTTTCTGCCCCATTTGCAAAGCCCCCTTTTATGCAGGTCTTTCTGGAGCTGAGGACCCTCTCCCCACATTACAGGCTGGACCCAAGGGGCCATGAAAAATCCAAGAGTAAGGGGAGGAAGCACCTGCAGACATGTAAGGGGATCATTCAGGGACAGATTTGGGATATGCTTGTGACAAGAAAATGGGAAAGAACTTATTCTAGGCCCTTTTCTGAAAAGCAGACAGAACTTCACATCAGTGCTCAGTGCAGATGCTCCAGGGATGCACTTATCAGAGACGGTGACAATCTCGACTGTGGTCTTATTGAGGCAAGTGCCATTCTGATAGATAAGATAGATAGATAATGGTGAGCCATTCTGATAGATAAGTTAGGTATAGGATCCACTATGATTTACAGTGATGTTGGGGATAATAAGCTCCTATGTGGATAGCTGGGGTCTCCCACTGATAAACTAAGAATACTGTGCAGGTGGGTTAGTGGCTGTGCCGCAGGAGATACTGAGGTTTCCCCCTAGATGGTAATAGGAGTCTGAGGGGTAAATGGTGGGTGTGTCCGGGCCATCTGGAGCAAACAGAATAAAGCCACAGGTGATGTAATCCCAGGGAAAGGGAAGCTCCCATCTGTATAAGGGCCACAGTGTCCCTCTGAGCTGGGTCCCAACCTTGTTTTCAAACATCCCAACCAGAAGCCCCCTGTGTTCACTGAGCCTGGGTCTGAGACATGAAGCTGTTTCCCCTCCCAGGCTGTTGACCCTCCCAGGAAGGAGCAGCCCACCCCTTCCTAGTCTTGGTTATGCTGGGCCTGCCCAAGTTTGCTGGGGACAGGAAGCCATGGCCAGGCTGGGGGTCCAGCTGAGGGTCATGGACGTGGACCCCAGAAGGAAGGATGTGGCTTGGCCTCTGGCTGTGTGGACTTGAGCTCGCAGCTGGGCCAGGTAGGAATGGAAGTTACTCAACAGAGCACATTCAGGGTGAATGGGTCACTACAATCGGCACTCACTGGGTTCCGAGTTTCACACTCATAGGGTCCTGTGTCATTCCTTGTGACACCATGTACAGTGAGAGTCCTGTTGTCCAGGGACAGCTCCAGCCTGGGACTGTCCGGGAGGCTCTTACTGTTTACTGACCACAGGCAGCTTGTGCTCTGAGTCTGAGCTTCACACATTAACACTACAGAATCCGCATTCTCCACGGGGCTGGAGTTGTTGCTTGTGATGCTGGGTTTGTGTAACTCCGCTGTGCAGACAATAGAGAGAACATTGCCCTGTGTGGTACCTGTGATTCCTCAGCAGGCATCTTTTTAAATATATATATATATATATATATAATTTGAGAGAGAAAGAGAGCGCACAAGAAGGGGGAGGATCAGGCACAGAGAAAGGGAGAAGCAGACTTGCCACTGAGCAGAGAGCCCCACCAACCCCTCGATCCAGGACCCTGGGATCATTACTTGAGCCGAAAGCAGACTCTTAAGCAACTAAGGCACCCAGGTGCCCCTTCCACAGGCATCTTGAATCAGACGTGACATATCCCAGCACTCAGCCAACTAGAGTCCTTAAAAGAATAAAGCAAATCTGTGTATCCGCAAAAAAAAAAAAAAAAAAAAAAAATACAGTGGCAGCCCTGGTGGCGCAGCGGTTTAGCGCCGCCTGCAGCCCAGGGCGTGATCCTGGAGACCCTGGATTGAGTCCCAAATCGGGCTCTCTGCATGGAGCCTGCTTCTCCCTCTGCCTGTGTCTCTGCCTCTCTCTCTCTCTGCATCTCCATGAATAAATAAATAAAATCTTTAAAAAAAATACATGAGTATCTGAGCGCTCAGGGAGAGCGAAGCCCCAACTCTGTGTGCCTGAAACTTCAGGCTTTCTCAAATGTGGATTACAGAGTCAGAGGAGAAGACGCCAGACAGAGTCACAGGCAGCCCTGGACCTCTCCTGGCTCATCAGAGACATGACAGCCTGCCCTGGAGATGGGGTTATGAGCAGAAATGACACCCAAGTCCACCAGGAACAAGCCCAGAGGTCAGTTCACTTCTCAGCCCCCCACAGCCTGGAGACGTAGCACCCCCTGGCTGTTTGATAACGAGTGACAAGAGGCAGTGACCCCTTACATGGCAGAGCCAAGTCCAACCACTAAGCAAAGAGCCAGAGGATGAGCAGGAAGCAGGGGTGGTGAGCGATGAATGATCCATCATCTCTTCAGAGAGGGGTCTTGGGTGCAGGATCCTAGGAGGTCTGGCCACACAGGCTCCCTGCCCTCCAGCGGGAAAGAATCCCCCACCATCCACTCCTTCCCTCCTAAGCAAAAGCAACTGAGTCTGTTACGTGTGGACCCTGTGCTGGTTTCAGATGCAGAGTCAGGAGGGGAAGGCAAGTCCCATCCCTTACACCCCAGTGGGAGCCACAGCAACACATCAGGAAACAATCTGATTTCAAGTCCAGCCCAGGCAGGCGAGGATGAGCCCCCTGGGGTTGGGGGGGCAGGGGCATTCTCCCTCTGATTGCTGAGGCAGGTCATTCTGGTCTAGAGTAAACTGGAGTGAGCCTCCATTTGGTCTCACTGCCCAGACCCACTGATGGAGGAGACGACGGGGCTGGGTCTGCAGAGAGAACTTGGGTGACTGATGTGCTGCTCATCAGTTTGTGTGACCCTGATTCAGTGACTGTTTATCCCTATGCCTTGGTTTCCCCAGAATGCAAGAGGAATAATGGTAGATGATGTCTATTTGCCAGGCCTGTGAATTAACCTTTAAACATCCTGAAATACCTGATCTAAATTTTGTCCATAGCAGCTGGTCAATCAAATGGCCTCTGTTCCTGCTCACCCCACAGGAGAGGGCTCCCTGGGCCTGAATCTGGGTGGAGGAGGAGCTGCCAGGAGCATCTCACTGCTCTGTTGCTCCCTGGGGAACTGCCTTTCCTCTGGAGACCCCAAGTCCCCCACAGCAGTTGGCCAACAGACTGGGGACCTGTTATGTCTGTGCTGTCCATTCTGAGCCTCAGGTGAAGGCCCAGGCCCTGCCACTCCCCCACATGTGGCTGGTGACCAGCTCAGGTTGTTAGGAATTCCTTGTTCCCAGTTGGCTCTGCCCAAGAGCCCCAACTCCATCCTGGCACACACTCCCCGGGGTCACCAGAATCAGGGGTCCAAGACAGTGGTCTGGGCAGAGGCTTTCTGGGCTGAGGTCTGGGGAGGATCCCTCAGGCCTGGCCTTGAATGAGTCCTGCAGGGTCTTTGTCAGATGATTACAGAGTCTGAATTCCAGGAAAGGAATTCCAATCCTAGGAAGTATGTCTCCACTGTGTGTGGGTCCCCCACGAAATGCCTGAACCCCTCATGGGACATAATGCAGAGAGGGATGGAGGCCCAGTGCAGGCCTGCGAATCCTGTGTGTGTGTAGTGGAAATCCCCCCACCTGACACCAGACATGAGAGAGGAAATACGAAATACACGGAGCTGTCCAAGTACTTGTTCAATTTGAAATTTTTTCTTAATGATTTGTAGGGTGTAATACCCCATGTCGTTCAGGGTGATGTTCTGGAACAGCAGGGATCTATTGGGGTAGGCTGTCTCTCTGCCCCATGTGCAGGCCCCAGGGTAATCACTTGTGTGTTTCCTACATATGATACGATAGAATTTCCTCTCTGAACCAGTCATAGCCTAGAAGATTCCCGGGCAGATTGTGGACACGCAGAAGCACATCCTTCCCTTCGGCAGCATCAATAGGCACAGATTCCACAGTGACTTGGGCAGTGGTGGGCGAGTTCTGGAAGGTTAAGAGTGAGACTAGGAGGGAAGAGAGGGGATGGATTATTGTTTGGACTTACATGTTGGGACAGAAAGCTGAGGCCCTGGAGACACAGCAGGTCCTAATCCCCCAGCCTCAGGGGAGGGGTGTGAGCAGACATGTGTATCTGGGTGTCTGTGTGTCTCCTGTTGGTCAAGGTCAGTGGCATGACCACGTTATTTTGGGCCCCTCAACTTAATTTCCTGTTTCCAAAGCTCTTCCTCAAATGTGTGTGGCTCACACCCTCACTGCCCTCAGATACCTGGTGACACTCAGGGGGTCCCTGGGAGAGGCCTGCCGTGACCTGCTCCTCTAAGGACCCTCTGTCTTCATGTCCTGACCTTTCCCTGCTCTGTTCCCTTCATTGCCGCTTATCCTTACCTGACATGACATTCCAGATGTCTCTGCGGGTCTGTCTTCCTCCCAGAGAAGTGAGCTCAGGGAGCAGGGACTGGTCTGCTCTGTGCTGTCCCCCGGGGTGGCCCGGCTGCAAATACCAGGGCTGAGCGTCCCCAGGGCCCTCCGAGTCTGGCGCTTATCGGTCAGGACCCCAGGGTGGTGGCAAGGCCAGGGTTTAGGGTCCCTGGGTGTGGTTCCCGTCAGGTTGCAAAACTGAGTCCCCGGTGAGGAGGCCCTTGGGACCCAGCCCCTCACTCCCCACTTGCAGATCCCGAGGCCGCCCCGTCGCTGAGCCGGCTCCCCCGCCCCGCCCGCCGCCCCGTCCCCCGCGGAGCCCCGTCCGCCCCCCCAGGCCCCAGGCCCCAGGCCGCCGCTCCCCCGTCCTCCCGCCCCTCCCAGGGGATCGGCCCCCTCACCGGCCAGCAGGAGCTCCTGCCAGGGGCCGCGCCCTGCTCGGGGAGAGGCCGAGGGGGGCTCCATGGTGCCCGCTGCCCGCTCCGTCCGGCCGGGGTGAGAGCAGCTGCCGCCGCGCAGACGCTCGGGCCCCGCGGTCCGCCCCACAGCGCCGCGTCCTTCCCCCTCCGCGCGGGGCCGCCTCTGGGGGCGGGGCCGGGTCACGCGGGCCGGGCGGGGGCTCGCCGGCCCCCCCCTCCCCGACGGCAGGTCCCGGGGTTCCCTTCCTCTGTCCCCGTGGGGGTCCCCGCAGCTGCGCACACGGCCTGCTTGGCCCGAGCACGAGCCCGGGGCGTCGGGTCCGGGGCGCGCCCCGCAGCTGGGGGCGAGGTGCAGGGTCCGCGCCCCCACAGCCCTCCATCCTGGCCCTGGGGCTTCCCCCTGCAGAGCGGGAGCCCGCGGCCGCCTCCAGAGCCTGTCCCGGGACGTCACCCCCACCGGGCCTGGGGATCACCTGGGGAACGTCATCAAGACTGCGGAGGCCCAGGTGACCCCTGGACAGGCTGCTTTAGCAGATGCGCAGCCAGGCTGAGACCCCGGGACGTGGCGCCGGGGCCGCCTCTGCTCTGCGCCCACGGAGGGAGGGTCCGCAGATCCTGTGGAAAAGCAGATCTGACTCGGCAGGTGTGGTGTGGACCCCGGAGCCTGCATCTAACCAGCTCCCAGGGGACGCGGATCCTCCTGGCCCCGGGGGGCAGGCTTTGAAGAGCCGGGCTGAGGGGGACCCGGCTCCCTGAGAGGGTGACCCTTGTCCCTTCCCTCAGTGGCCTGTGCTGTGTCCTGGCCTTGAGTCTGTGGGCACCACACACACAGCCCAGGGTCCCCAGGTCCAGGGGATCGTTTCCCTTGGTAACAGAGAAGCCCAGCTGGGCCCGGGTCTCCCCAGTGATCTCACCTGCTCTGGGGAGGATGGATTTCCTCCTGGCAGCAAGGTCACAGAGAAGACTCTGGGGGTGAGACATAGGCAGGCAGGGTGATGACTGATGAGGATCCACTGTCCATCACTCAGTGTCTCCAACCTGGCCTCTGCTTTAGGGACACAGACCCAGTACCAGGTATCTCTGGATTTCAGATCCCAGATGAGAAGTGGATTTCTCTATGTCCTGGGAACAGTAGATGATGGCGGCTGGTTAGGTGGTTCAACGCACCCTGGTTCTCAAGGGGAGTTTTGGAGGAGACCCTCTCTCAGTGTCTGTGAGCAGAACTTGGCCCAGAGACTGTCCATGTGATTCAGAATCCTGTGCATCCTCTCTTGTCTGCCTGGGAAACCCTCCTGTGGTCACGCTGCGTCTCCCATTGTCTGTTGCCAGGCAGAGTGTAGGCTGCACAGGGACTCCTGACAGATTGGGGTGCTCCTAGGGCCCTAGATGGAGTAAGCAGGACAGAACAGGCATGTGGGAAGGACCAGGGGGTCTGTTGGAGAAACGGATGGAAATTAGCTCCTCTTCCACCTCCTTAGCCAAAGCCAGCTTCAGGGTTTGGTTTCCTGGGTGTTGTCTGCATGTCACTATGTCACCCCTGTATGGATGCCAGGGGCTGCACCAGGATCTTAAGGAGGCTCCAAAGGATGTGAGTGGCCCTGAGCCCTGGGCAGGGGTGAGGGACTGGTCAGCCTGGGTCCTGGTCCCTGTGGGTCCTAGACTTCCTGAGTCCATCCCAGGGCAGGGTGAGCCCGGGGAGAGCACTGGCACTGTCCAGAAGATTCCCGGTCCTGTGTCAGGAGAATTATCCACTCAGGGATGTGCTCCACAGAAGCTCTCTGTCCTCGAGATTTCAAGGAATGAAAAGGTGTCCCCACAGACCAGAGGCCCTCAGGATGAGGAGTTGCCACCTGACATCTTTTGAGGTCAGGGTAGGGCTCTGGCCTCCCCTGGTGGTAAGTCCACATGGGGTGTGATCCAGAATTTGTGCCAGGTCAGTTCTCTGAGAGCAGAAGAGGGACACAGGTTGCCCACCCAGGCCCTCTGGGGAGAGAAGTCATTCACAAGATGTAGATGGGCAATGTAGGCTGGGCTTCCTGGGGTGTCAATGTTCTGGAATGAATGGGGTCCGGCCTCTAACTGAAAGAGGCCCCTGTCCTCCCTCCTGAATCTAGGAGGGGGTAGAGGCCCCACAGGCTAAAGGGCCACCTTTCACACTCGGTGGCCTCCCCCCCATGCTGATGCCAGGGCCCTGGGTCTACAGCAAAGGGGCTCTGACCACCAGGTGTTGCACGTGGCTGACATGCTTCTAAGTTTTCCTTTTCGCCTTCATCCGTGTTTATTGACCTACTCTTACTGGGTGCAGACAGGGACGCCTGGACACAGGCCTGGCTGCTGTCTCATCCTCCCCGACATTGTGGCTGGTGCAGTGTCTGTTCAGAGGACACACTGGGCCCAAGGAGAGGACCTTCCCATCTCTCATCAGGGGCTTAGTGGCGGACGGCCTGCACCTTGGCTCCCCGCACTGCTCTCCCAGATGGTATCTTGACAAACCTTGTCTTCGGCCCTCCTCTGCCTCAGCACCAACTCCCTGGCGCAGACGTCTGGGCCCTCTTGGGGCCTCCAACTGACCAAACCCTGAGCCTCACATAACCGTCTTTGTGTTGGAGAGAAGGGCTCAGTTATAGGATCAGGGCAGCCTCCTGAGAAAGCGCCTCCAAGCCGAGGTGACCCCCATGTGCTGGGACTTGCATGTCCCATCCAGCTGCATCTTGTTGGGTGGTCATGGGGTCGGGGCAGAACCGGTGCGGGCTGTGCTCCGGAGCTCCAACCTGCTGCCGGTGAGAGCTGAGTGCGGGTTGGTGCTTTCAGAACTTCTCAATCTGTGGACGCTGCCTGTGGCCAGGAGCTGGAGGTTCTGGTGATGGCTGGGATTCAGCCACTTGGGGGTGCCTGGGGGGCAAACCTGCCAATCAGTTGCCTGTGCCACCAGCCCCGCAGAGTCGAGAGGTGGGCGGGTGCTTGGTGAGGACATTGATAAAGCACTCCTCTAAATGGTGGAGCATCAGAGGCTCCCGTGGTTCAGAGGGGACCCAGGGTTGAAGGGCAGGGACCTGCCAGCCCACAGGTGCTGGGAACCAGACCAACACTGGCCAGTCCTTGACTAAAGTCCATTTTGTGGAGTTTAGACTCATACTTAGGGAATGATGCCAAAGTATATGATTCTGAAGATACAGAGACACTCCTGGGATATAATGTACTTGAGAGAGAGAGAAAGAGCGCCTGTGCCTGGGAAGTGAGGGGAAAGGAGGAGGCCAGAGGGAGAGAGAGAATCTTAAGCAAGCAAGCCCCCCACTGGTGGCTGGGTCTCACCCCTGAGATCACGACCAGAGCTGAAATGAAGAGTCCGCCAACCGAGGCGCGCAAGTGCCCCTCATGTCCTTCTTGAGATTTCTTCCAAATGGTACTACGACTGCGCATTCATTGCTAAGATGCCCCTCAAATGGTGAGAACATCAGCGGACACTGTCTAAGGACATCGCATACAGATTTGTGCTCATGCGTGTTTCTACGTCCCAATGTCTATAGTTCTCCCTCAGCCGACTTGCCAGTATAACCCGGTGGGTGCCCTTCTGATTTGTGGTTACCCGCTTTGCAAAACCAGTCTTCCAGGTGGTGAGCCCTGGGCGGCCATAAATGAATCTCTGTTCAATATGCCTCCTTGGGAACCTGAATGTCCCTTTTGTCCAGGCTGAGCCCCACAGTCTCCTCTCCAGGGCGCTCTGCTCTTCCATCTGCAGGAGCAATCCACGAGGCGGCACCCACGGCCCTCCCTGAACTCTCATCCATCTTTCCCATCTTCTGAGACAATTGTGTTTTCACTGCCAAAACCACCAACCCTCAAATACTCTTTACATTCACTCAGGGTGAAGTTCCTGGGATGGAAATAGGGGTCCCCAGAGAAGAACCTCCGATGAGAAGATGTGTCTGAATGGGCTGGTGACCTGGAACCAACCTCAGGTCTAAGGCATTGGCGAGGGGATGGTGCAGGGACAGCGGGCAATGTAGGCTGGACTCTCAGATGCCCCAGCCCCACGTACGGGCCCTGGGGGAATGACTGTGAGCCTGTGTCCCTAAAGGATCTGTGCTATGGGCCTTGGCAGGGCTTCTGTAGAACATTCCAGAAGGGTTTCCTGGGTATTTCAAGAACCTTCTTACCTGGAAGAATCAGGAGAGGTATGGCATTCTCCAGGGCACAGGAACTCTCCCGGCCTGAGGGAGTAGGTGGTATCCAGGCTTCACCACCTCCTCTGGGTCAGGCCCCCAGATGTCGGGAGAGTGAGGTCTCACCTGGCCTGGTTCTGCAGGACACCATTGCTGGGCTGTGTGT
The DNA here is from genome assembly GCF_003254725.2 of Canis lupus dingo. NCBI lineage: Eukaryota > Metazoa > Chordata > Mammalia > Carnivora > Canidae > Canis > Canis lupus. The sequence goes on from NC_064243.1 coordinate 112,594,475, forward strand.
GGGGAACTCGGCCTCCCCACCCTCTGACTACAGTGCAGGAAAGAACCCCAAAGTCCCTTCAGACTTGGACAGTGAAGGAGCACAGGTGAGTTCGGGCAGGTGGGTAAGGAGACTGTAATTCCTGGAGGTAGGAGTGGTTAGGGTGATGGACACACACATGGGACCCAGCCCGTGTGCTGCTGCAGCTGACTCACTAATGGAGAGGTTGTCCTCTGGAGAATCCAGCCTTTTCCTTGTAAACATTTGCTCACTTCCCACCGTGGTGCTTCCAGCCGAGGCACCTCAGTCCTGTTCCACAAGCCAGTCCTGCATCAGCTCCCTGTCCCCATCACACCCGGGCAGCTCAGTGTGCCCAGCTGTCCCGACCTCCCTGGTCCTCCCAGCAGTCATCGCACCTCTGTCCCCACCAACCTGGAGGCTGTCAGTCATTTGCCAGGAAATGGCAGCTCCCGAACAAAGGAGAGATGCAGGGACAATTGTTAGCTACTCTGCGTGTCTGCAGATTCACATGTGGGACAGTAACCAGGAAAATGATGGACCTTCTTGCTAATTTAAACCTGGAGAGTGTTGCCCTGGGAAGTCATGGTGATTGCCTGGGTATTTTCTTATTTTCTAGTCATAGGCTTTTGAGTTGGGAATTAGAAATTTCCCTTGGATGTCCCCAGCAACTTCCATCCCAACCAACCATTTGGGACCCAGACTACAAATTCCACAGCCTTAGTACAGGTTTGCTATTGGGGCCAAGACACTGGCAGCCTGGCCCCGGGAACCCTGTGTGCACAGCTGCTGCAGAGAGATGTGCTCTGTTGGGCACAATGCTGCTTCCCCCTTGCGTGTCAGCACCCAGCTCCACGGTGCCCTCCAGACTCCATGCAGGTCCCCACTCCTAAGAGACACCTGCCCCAGGGACATCATATGGGCCATTCCTACACTGCAGCTGCCTGCCTGGAACTGTCCAGGATCCTGGAGGTTCTGAGGGGTGTGTGTGTGTGTGTGTGTGTGTGTGTGTGTGTGAAGCCCCTGCACATATGCGATATCTGAGGTTGAGGGAATTTGAGACTCATTCAATGAATACTTATTTTACATTCAGGGATTCATGGTAGGACTCCATATCAAATAAGCGAGGGTTCCTGTTGTATTGAATCCCTCTTCTTAATCTTCCTGCCTGCCCAGTGCTAGAGTGACCCACCCACACCTTCTGCCCACGCCCCTGCAGCTCCTCCCACTCAGAGGAAAGTATTTATTGCAGACTTGGCCACAGGAACATACACACCAGAAATCTCTATTCCCAAAATTCGCCCTATGTCATTTTCAAGAACCCTGGGAATCTGAGAAACATTTCCCGAAATAGTTTAATTCTACTGATTCCATCAGTAGGACAGATCGTTGCCACATTGCGGTTTATAGGAGCTTTGCGAATCAGTCCTCTTTATCCGAACCTGTAAAACTAAAGCAAAGAATTCCAAGTGTCCATTCATGGATGAAACGATAAAGATAATGTGGTATGTATGTAAAATGGAATGTTATTCAGCTATTTTAAATAATTATTAAAGGATTTTATTTTTTTGACAGAGAGAAAGCTCGAGTGGGGAGAGGGGGAGAAGGAGACTCCCCTCTGAGCAGGGAGCCCACACAGTGGTGGATCCCAGGACCCCAGAATCATGACCCAAGCCAAAGGCAGATGCTTCACTGACTCAGCCACCCAGGTGCCCCAGAATATTATTCAGTTATTTAAAGGAAGGATATTTGGGGGCACCTGGTGGCTCAGTTGGTTAAATGTCTAACTCGTGATTTCAGCTCAGGTCATGATCTCAGAATCTTGAAATTGAGCCCACATTGGGCTCTGTGCTCAGCTCAGCTCAGCTCGGAGTCTGCTTGAGATTCTCTCCCTGTCTCCCTCTGCCCTTCGTCCTGCATGGGGAACCAGCTGCGGAGCTTCTCTAGTCCTGGGCACCCTGGGGATACGTGAAGACCTGAGTTGGCACACTGACTCTTGACTACATTGTTCTCCAGATACAGCTCCTCCACTCCCCCTCCTTGAGTCAATAGCCTAGTCTTTTACCCTTTGAAGTTAAAGTGTTTTTCTCTGCTTCCCAAAGTTAATCATTCCTATAGCCAATCTGCTAGCTCTCTTAATGAAGCTGGAAGTGACAAAGCAATGGGTCTGAGTCCATTTTTTTGTGTGTGTGTTCCAATAAAATTTATTTACAAAAACAGGCAGTAGGACAGATTGGGCCAAAGGACTGTAATTTGCCAACCTCTGTCCATGTCCTTGATGACACTTAGTAAATGACCTAGTTGATCGAGGGGACTGTGGTCCATTCTGCGCCACTGTGAGCTGGAAACCTCTAAGGTCTGCTGCTTTGCTGAGTCGTACATGGTGTAGAACAGGACAGTGTATATGGGAACTGCCAACCAGGTGGTGGGTGCAGGGCAGAATGTGAGGAGGACACTGGAATAGGCTGAGCCTCCTTCTTCCCAAGCAGCAACAACATATCTATTCCAGATCCGGCTCAACCCTCCTACCCCATACACACATGGTCCCTGGGTGGGCACTGTCCTTACTGGACCCTTACGATCCCTTATGCTGTGGTCTGACCACCAGCCCTTCCCTGGTGATAGCCCAATTGTAGCTCTTCAGCAGCGAGTCCAATGCTTCTTCCACCCGTGCCTCCAGGTTCTCTCGGGTAATGAAATTTTTTGCTTCCTCCTGCAGCTGCAACACTTCCTGCTCCTTGAGCTGCGCCCAGGCCTGGGCCTCTTGGGCCCACCGGGCTTCTTCCTCCGCCTGCCGCTGCTGCTAATCCCGCGCCTCCTGCCGCAGCCTCAGGGTCTGAGTCCAGGTCTCGGATGAAAATTCAGTGAGATTCTGAGTCTTTCTTCATATGTTCACATCCAACTATCCTGGCTCTGTGGCACCCCTGCTTACACGTGCTCCCTCTAAATTAATTAATTAATTAATTAATTAAAAGGAGGAAATCTTGCCAGTTGTGACACCATATATAGACCTTCAGAACAATATGATAAATGAAATAATTTAGAGAAAGACAAATACCATATGACGTCACTTATATGTGGATCATAAAAACAAAAATTAAGAAAAAACAAGTTCACAGATACAGAGAATAAACAGGTGGTTGCCAGAAGCAGAGTGGGATGGGAAACGTAATGGTGCAGATCCTCAAAAGGTACAAACACCTGATTATAATATAAGAAAGGTCTTGGGGATGTAATGCACAGCATGAGGACTACAGTTAATAACACTTTTTAGCATATTTGAAAGTTGCTAAGAGAGTAGATCTTAACAGTTCTTATCACAAGAAAAATAAATTTTGTAATGTGTGGTAACAGGTATTAACTAGGCTTTCTGTTCAATACTAGTTCTGTTGTACCAGAAACTACAATAACATTGTGTGTCAATTATATCACAATTTAAAAAACGAAACCAAAATATGGCATCAGTTATGTAGAGGTACCTTGAATCCTAGAGACAAAAATACTACTTGTGGTTTTTGAGCCCCCCTCAAAATTTAGCAGAAAAGGATCATAGTTCAATACGGTAATAGCTACTATTCGCCATCCTCCCACAGTGGGGACTTCAGACAAGGGTGTAATCGCAGATTCTGTTATTCTTTGGTCCAGCTGGATCAACCACTCACAGGCTTGTTTCACTAAGGTAGAGGCCGAGTCCATAAAGCTGCTGGAACATGCTGAGCCGATGATCACAGGAAGGCTAGCACAACGTCTAAAGAGCTACATGGAGGAGCTCTTCAGGGAGAAAATGACCCAGAGGCTTAACTCTTCACGACCTTCACGACCTCACCACACAATAAAAAGAAATGAAATATCCCTCCATGAGTGAAAGGCCGGGGAGACCCACCATCCCTATTCACACCCACCTGCCCCCAATCCTGGAGCAGCCAGTGTGCCTGAAGCCTGGGGACCCATCATGCAGGGCTCTGGGGGCCACAAGAGGGACTCTGTGCCTTATTTGATGGGCCACTGGAAGTCTGTAAAGAGACTGTTTTTGGATTGATTGATATTCCAGAAGTGACATGATCTATCTTATATGATGCTGTTCTAGTGGTATCGCTCTGCTTACCAGCTGGAGAGGGCCTCAGGGAGGAGACAGTGGAAACTGAGTGCGGTAGGCAGAAGAGTTGCACCCAGAGATGTCCATGCCTGCTCCCCAGCCTGTGAATGCATGACTGGACATGGCAATGGGGAATTAAAGGTGTTAATGTGGCCCTTAAATGGGGAGATTATCAGAGCACTTGGGTGGCTCTTGGTTTTGAGCTCATGGTTGAGGGCTCCAGGGATGGAGCCATGTGTCAGGCTCTGCCCCAAGTGGAAAGTCGGCTTGGGATTCTCTCTCTCCTTCTGCCTCTGCTCCCTTACTCCGCATCCTCATGCCCATGCTCTTTCCCTCTCTCGCTCTCCTGAATGAATGAATGAATGAATAAAGAGATTATTTTGGGTGATCATTGGCTATATCATTGGCTTCTGATCTATGAAACTCTAGGATTCACAAATTGTGCTGACAAGATGCATGGACCGGAGTGAGGCCCCAGCTGGAGCAACACCTTTCTGTCCTGCAGCCTGTGGTGCTGTGTGACCGCAGCCCTGCTGGTGGCCAGAACAGCCTGGATGTTGCAGCTACAGTCACAGAGTCACTGGTTGGGGCACATTCACCACCCACATCCTTCGGTCTTGCTTGTATTCTGTGTGCCGTCAAGATTACTGGCATGTCTGTGCTTCACGGGCCCAACTACAAAGACAGTAGTAATCCAACCTACATTTTGTCCTGAGGATCTTTTGTTTCCTTTCCTCGTGGAGCTTGAAGATACTAAAAGAACAAAACCAAAAGAAACACAAATCAAGGTCCACCACCACCAGGGTAGCGACAGAAGCAAACACTCCTATAGTCAGAAGACTCATCCCTCCTTCTCCCTGTAAACACCATCTGTCTTCACACAATCAGGAAGGAGAAGAGGAACCAGTAACATCTGTGGGGGTGACCCGAGTCCATGTGCCGCCTCCCAGCACACAGCTGCCAGCTCACAGAGTGAGTGGTGGCTCCTCCTTGAAGCCCTGTGACCAACCACACCCTCCGGAACCCTTGGGCTCATGATGGGATTCTGCACAGATGGAAAGATACAGCTGACAGGGCAGTGCCAGGGCCTAGGGAACATGGTCAGGTTTCTCTGGTGACCAGCAAACCAGAAAAATGGTTGGGCTCAGATTTTGAACACAGCTCACCTCCAGGGCACCTACCTGACTCTGGGGGTCCTAGTGTACAACGTTCCTTCTGATTAGTGGAATTCAGTCTAGGTTTCTGCGACCCCACTGGCAGGGGTCATACCCCGAGAGACTGGAAGCATCATCTGGACCAAAGAGTCATGCTGACAACGGACCATCGGCTGCCTTCTTTCTGTTGATGATGTTCACTTGTCGCTTCTGAAACAAAGTTTAAAGGTTTGGATTGTCTTGTCAACTAATTCATGGAAACACTGGAACAGTGAATGAATTATCCTATTTCCCCCACCACAGTTAGCTATGAGGAGCATCCACTGCACTGCTTCACCCAGAACTCTCGTTTTTGATAAAAAATATTATCACTCCTGTTTTGGAACAGCCCCTGCTGTGTTGAAAGTATCTCCCACTGACGGGTTTCCTGATAATACAGCAATCAGAACTCCCAGGACAAACTTCACCTGCCACAGAGTTCTGGAAAGGCATCCATCGAGCCCCCCATGTCCCCACACACACTTGAAAAGTCCATCCATTGGGTCATCTGAGTGGCCCTGACCATTAAGCATTTGACTTTTGATTTCAGCTCAGGTCATGATCTCAGGGTCGTGGGATCCAGCCCCATGTCAGGCTCCATATACAGCAGGGAGTCTGCTTTAGATTCTCTCCCTCTCCCTCTGTCCCTTCACACTGCCTCCTCACTACTTACTTTCGTGAGCTCTCTCCCTAAAATAAACTAAAAAAGTAAAAGAAAAGGAAGAAAAGTGCATTCAGAATGCAAGCCCTCACTGCTCTTTCTGAAGCTTTGAGCTTGTTCAACACAGAGGGAATATTGATTCCAGTTTGTGACCTGGGAAACTGAGTATTTTAGGGGAAAACACTTGGGGGAAAATTTACCAAAGAGCTACCTTTTGGACATAAAATGTTGAAATGCTTATTAGATCTCAGCTCTTCTGACACTTGTTCTGTGGGGTCCTCACTTGCTTTGCCCATACTGATGGGGTAATTTCTCTGTCTCCCCCACCTGTTATTTCCCCAGTCTTTTGGTCCACTCTAAATAACATCTTATCACTATTCTCAATATTTTCCAAATTCTTAAACCTTTAAATGCCCCTGAGGGATTACCTAGAAACCACAGAGCTCCTGGCATGCACTTTCTTCTAGCCCTCATCAATCATATTGTCATTATTTGTTTCCATGTGTTACCAAAAAAAGTATTCCAACACTCATTAGGACAGTGAGGCACACTTTGTTGAGGCAGACTACTGCAGTGGTTTTGCAGTGTGGGACACAGATTGGACTCCACTTCAAAAACAAGAAGAGTGGGGAATTAGAGCCAAGGGGCAGCACCAAGTGATGGTCAGTGGATGGAAAGTTACCAGGAAGGTAGAGTAATTCTTGCTAAACTGACCCAACAGGGCTTTTACTGAAGATAGGCCAGAGTGATCACAGACTATCTATGGGATGCTGGGACATGAGGAATTTGGTCAGATAGCAAGAGTGGAGGATTCTGGCTCAACTGACTTAGCGGGTTTCTCGTTCAGTCTGAACCTAAAGCATATGGTCAGGCCTAGTCAAGGAAGAGACTCAGAGAACCTGACTAAAGTCTGTCCAGGAGAGAATCTTCGTTGTGAGCTTTCCTCTACCATGTACCATTCACCACTAAATCATGGTGTTCAGAGATACAGAGAGAGAAGTAGAGAAAAACAGAGAAAGGGACCAACTGAGAGGCACCTGGATAGTGCAGATAAGTGCCCAACTCAAAAAAAAAAAAAAAGTGCCCAACTCGTGGCTTTGGCTAAGGTACAATCTCAAGGTTGTGAGATAGAGCCCCATGTTGGGCTCCCCACTCAGCATGGAGTCTGCTGGAGATTCTCTCTTCCTCTCTCTCTCCCCTATCCTCCTCAAATAAATAAGTAAATATTTAAAAAAAGAAAGGGGGGCAGCCTGGGTGGCTGTGTGGTTTAGCGCCGCCTTCAGCCCAGGGCACGATCCTGGAGACCTGGGACTGAGTCCCACATCAGGCTCCCTGCATGGAGCCTGCCTCTCCCTGTGCCTGTGCCTCTCTCTCTCTCTCTCTCTGTCTCTCATGAATAAATAAATAAAAATCTTTTTAAAAATAAATAAAAATTAAAAAAGAAAGGGATCTATTGGTATATTGATAAAAATCTTTGAGGACTTATCACAGAGATACAAAAGAGATTGTAAACGTTATCAGGAGATGACCACAAAACCTACGCCAATGTATTTACAAATATGGATGATGAACAGTTCTCTAGATAAATGTAAATTACCTAAACTGACCTCAGAACAAAATGGATAATATGAGTAGAGCAATAACCATTAAAGAAATTAAAATGAGAGCCACTAATTAGCCTCCACCAAAAAAAAAAAAAAACAATATCAGGACCCAATGGTTTTATGGGTGAGTTAATAAATCTTCAAGTAAAAATAATCCTCAACAAATCCCTACAGGGAATAAAAAGTAGTAAAAGGAGATCACTTCCTAATTCGGTTTATGAAGCTAGAAAACCAGGCAAGAAATTATAGGCCAATTTCACTTACAAATACATGTACAAAATCAAAGGAAACATTAGAAAACCAAGTGCAGAATTAATAATAAAAAAAACATAGAGACAAAAAAGTTACCATGACCAATAGGATATCTATCAGGAATGCAAGTGTGTTTTTTAAAAAAGTGGGGGTGCTCAGCTGGGTGGCACAGTTGGTTAAGTATCTGACTCTTGATTTCAGCTCAAGTCATGATCTCAGGGTCATCAGATCAAGCCCTACTTTGGGTCCACACTGGGCGTGGAGCCTCCTTCATATTCTCTCTCTCTACCTCTGTCCCCTCCACTGCTGCACTCATTCTCTCTCTACAAAGCAAAAAAGGAATGCAGATGTGTTTCAATATCAGAATGTAGCAATCCACATCAACAGTATAAAGGAGGGATCCCTGGGTGGCGCAGCGGTTTAGCGCCTGCCTTTGGCCCAGGGCGCGATCCTGGAGACCCGGGATCGAATCCCACGTCAGGCTCCCGGTGCATGGAGCCTGCTTCTCCCTCTGCCTGTGTCTCTGCCTCTCTCTCTCTCTCTGTGACTATCATAAAATAAATAAAAAATTAAAAAAAAAAAACAGTATAAAGGAGAAAATTACTTATCTCCATAGATTTAATAAAATTATTTGATAAAAGTCAACCCTAACTCTAAAAAATATAAAAATCCTTTGACACGCAGAGGAAACTGGGAAAGGGACACATTGACATCCTCCTAGGCTGCCTAAAGACTAAAGTAGCCAGTATCAGTCCAGCGCGTACCACCTGGCACCCGTCAGGCACTAAACAAATGGGTGCATCTCCCCAAGCACTTCTCTCTCACACACCCCGTCTTTGTTCCCGGATTCATGGTTGATTTCCTCGGTTGTATCTTCCAGATCATTTGTTTTTTTCATCAGTTACAGTCCAATTATTTAACAGACACATTCCATTTGTGTGTGTGTGTGTGTGTGTGTGTGTGTGTGTGTGTGAATTTCTGGGAAGTCTTTTTTCAGTTGACTGCACCCTTTCCATGGGAGTTCATCAGCCATCTGCCTGAATCCCTGGGTGTCAGGAGGATGTTGAGAAGTTTCCATCTACGCTTTTACACGAGGTTTCCAGCAGTCACGGGTTCCATTTCTACCTCGGGTGATTGCTCCCGGACCTGCCTCAGCTGGGTCTCCTCAGACGTGTGTGCACTGGCCACCTACTTTCTCCTCCATTCCCCCCTTTTCCTATCTCCTTATGGATTCTTCTCAAATGTTATGATTCTTGGTTGTAAAGCACATGTTTAGGGACACCTGGGTGGCTCAGTGGTTGAGCGTCTGCCTTTGGCTCAGGGCGTGATCTTGGAGTCCTGGGATCGAGTCCCACATTGGGCTCCCTGCGAGGAGCCTGCTTCTTCCTCTGCCTGTGTCTCTACCTCTTCTCTCTCTGTGTCTCTCATGAATAAATAAATAAAATGTTTTAAAAAAATAAAGCACTTGTTTAGTAGAATTCGGTTGATTATCATGAGTGTAGGCTCAAGGTTTGCTCAGTATTTGTAGGAATCTATACTGGAGCTTTTTCTTAACAGCAAAAACCTACAAACTTTTTCTTGTTTTCATCTTGAGTATTGGAGATATTCAAAGTAATTTCTTATACCAGCTGTGCTGGGTGTGGAGAGCAATAATTTAAAGAAAAAGCCTCACTCTGTGTCTTCACTCAGCTAAAGGAAGGAGAGAACCAGCACCCCACCACTCCTGTGTTCCCAGCCAGTCCAACCCCCAGTCCACTCCACGCCCAGCTGCATTTTGCAAAATATGCCCCACCCCTACACTTCATTTTTTTTCACATCCTATCTTCTTAAAAACCATAGATTTAATTTTGAGTGTTTTTGACTTTCATAAAAATGAAATTACATTGGATTTTCTGCTACTTGCTCTGTTCTGTCAAAATTATGTTCCCCATAGCATCTGGGTGACTCAATTGGTTGAGCATCTGCCTTGGGCTCAAGTCCAGATCCTGGGGTCTTGGGATTAAGTCCCGCATCGGGCTCCCTGCTGAGCAGGGAGTCTGCTTCTCCAACTCCTGCTCCCCCTGCTTGTGCTTGCTTGCTCTCTCTCTCTCTCTCTCTGTCAAATAAATAGATAAAATCTTTTTTAAAAAACTATGTTCCCCAGATTCACTCTTGCAGGTGCCTCGATGTGAGTTGGGCATTTTCATTGCTATATGGTTCCCATTGAATGAACTTATTAGCACATTCTCTTTCCCTCCTATTGGCTACTTGTGAACATTTGGGATTTTTAAAAAATGTTTTCTTTTGTTGTATCAATACTGCCTCTACGAACGTTCCTCTGTACATGTCTGCTAGAACACACGCACACAGACACACAAACACACACACACACACACATTCCTGGGGGTAACAATTTCAGCTTTTCTCTTGCGTTGCCTTTTCCTTGTTGCATTGTAAGGGTCTTTATATATTCTGGATGTCATTCTTTGCCAGCCATGTGTTCTACCCTTCTTCCAGTCTGGCTGGTCTTTGTTCTTTCCTTAGAGTGTCCTTTCTTAAGTAGATACTAATTTTTATACAGTGGAAATCATTTCTTCTACCTTTGCATTAGTGCATTTTCACCCTACTTTAGAATATACAGTGGAAATCATTTCTTCTACCTTTGCATTAGTGCATTTTCACCCTACTTTAGAATATTTTCCCAAGGCCGTGTGTGTGAGACCGGTTTTTCAGAATCATTTTAGAGAAAAATGCTCCTTTGCACACCTTACCTGTCAAACAATCTCCCTTATGAAGTTTCTCTGTCCGTGTAGGAGGGGTGCCTGAGTTTGTATTCCCTTCGCCATTGGAGACACAGCACCAGTTTTTAACAGTGTGGCTCTTGGTGGTCCATCTTGACACCTAGCAGGGCAGTTGCCACCTCATTACTCTTCTTTGAGGTCCTCTGTTATGCTATTTAATTTTAGAATTGGCTTGCCCACTTAAAGCAAGCAACTACAATGCTATTGGAGATTCATAATTGTCCAGATAATTTGGGGAGAACAGTTATTCCACCCAACTAAGTCCTCCCTTTACTGATACTCTCTGGTATCTCTTCCTTTCTTTCCTGTTATTTGTCATCTGTTACCTATTGCTAATTCACAGTCAAGCTTTCACATTCAGCTAAGTTTTCTGTTCTAAATAAAGAATAAATCTGTTTCTTCTCAGATTGCCATTACAAATATTATTTAAAATCACATGTGCGGGGCGCATGTGAGTGGCTCAATCTGTTGGGCATCTGCCTTAGGCTCTGGTCATGATCACACGACCCCCCTCAGCCCCTCTGTGCCTCCATTGGGCTCCCTGCTCCGTGGGGAGCCTGCTTCTCCTTCTCCCTCTGCTGCTCCCCCTGCTGTGCTCTCTCACTCTCTCTTGCTCACTCTCTTTCTCAAATAAACAAATAAAATCTTTTTTTTTAAGAAATCACAGGTGCTCTTATAAAGCCATGCCATTGAGCCTCACACATGGATGCTCCTATCAGGCATTCATGGTAAATTACAGTTTTGATTCTGATAATTTGTCAGATTCTTCTGAGTTTTTGATCTAGGCAATGATACCACCTGTGAATTAGGACACTGTTTCTGCATTTTTCCTTCTCAAGTCATTCCTTTTCTGTTTCTGTCTTGCTGTATGGCAAGTCCCCCTAAACACCCTTCCTGGAGATGGCAGTCCCCAAGCCTTGGCCCCCTGATCTTAATACCACGTTTGCTGTAACATTTTGGAGATACTCTATATCAGATGAAGGTAATTCCTTTTAATTTCAGGTTTACTGAGTTTTACCATCAATGGAACCAGAATTTTAGGTAGAGGCATTTGTTTTTTTTTAATGCATCTTCAAAGAACTCACATGGTTTTCCTCCTTTAAACCATTAATGCCATGAATGACACTGATTTTCTACTTTGAAACTACTATATTCCTAGAATAAACCCTACATTTCCATGCACATTATCTTTTTCATTCATTTCTGCATTGTGTCTCCGAGCCCTGAAGGATGTTTGTATGTGCTGACTTGGGCCTGGTATTTTCCTTGCTGTATTTTTTCTGGTTTGGGGGTCAAAGTTACTGTACCCCACAGTAAGAGCTGGGGACATGTTTTCTCTTTCTCTTTTCTGGAAGAGTATGCGTCAGATTAGAATGGAGTCATGAATGTTTAAAAATCTCTCCTACCAGTTGAAATAGTTCCAAAATAGTAAAACTCAGTTTGTTGGATGTCTCATACGGCTATTCATGCTTTTCTTCCATTTTGACCCAGTTTGGTCCTTTTTTGTAGGTAATCACTCCACAAATGAATACCAAAGCTTGAAATCAAAATGTTCATCATCTCTTTCAAGGCCATTGTCCTTTTTTTCCCTTTTTGATTCCTAACATTGCTTCTTGCCCCTTGGTTCTTTTTTTTTTTTTTTTTTCCTGATCACGCGGTCAGAAGAACCATATCTAGAATTTTGTGTTTCTTGCTCACCTCTTACGTTCTTTTTCCTTTGACTTTGTTCCTTCTTACTTCAACCAGCGGATAATTAGCTCAGAAACAACCAACCTTTCATCCTTTCCTATTAAGCAATTTAGTGTTTTAAATTTGCCCAGAAGCCCGCCTCAGTTGCATCCTATGTGTTCTAAAGAAAGCTGTTTTGAAAAAAAAAAAAAAAAAAGAAAGCTGTTTTGTTTTGTTTTTAAGTAGGCTCCATGGCCAGTGTGGAGCCCAATGGTGGGCTTAATTTAGGAGCCTGAGATCAAGATCTGAGCTGGGATCAAGTGTCGCCTAACCCACAGAGCCACCCAGGTGTCCCTACGGAAAGTATTTTTACTTTTAGTTATACAAATTTTGAAATGGCCGTTATCATTTCTCCTTCAAGCACAAGTTTTTTAAAAGGTGGTTTCCATTCAGATGGTGATGTTCTAGACATCCTTGTAATCGGACTTCTAACTTCATAGCACAGTGTTTACAGAGCATTACATCTATGAGTATTTACTGAAAGTTGCTCTTTGGTGTAGTATGTGGCAAATATTCATAAAGTTGCCTTGTTTGCTTGGAAAAACTGTATTGCAGCATTTTATGTATATACAGGCCAAGTTGCTTGCACTGCTCCAATATTCTATACCCTTCTTGTTTAGTTTGCCCTAAAATTACTGAGAGACATGGGCTTAAATCTTCACAAAAAGAGTGGATTCCAAGTGGCTTTTTCAAGAGAGGTACTTACCTACTACATGCCTTCCCCCTGAAGGCTGCAAAAATTCTATAGTGAAATGAGAGCCATCAAAAGTTACTGAATGGAGGCCGGAGACCAATGTGCAAGTTGGTGTGATCCGCCTCCACGTCTGATGTCACATGAACTTGCAGCCTGTACCAACCGACACACAGCTCCGTTCTGCCACAGTTGTCACAAGGAAGCTTATTTCCCTGAACTCCACCCAGTGACACCATCTCTATGTGGCAAAGCCAGTTATTTATGCTGCATCGATCCTAATTCTTTCAGAAGAACTTCTACAAGCCTATGGTGTTACCTTCATCAATTGAGCCCCTCACCCCCACAGCCCCCAAAGCACATTTGGTTCCTCTTGAATCTACGTCTCCCAGATTTCTTTCTCTTTTTATTTTCGAGAGAGAGAGAGAGAGAGAGAGAGAGAGAGGAAAAGAGGCAGAGACAGAGACAGAGGGAGAAGGAAGCTCCATGCAGGGAACCCCATGTGGGACTCGATCCCAGGTCTCCAGAATCACACCCTGGGCTGAAGGCGGCACTAAACTGCTGAGCCACCCGGGCTGCCCAACTAGCCTTACATTGGGCATGAATACATCTCCTGGGGAAACTCTTCAGCCTGTGTGGAAGAAAACATGTTCCAGGATGCAGAAATCTAGCTGTGATAGCCAAACCAGTGGTTTCAACTCACAGCCTTTCAGGAGTGCAACGAGTTTACTCCTATGGTGGGATCCTAGCCAGCAGTTAAAATGAAGGAGACTGACAAGTAACAACAGGGATATATGCGGGGCACCTGGGTGGCTCAGTGGTTGAGAAGACGCTCAGGCCCTGTTCCCGAGCTTCTGGGAAAGAGTCTCCCATTAGGCTCCCCACAGGGAGACTGCTTCTCCCTCTGCCTCTCTCTCCATCTCTCATAAATAAATAAATAAATAAATAAATAAATAAATAAATAAAATCTCAATTTTTTAGAAGAGGATATACGTAAAAATGTAGCCAGCGGTTTTGAAACCTATCACAAAGTATTGTTACAAAAAAAACATACATTCGCACAGGATATGTGTAAGAAAGAAGACTGGGTTTTCGAAGCCTTTCACAAAATCTTGTCACAAAAAAATGTCTATGTTAGACCAGGATACATGTATAAAAGAGGATATGGTTTCTGAAAGCCTGTCACACACAAAAATTGCCACAAAAAATAACTAGGTTCAGCCAGGAAACGTGTAAAACAGAGGACAAGGTTTTGAAGTATTTTTCACAAAATATTATTAAAAAATACCGATGTTCAGCCAAGATGTGTGGAAAAAAGAGGACAGGGTTTTTTGAAACTTTTCACAAAATATTGTCACAAAAGATACCTATATTTAGCCAGCATATGTGTAGAAAAGAAGACGGGTTTTTTTTTTTTTTGAAGCTTTTCACAAAATATTGGAACAAAAGGTACCTCTGTATCACTATGATATGTATAAAAATGACAAGGTTATCTGAAGCTTCTCACAAAATATTGTCACTATAAATCCTGTATTTGGCCAGCTTATGTGTGTGATAAAGAACAGGGTTTTTTGAAGTTTTTCACAAAATATTGAAACTGAAAATACCTACATTTTGCCACAATATGTATAAACAAGAGGACAAGGGGTTTTTTCAACCCTCTCACAAGAAGCAATGTTAGGAGGCATGAGGGGAAAAAAAAAACAATGGCTTTCGTTGAGATAAAAAACATCCGATTGAGATGTTTGAGAGAAAAAACATCCAATTGAGATGTTTGAGATAAAAAATATCTAATTGAGATGTTTGAGATAAAAAACATCGGATTAAAAAAAATCCGATTGAGATGTTTGAGATAAAAAACATCCAATTTCAAAAAAAAAATCCAATTTCAAACTTTATGGGGTTATTTTTATTGATGGAGGATTTTCCTTACATTTGTGGAGCCTATAAAAAGGCCACAGGGTCATTGACTCAAATCATAAGCAAATTATTAGTAGTCATATAAATTTACCAACAAATTGATTTGTACTATTTTGGGACCTATTTCAACCTATTTTCAGAGGGCTCACAAGATTTATAAACATAAAGGATATAATTCTAAAGTGGCACAACTTCTCCAGAAATGAGACACAGAGATCACGTGCCCAGCTCCTACTGTGTAGCAGTGACTATTAAAGGCTGGCTCTCTAGGCTTCACATCTTCTTTGGGACCGAAGCAGACAAGGGGACACTGCCTATGTTCTGTAACAGGTCAGTTATGCTCAATATCAAACTTTGGATCACAGAATTAATGGTGGAAGTTGTAGCTACCTTTATCCTGGGTAAGATAAGAAGTTATGTTCCTGCATTGTTCGTGACATGGCCAGACAACCAATGGAAATTCCTGGGTTGTTTCAAAAAGATGTGCCAGTTTATGGTGAAGAAGACCCTTATTTATGTCCTGAGTTCTCTTGCGTCCATTATACACAATCTAATTGTTGGAGAAGTCTTCATCAATAAGCTATATTACTTTCTACACAAAAAG